>NC_045435.1:168676635-168725164 GCF_002776525.5 Piliocolobus tephrosceles | reverse complement strand
GTGTGTGTGTGTGTGTGTGTGTGTGTGTGTGTGTGTGTGTGTGTGTGTGTGTTTAACAAAATATTTATTCTTTGTCAGGATTTAGTTGTGGTGAGAGCCCAGTGAGCATAATTTCCTAAGGTTTCTTTTGTTAATACAGTTTTGGAAATCATCTTTTAGAAATGACTCCCTATCCTGCAAACTACAAAACTGAATTTGTGTCATAAACTCTATGCTTCAGTTGAAACACTCATCATATTCACTCACTTATGTTAAACCTATCTTTACCAAATTAAATTACTCCCTTCTGAAAACCACCAGTGGCTTTCCATTTACTCACAAAGCTTTGTTTCCCAGAAGGGTACTAGATCATTCTTATGTCTTAAGGTAGCTGACTCCTTTTCTTCATGTCACCACCTCAGAAAAGCATGCCCAGATCCTTCCAGTCCCTAACGTCATTCTCTCTTTCTTCTTAACACGTAACACAATCAGAAATATAATTTGTTATACTTTTAGTTCTTTAAGGAATCGCCAAACAGTTTTCCACAGTGGCTGTACCAGTTTACATTCCCACCAGCAGTGACTTGTTCCCTGTTGGCCGTCTCCATGCCAATATCTACTGTTCTTTATTTTTTGATTATGGCCATTCTTGCAAGAGTAAGGTGGTATCACATTGTGGTTTTGATTTGCATTTCCCTAATCATTAGTGATGCTGAGCATTTTTTCATATGTTTGTTGGCCATTTGTATATCTTCTTTTGAGAATTGTCTATTCATGTCCTTAACCCACTTTTTGATGGGATTGTTTGTTTCTTTCTTACTGATTTGTTTGATCCAGCAATCCCACTACTGGGTATCTACCCAGAGGAAAATAAGTCATTATTCAAAAACGATACTTGCACATGCATGTCTATAGCAGCACAATTCACAATTGCAAACTTGTGACACCAACCCAAATACCCATCAGTCAACGAGTGGATAAAGAAACCATGGTACGTATATATGATGGAATACTACACAGTCATAAAAAGGAATGAATTAACAGCGTTCATGGTGACCTGGTTAAGATTGGAGACTACTATTCTAAGCGATGTAACTCAGGAATGGAAAGCCAAATATCATATATTCTCACTGATACGTGGGAGCTAAGCTATAAGGACGCAAAGGCATAAGAATGATACAATGGACTTTAGGGACTTGGTCGGGGAAGAGTGGGAGGGGGACGAGGGATAAAAGAACACAATTATGGTACTCTGTACATTGCTCTGGTGATGGGTGCACCAAAATCTCACAAATCACCAATAAAGAACTTACTCATGTAACCAAATGCCACCTGTACCCCAATAACTTATGGAAAAAAAGAAATATAATTTGTTTGCTTGTTTATGCGTTCTGAAAAGGCAGAGATATTGTGTGTTATGTTTACCTATATCCTCACTGCCTATAACAGTAACTAACAAGAAGTAGGGACTAAATAAATGTTGAATAAATATCATTGAGTATAAGCAAAATAATATGATGGTCTCTATAAAGATAACTTCAAATGACACATTTTAAAGGGTGTGGATAAGAATAGCATCGTTAGAATTATTGTGTTCCCAGTCATGATAGTTACTTTAAAGCAGACACTAGTTATTTGGAAATATTCATTGGCCAAAAGAAAAAAAAAGCCATTTTTGTTTAAAAATGCAACACGTTCTATATTCAGCTTGACTCCCTCTTCTTATGCTCTTCCAAGCCTTTTAGCAGGAGACTTTTAACACCTGGCTACAGTTTTGTCCTCTGATAAAAATCTAGGAATAATTTTTCTCCTAACCAAATTGTCCTGCAGTTCATGCTTTCAGAAGGGGTTAGGAGGTTAGGAATGGAGCAAGTGTTAGGAAAGGAGCAAGTATTAGGAATGGAGCAATGGGGTTAGAAGGTCAGGAATGAAGCAAGTGTGTCTCAGAAGTCAGCACAGGAAGCTTAGGAGCTGTTAATTGGTCACTTTTCTATCTCATAACAACTGGTTGCTGGTAAATGAGGGTACCAGTTGAGGAGATGGGAGTCAATTATGTTGTTTTAGGCATTTGTTACAAGGAGAAAACCAGCTAAGACCTTAGGTGGCCAAATATGTAATCTTTCTGGAAGCAATGAGCAATGGTTGCAGTAGCAGTTTGTTTTTTGTTGATTTGTTTGTAATCATTGCTGTTGCTGTTGCTTCTGCACCAGGAATGGTACATTGGTGCAAGATGGCAGAGTCTACTTTACAGGGCAGAAACTTTGTTGTTTAATATATTAGAGGCTTTGGCCCTTAGGTTTACGGTCGGGAGTAATTAATAACTTTGTTTCTTTCTTGGTTGGAAAGTCTTCTTCAAATTGGTAAATACTTAAAACAACAATAACAAAACCTCAGTGGCAAGTTGTTGGCAATGGACAGAGAAACTTGGGCACACAGGAAGGCTATCAAGACTAACTTAGCTGATTTAGCAGAAGTGAACAGAACTGAAATGTAAATCTGTTCAGGGTGGGATGCCAATGAGAAGTAAGCCAATCCTTGAGTTGAAAGATGGGACATAAAATTGATTATATGGTATGGTATGATTGCAATGTTGCTTCACATGCATATTCTTTCTTGCTTACGTACATATACACACAACATAAATCACAAATATACATATATGCAGACACAACACTAAAAGAAACACATCAGAATGTAAAGACTGGTTACTTCTGGGGAGTTGGATTATGAGTGATTTTGTTAATTGATGGGTGCTGACGAGTTGATGGGTGCAGCACACCAACATGGCACAAGTATACATATGTAACAAACCTGCACGTTATGCACATGTACCCTAGAACTTAAAGTATAATAAAAAATAAAAAAAATGAGTGATTTTGTTTTCTTTATTCTCTGTTCTCCCATTTTTCTTGCCAAGCTTCTGCATTCAGTCTCTTCATATCCAGCTCTACTACCAAAGAAACTCTGATGCTTTTCCAGCCCAAGCCAGCCAAGTCCTGAAGTATCCAAGTTAACCTCTGACTCCCTGGGCTCAGAAATGTTTTGTTGCTTCTGTTTGTTTCCCGTCCCTGGGTCCACGCTCACAGGATTAAATTGTTCTTTACATTAAACTCCAATTAATAGTTTCCTTGTCTGGCACTCAGGTAGTTTTAAAACATGGCCAAAAATTATTTGACACAACTCCTAGTGGAGATGGGGTCTTTGTCCCCTCCCCTTTAATATGGGTAGTCTTGTGATTGTGAATGTTTCAACCAGGTGAGTGTGGTGGGAATGACACTGTGTGGCTTATGAAGCTGGGACATGAAGGGCAGTGCAGTTTCAAGCTTGTTTCTGGAACACTCACTCTTGGAGCTCTAAGCCACCATACAAAGTCTGACTACCTTGAAGCTGTCTGCTGTGAATTAGCTCAGGCTCCCTGGAGAGACTATGCCTAGGCACTGAGCCCGACAGTGAGTGAGTGAGCCTTCAGATGATTCCAGCTCTTTCAGTTTTCTCTCAGCCTTTGAATCTTCCTGGCTGACACCACAGACAAGGAGAAGCAGAGTGAAGCTGTTTTTCCTGTGCATTTTCTGCATTTCTGAGGCCAGAATCTGTGAGCTTAATAAAATGGTGGTTGTAAGTGGCACTGCCAGATTTTGGGGTGATTTGTTACACAGCAGTTGTAACCAGAACAGGAAATTTGAATCCAACTTGAGCCAGACTTCTTACAAAGGACTGAAGTCAGCTATTTTCTTTCTATGGCCCAGGAGCTAAATCAACTATTCTCCCAGGCTAACATCATGCCCTTCACAAATGTTCCATTAACTCAAACAGCCTGAAGGAGAAACTCTGCTTCCTATCACAGATATGCTCAAGGAACCCCTATACATAGTTAGAGCTTTCTCTTAATAAGTCATATCCTTCCCTTAATAAGGCGTATCTTTCACCTGTGAAACTTCTGGATCCTGGGATTAAAGGACTCAATTTGCTTTGCTTTCCATGTTCCAGAAGTTGTCTCACTTCTTAACAAGCGTGAATGAATTTGTCTCCTGGTCCAATTCGGATTTAGCTGAAGATTGTAACCTGAACGTTTTCTTCAGTCAGGACCTAAGGACACATATACCCTGAATGTCAGATCCTAGAAGAAAGGACAAAGTGAAGGTAGAGAAAACATGAATATAAATTGAAAGCACAGGAGAAAATCAGAACTAAAAGGAAATGTTAAAAAACAAAACAAAACAAAACTGTCATTCTTGGTCATTTACTGTGTGCCATTATGTTACATGTATTATGTCATCTCAACATAACAACAGTTCTAATGATGCAGGTATTTTATTATACCCATAATAAATGGAGGCATGTATCTTTCTTAAGGTGGGCAGAGCTTATAGTTGTACATATTAGTCTGAGACCAGATCCTGCTCTCTTAATCACTAGGCCCTATAGTCTACAAATAATCAAAATTATTTTTATACTAATATTTAAGTGTTATTTGCCTTTTTTCACTTTCATTATCTCATGAGTATGTGGGGGAATTTTCTAATGTATATTTGGAAGCTCTGTATAACTAAGTGAGCCAATATATTGGAAACATTTGATGCACAAAGTTACAAAATCATACATGGGTAAAAGATCCATTCAAAGTGCAAGATGCACTAATCGATTTTAATTTTAATGTAACAGAATACCAAACACAGATTTCACATCACAACCAACCTTTCAGAAATTGCCACTTTTCAAATTTTGGTATGTCATCAAAGAAGACTATCCACACTTATCTGAAAAGGCTGTTAAGATAATCTTGTCTTTTTTTTTTTTTGCCACATATTTGTGTAAGGCTAGATTTCTTCATGTACTTCAAAAACCCCATGAGGAATGAAATGCAGAAGGTATGAGTGTAGCTGTGTCCTCTTAACCCAAATACTAAAGAAATTTGCCATTCTTTTAACTAAATATTTTGTTATAAAATATAGTTATTTTTGATATGTTATTGATGTTACCTAGTTAACATTGTTATTTTAAAATGAACAAATATTATTTAAATATCTGTTTTAACTTTGAATACAGTACTTTGAATACAGTAACTTTGAATACAGTAAATATCAGTGAATATAACCCTTACAAATAAAAGGTCTTTGGGACCTTTAATAATTTTTAGGGAGGGAAAGTATTTCTGAGACCAAATGTTTGAGAATCTCTGGCCTAGAAATTTGGTAAATGAATATGTAGGGCCAAAGATATGAGCCTTTTGCTTTTATAATAAGAGTTTTTATAACAGACTCTTTTATAATAGAATCTGTATTGTATTTAAGTGCTTTTAAGTATAAAGAGAGACAGTTGAGTGTATAGGAGAGAGGGCCATTGATACGGTGCCGTGTGTGCGGAAGTTCCAAGTAAGTGGATCCGGAGCAAAATTGGAGAGACTTTCCTGGGAGAGTCAGTGACGACAATAAATGCAAGTCCATCTATGGTTGGAGCAACAGAAGTAGGAGGGGAATTTAGTGCAAAACCTTTATACTGATGGCTTCTGCTTTTTCTATAAAGTAAACGATAACAATTACTTTAAGATTGACGCTGTGGGTTGGATGTTGAGGAAAGAGGTAGGTAGCTGTACAAGCCATTCAATTAACAGAGAAAGCTTCCGAGGATCAGATAGCCCTATGCTGGCAAATGATCAAAAATGAATTCTTGCATTCCCGAACGTCTCATGGAAAAACATAATGGTTTTTTGTTGTTACTTAATATTGTTTATTCAGATTGTACTTAGCTCTTGCAAAGAGCAAAAAAATGAGAAAAAGGTTATCTTATAAAAAAGATAACAACTTGGAGTTAGGCATCTTAGGTAAATCTCATTAAATTGAACAGCAAATTAAACAGTTTTTAAAATTTTATTTTAGGAACGGTTGTTATATTCTTCTTTATGTCCACTACAGAGTAAAAACAATACGACTATTTCTAATGTAGTATATGGCTTACAAGTACAGAACAAGAGTTATTACATTTGTGAGGTTGGAAACTAACACTTGATCAAAAATCATTCGTCAAACTAACTTCCAAATTTCCCTAAAACAGAATCTCACCGATGTAACTTTAAAAATAAACATTGGGCTTTAACCTGTTTCTGATTCAACCAAGGAAGACATAACCCTCTCAAGCAATTCGATGAAAATATCAAACAATGCTATATCAACTTAACTCATAATGCAGGTTAAGACATGTTTTCCTAGGAGTTCACACTATGAGGTAGATAGAAAGCCTTGGTGTAGCTCTGGACCTGCTGTCAGGGGCCCAGGAGGTAAGAGAAGGTACTTTCTGATGAGAACTCACTGGAGAAGCAGAAGATCTCAATGCATAGTGACCTTACACAACATCTTCCTTTTTACAATTACTACATTCCTTTAAGAGAGGCTAAATGTTTTATCTCTGAAATGCACACAGCAATTATTGGCACTATGAACGATGCCAAATTGTATTAGCAGATCCTTGTGGCAACTCAGGGAAATGTAAAACCTATGCCTCATGTTCCATAGCTACCTCTTCACACTGCCATGAGACCAAGACCAAACTTTCTTCAAATGATGCACTAAAAAAGTCACATAATTGTAGGTGGTCATATGAAAGCCTCAGCAATATTTGATATGAAGGGAACAATATTGATTTAGATTGTCTTGATGCTGATCTTAGTATCTATGAGTACTTGATTCTCAGAGTTATGTTCTCTAGTACTGCGGATCATCCACAGATTTATTTTACAATTTGAATACAATTGGTTTCTTAGTTACATTGAAAACTGAACTTTGTTCAATTTCTAAATGTATTTTATCAAATTACTGCAAAGAACAAATTAATGCAAAATAAAGTAGCAGATGTTTTGTGGACCTTCTCTCTTGCATTAGTGCTTAAAATCATTATAGGAAAAACACAGGATTGAGTTTAGAAAAATGAAAAACTAATTTCTCTTGGTTGTAAACATTATGTTTTGAGAGCTTTTATTAAAACTGATATTGAATTTGAACTACTTTGATAGTTTTACCTTTTGTTTAAATTTTTTTGACTTAATGCTAAACTGAATTTCATTTAAAATAATTTAAATATACTACAAAGGTTTCAGAGTATACAAATGCAGTTACAAATTATATGTTGTCTAGAAAGCATGCTAGGCATATTGTTTTACATGTTTATATATTGTTCATGCTTTACATGAACAATTGGAGGTTCCAGTTTGTTTATGGAAGTTTTCGAAAGGATTTAAATTATTTCATAATCAAGCTTTTAAATTTTACTTTATGCAAAATCTTATTAAAAGCAATCTTAACAAGGCTATAGTTTGATTTAAAATCTTTCTAGTTTTTATGTGTATGATACTCAATTTTTTTTTTTTTTTTTTTTTTTGGTTTTTTGAGATAGAGTATGGCTCTGTCAACCAGGCTGGAGTGAAATGGCACGATCGTGGCTCACTGCAACCTCCGCCTTCTGGATTCAAGTGATTCTCCTGTCGCAGCCTCCAGAGTAGCTGGGATTACAGGTGCCTGCACCACACCCTGCTAATTTTGTATTTTTAATAGAGACAGGGTTTTGCCATGTTGGCCAGGCTGGTCTCGAACTCCTGACCTCAGGTGATCCACCGACCTTGGCCTCCAAAAGTGCTAGAATTACAAGCATGAGCCACCACACCCAACTCAAGACTTAATTATTTTTAATGCATGCACAAAATCTTCTACTTTTATGTCTGGGAGGATTTTTCATAATGTATACTCTGTGTTGCTTTATTGCTTGTAAATCTTCCTGATACTCTCTGTGTAAATTATTTTAAATATGAATAAAAATATTTTCATGCTATAAAATACTTTTTAGTAAAGAAGTTTTTGCAAAATTAAGTAAATATGGGATGCATTCCCATTTAAATAAAAATTAAGGAATCAGTGCCTCAATATTAAATTTAAAATTTTCATTGAAAATAAATGCCACTTGGTAATGTTTTATTTTCTAAGTTAGATGCTTCATTGTATTATTCTTAATAGATTTTTAAATATTATATACATAATTTATTTATAATATTTATATCCATTTTAATTCTGGCCAATTATGATAATAGAATCCTCAGGAAAGTTATATTATTAGACTTACATAATTAAGTAGCTGTTTCTGAACATATTTAGACAACATGCAATGGACCAGTGCCCAGCTTAGGGTGTCTAAAGTGGGTTCTGTTTTATTTCCTGTCCTACCTACGAGTTAAACCTTCCTCCTATGAAGGAGGTTTTTAGCAACTATTGGGAGAAAAAAGATCATTTCTTAAAAATATTGTTTACTATAAGGAAAACAAATAAAATCTTATTTTAATTCTATTCACTTTATGCGGGGAAAAAAAGGATGAAATTGAGCTGTCTTTGACCATATCCAGGAGGTAGAGTTGCCTCCAATAAATTGTTTACATGGCAGTTGGTAGAATATTTTTGAACAGCAAATCTGATTATGTTTCTCTTGCATTTCGAACTCTTCAACGACTTCCAATTGACTTTTCCATAAAAGCCAACTCTCCTCCACCAAACGTCCTTCCAACTCCACCCTGCCTTTTAGTTCCACCTCCTCTCACACACCTTGCTCACTACTAGCAATTTGAGTCTGTCCTCATGCTTTATGATTTTCAAATCCCTGGAATACTCTCTCCCTAACTCCTCCTTCATCTAATGAGTCTTACAATTTCAGTCTTCATTTAAACATTTTCTTATCAAACCCTTCCCTGTCTACGTTAACCCTCCATACCAGCCCACATCCACACACTTCGTACTTCTTCCTTTCATCACATTTACAATGCTTTTATTATTTTTTCATCATCATCCCCTATGATAGATTACAAGTTCCCAAAGGACTAGAAATGCTTCTGTTCCCAACACAGTCTATTCCCCGTACACACGATATACACGGTGCCCAAAGCTCTACAGATGAATCAATACATTTTTTATTTAATAAAGCATCAAAATAGTTTCATAAAAGACATTTTCATCCAGTCCCTGAGAGCTGCATCTATTGATTTAAAGCACCCTTAGCACATTTTATTTCTTCAAACAGAGGCATGAATAAAGCAGAGTAGTTTAGTTGGAACCACAAGTATGTCCTTATCAGCAGATAAAATAAACACAGACTTTCTACAAAGAACCCTTAAAACATTTTCCTCCAGATCACCTCGTTCCCACAGGTCAAGTTTAAATTTTATTGAGGTGTAATTATACAGATACAGTAAAATAAATATATGTTATGGAATGTTGACACCATCAAGCTCACTCTTTAGTGACTAAGTTCATTTTGATGATACAGGTTTTAAAGAATATATGTTTAATATGTTGACCATTCAGACTTTATATACAAGTTTCAAGAAGCTGAAATGCATATGCCTACAGATGAAAATTTCAGTAAGAAACAAAGCAGTTCTTGCTAGAAAAAGACTCGTAATTTGGAGCTACTACATACGTTGGAATGTGAAATTATGTGATAGGGCCACAAGCCAAATATAAAGTCTTTATAGAAAGTCTCTGCACCTCAGATCTTCTGTCTCTCCTGGCATAGACAGAAAACTACTCCTCCTTTGACTCCAACTCTTCAGTGAAATGGGGAATTATTTTCTGCATTGTAGAATAGAGGGAATTGACTATGGAACTCACCTAAGATGAATATAACATAAAGTAACACACTAAAAATATGGCAGCTAAATGAATCTCTACATTCTGAGTAGTAAGATCCACACGATGATTTTAGCCCACCCTATTCAAGAACTAAAATATAACAGCCAAACTTAAAGGCCATACCTCCCCTACATTCAGGAAATTGAAGGTTTCTTCTATAGAGAAGTTGCATCAAGGCCGAGCACAGTGGCTGATGCCTGTAATCCCAGCATTTTGGGAGGCCAAGGCAGGCAGATCACCTGAGGTCAGGAATTCAAGACCAGCCTGGCCAACATGGTGTGACCCCTCCCTCTACTATAAATACAATAATTAGCTGGGTGTGGTGGCGCATGCTTGTAGTCCCAGCTACTAAGGAGGCTGAGACAGGAGGATTGCTTGTTGAACCCAGGAAGCAGAGGTTGCAGTGAGCTGAGATCACGCCACTGGCCTGAGTGACAGAGAGAGACTGACTCAAAAAAAAAAAAAAAAAAAAAAAAAAGAAGTAGCATCAAAAGAAAAGACAGATACTGACATCGGGAGCCTTCCCCAAACAAAATGTTTAGATGTTCTCTTCTCTCATCACCTTACAGAATGTATGCCAGTTGACAAACCCCACCTTTGCACATAGAGCTATCTGTCATGTTTTAAACATTTCTTCTGACTAGAAAGTCAAGGACAAGCAGACCGTATGAGACAAGCTTTCACATACATATAGTGGCCAAAACAAATGAACTGAAGAAAACAGAGCGCAGGCATGAAATTGAAGAAAACTATAACAAAACCACTCTATTATATTTGAAGAATTAAAAGACAGTGTATTCATAAAACAATAATGGACTGACATTTAAAGATGAACATTCAGAAAATAAGAAACAACTTCTAAAGTTTAAATTATGAAATAAAAATTTGAAAGTGGTAGATAAATTTAAATAATATTCTAAATAGAATAAAAAGGCAAATAAATGAAAAATCAGAGAAGGTAAGGAAATTAGAGGATCAATATAGGAGAGAGAATAGAGAAAATGGAGTGGAAATTTTTTTCAAAAAATGGTTCACTGTACACACAGAACAATGAATGACAGAAGATTTACCCCAAAATGCATCATTATGTCACTGTGAATTTTAGAACAATGTGAATACAAAATATTTTAGAGGGAGGGAGGGAGACAGAGAGAGAAGAGATACAGGTTGTAAACACAACCTTGATCAGAAGTCATTGTAACAATGAAACAATCTGAAATTCTGAAGGAAAGTGAAAACCAATCTAAAGTCTTATATTCACTGAAACTAGCATTTAACTTATAAGAGTGGAATGAGGAGATTTTTAGGCATGAAAAGTTTCAAAACATTTACATTTCATGAACGTTTTTCTCAGAAAGTTACTGGAGGATGTGTTCCACCAAAACAATGGAATGAATCACAGGAATGAGGATCTACTAAAGGAGAGAGGCTAAAGGATTCCAATGATTACAATGATGAGAAATCCCATGGGAATTTCAGCTCCATTAATCCATGTAGGAGAAGGATGAAAGTTTCCTTTAGGAGAGTCATCTCTAAGAAAAAAGAAAAAGAAATTGCTTGATGTGATTGACCACATTGGTTGAAGTTTTACAGCTTATCCCAAAGAATTAAAATGTAGTGGTGGCACATAGAAAACTAAGTAACTGAATACATAATTTAATGATAATTTATTACACAATAAATAAATTTAAAAGGCAATTATTAATTCCAGGAAAAACAGAAAACATATAAGAAAGGAAATTAAATTATGGTAAATTACTTAGCTTACCAATAAGTATTATTTATACAACCACAATCATGCAAACACTACATATTAATCTAACTAAAATTGTGACACATGTGCAGAAGATTGGCAATGGTATGTGTGTGAGTGTGAATGTGTGTACGTGTGTGTGTATGTGAGGGGGAGAAGAAGACACAGAGAGAGAGAGAGAGAGAGAGAGAGAAACAGAAAGAGACAGAGAGAGAAGACAGACTTCTACCAATCTACCATCTTCCTTTGCAGGCAATCAACTAATAGGTAATGGACTATATTGGTTACCCAACCATTCATAATTCTTCCTCATGGGGCCTAAATTTTATTTAAGTTTCCAAATGAAACTGTCTCTTGTGTGATTCAGAGAAAGCTGACATCATCTATAGCTCTAGGGATAGATACGAAACTAAACATGAATGGCAATCATTTTCTTCTGGCATGGTTGGTTTAAAAATTGCCACATGACCTAATTCTGGCCAGTGACACAAGGGGATGTCTTCTGGGCAGTTTCCGGGTAGAGACAGAAATAAAAGCACTTCTTCTTCTTTTTCTGGGTAACTTCCTGTCAACGTAATGCCCAGGACTTCTGCAAACATGTTGCTACCAGTACAAGAACCATAGGAGAGCAGGGTCAATAACATTGGAGAGAAATAGAGGCAGAGACCTAACAGACTGTGCCTGGGGACTTCCCTGTCTCTGGACAACTTCATATGTGCACTAATAAGTTTTATTTAATTTCAGCCAAATCAAGAGACTAAGAAACAGCCCAGGGTTTCAAAGATGATAAGTGGCAAAATCAGGATTGGAACCCAGATTGGCCTGAGTCAAAGACCTGAGGTCAACATAATGTCATACTGTCGTTGTTGAGCAATCTTTAAAGTATTCTCTTAAAAATAGAAATCAAATTTGTGATAGAGAAAGAAATTAGTGCATGTGAAAGTGGGGGGTGTGCCCTATTGTCAACAATAAAGACCACAAATAAACTCTAATAACTTACCTTCTACTGATTTATTCTCACAATAAAAAGTGGCATTTTTGGTTTTAGGTGGTTGCAGTATCAAAACTAATTATTTTCTTGACTATGAAATAATTATATAACTTTAGTTACTTAATTATAGACCAACGTCAAATACACTTTAGCAATATCAACAACAAATAACAACAAACTATTGCCATAAAAAGATAATTCAAATTATTATTTTATCTGGGACACTGTAATATATTCAAAATAATCCAGTTTCCCAAATTCAGAAAATTTATTTTTTCTTTGATATGTTTTAATTTAAATATATTACAGACTAAATCAAGTTATAACAATTTAATTTATTATTTAGCACAGTGATTTGCTTTTGTATATACATATTCAAAGAGAAAACAGGATCTAATTCATTTTGAAAGCCGAAAGACAAAGAACAGTGTCTGGAATGTGGTCCCTGCACTAAAACTATTTGTTGAATGAAAAACTGTGCATCTACTTTAAGAAAATCAAGAATAGAATAAAGATAAAAAGAGATTTTTGACTTTTGGGATTGATTTTGGCCAGTCTTGCTGTGTGGAAACTAGTTGTATCATTTATTTATTTTGATTTAGAAAATAAGTTATAATTATTGAAAAACTGAAGCATTCAAAGAAGGCATTAAAGTAGTTGATTTGATAATATTTCTCATTTCTTGAAATTTAAAATGTTTAGGGAAAAAATTTTTATTTAATAACCTGTTGTTCATATAAGTATTTATCTTTTATTATAGCTAAAACCTTTTTCGGTAAGTACTGATAATCCTTTGCACTTAAATAATGTTTTTAGGATAAAATTGGTGTCAGTAGTCTCTGAATTCCAATTTTTAAGAACCATATTAACAGCTGGGAAAAAAAAAAAAAAAAAAGTGCCCATAGACATTAACAAAGTAACACTGCAACAGTAATTAAGAAAAATACTGTGGTTGAAGTAAAAGATAAATTAGAGGGCAGTAACCAAATGGTTACCTTTCAATACCAGAGTGGCGTAATGTAATGTTAGAGAACTTTGCAAAATAAGATGTCTGCAGGGACTTCACCCACCATTTCACATGCATTCAGCAAATGGGCTGCATGATCATTATAGTGATCTTCAAAAAGGATGAAGTGGCTCTGTGCATTGTGATCTGTGCCTATAATACAGAAAATTATACCTGACAGAAACCATCCCTTTTAGAAACCTGTCATGAAAAAATACGCTAAAGAAGACAACACTTATAATTCTAAGGTGCTGCAGTCAGACTGGGCATGGTGTGGCACACTGGCCAATGCCATGCTTTTCTCTATTGGCATATGCTTTAAAGCAAATTCTCCTTACTTTTAGTTCTATTGCAAAAATGTTTCCTTTTTTGGGAAAAAAAAAAAAAAAAAGCCACCGAATGCATTACCCAGATTTTAAGAATGTAGATTAAGAATACCATTTATATCTTTATGCCATATTTCTGAAGAATATCCACTTCCCTAAGACCAAAGTTTTATACTTTTCTATGATTTTATCCTCTCTGTTCTTTACATAACATCTAATATTAGAGTTATTTACATCTTTAACAAAATAACATCTAATATTAGAGTTTTACAACTGTTTCTATTACATAATAGGTCTCAGTATTTTCTTAGGTAGACTATACTTCATTTCAAGAGAGCATCCTTAGAGATCTCACCAAGTAGAATTATAATACAATTGTTTAACTGAAAGTTTCTGTTTGAATCAAACACCTGTGATCAATGTATGTTATTCTCATGTCTGTCATAAAAAGCTCTGCCAGAATAGGGAGGACCAGAACCAGCAGACTAAGAGCCATGGGCAGGACAGGTAAAGAAATACCTAATAGCAGATGGTAAGACAATGCAGGCAGGAGGCCTTGAGGAGGTTCAGAGGTTCAATTAAGTGACAGAACTCCATTTTCTGGAAAACTTAGAAGAAGATCAGGAAAGATCTCAATCTGAGATGAATTAGGCAATCAGACAGGGATCGAAGATAGTGACTAAAATACTTGAACCAAGGTATATCAGGACATACTTAATCATAGAGGAATAAAGTAACAATATCATTATCGGAAATTGAGCAGAGCATACAATCAGAACTGACTCAGAAAGATTCAATTCCATGCTGAGCCCAAGAATTATTGCTCATAGACTCCTTGTATTCTCAATACTTACGGAAAGGATTGGTTTTAGATTCTAGGGGTAGGAAAAGAAGCCAGTCAAAATTTATGGGGGTCTAAAGCATTAGAGATCTTTTTAAAAAAATTATATGAGTTACAAATATAAAATAAAACAAAGAAGTGAGTCCTCATTTAGAATAAGAAAAGAAAACCTAATAATTTAGAGAATCCTTGGAGCTCAGGCCCCTTTATTCTAAGATTTCCCCAGGCAGTTTCTGAGAAGTGTTTTCTTAGTGATTGTTCCTGATTACAGCCTGGCTTCCCTTCCAGCCTAGCATATTGTACAACTCCCAGACACTCCTAACTCTCACAGGGGCCTTTGCAAATGAGGGGCATTGACATTTAAGCTTCAATAGTTCCAGGGTAAATCTACCTCTGGGCAGAGCAGATGTCAGAAAAAGGAGCTAAATGGTCCCAAGAAGCAGGAGAATGAGAGATAATAAAGGCAGAGAGTCTTTCAAAAAAAATCATTAGAAACTACTGTTGAACAAGAAAATGTTGACAATACATGGTGATTAATCATAATTAATGCTAATCTGGTGTTAGCTATGCCAGCAAGTATGTCATCGTGTGGAACTTTGGTCAAACATATTTGGAAGACTGAATGTGAATGCCACAATGATTGCTGACCCTGTTGGATGACTCATGGCCTAGACAGTTCTGCCCAATCGTTTTGACTAGTCACAAACATCTGCTAAAATCATCTTCAAAATACTTGTTTGCTGGCATTCTTTCCTATCCTGGCATGCTCTTCTTACTTTGAACTTGACTGAGTTTCTTTTTACATCTGACATCATTTTGCTAGGTACAAGGGTTTCACAACTCATATCCACCTAAAGAAGATTCCAGATAAGCACACTAAGATGACTAAAACATAGAATTAGTATTATTTAAAAAATATACTGAAAAGTGTCCTTATCCTCTCTTGAAGACAAATAAGAAACGAAAGAAATAAAACACCTCAGAAAATAAACCATGCTCACTTTTCCTGGGATAAATCACTGTTTTTGTTGCAACAGGAAACCTGTTTTACTTATGGTTAAACAGGTCATTTTAATGTTTAAGTCTAGCTCCTAGGAAATTCTTCCCCTTACTCTTTGTGTTTGGTTCTTTTTATTTCTAATTTCTTAATGTAGTTGGTCTCATACAGGCTTTGTCTGAAAGGAAGTTCAGACTTGAAAACGTCACCTGGTAAATCAATCCTGTCAAATTACAGCTTAAAGAATTTAAAGGGAAAACTGCTGGGGCCCACAGACTATACTGCAAACCTCTCATATGTAAAGGGCAGCTTCAGATTTGTGGCAACTCAATCATCCTAAAATTAGAGAGGTCATCCCCTGACATCTGCAGCAGAGGCCTGACTTAGAATGAAGAGTCACAGAAAAAAAGCTCTGCTTCATGGTGTTCTCTAAGCCCTCATCTCCAGTTTGTATCTTATATTTGCTGTTGTTTCTGCTTCCATCTAAGTTCTGATCTTAAACTATGTTTCCCGACGCTATAATCAATGACTTCTCTGAGGCTTCCTCCTATTGCCCAGTCTCTCTTCTGTAAGACTTCTCCTATTTATCTGAGTTTAACAGTCTCTTTTGCCGATTTCTTTTTTCCTGTTTCCTCAGAAGGGTCCTCCTTCTCTGAGTTTCAGCTCTTGGATGTCTGGTGGTTTTTCTTTGTCCTCTAATTCATTTAACATCCCCCTTCATCTGTACCTCCAGGGTTATTACACGAATTCCCGAAGCTTTACTTCTTATTCATTCCACAAATATTCATTGACTAAATATTCATTGACTCCTTTTTCTCTCTTACGCCCACATTCAAACATCAAATTTTGTTGGCTCTACATTCAAATCTATCTGGAAATTGACCTTCATTTACTGGTACTGACTTGCTTAAAGCCTCCGTCATCTCTCTCTTGGAACATGCATTATCCTTCAAGTTGGTCTACAGGTCTACAGGCTTCCTGCTTCATTTCTCCACTCACCCTCCCTTATCTTCCTAATGTGGACTGTGGACTCTTTGGACTCTGTCATCCTTTTTAAATCCTACTTCAGATCACGTCACTGCTCTGCTTACAACCATCCAAAACGCATTTCAATTCATCCAGGGTAAAGGACAAAGCTGTTGCCAGGCTCTACCCTTATCACACTGTTTATCTGCTTGTCTCTGCCCTGCTTATTACCTCTCAGGCTTCATCTCCTACTATTCTTACCCATAGTCACTGAACACTCAATTGCCCTCTTGCCTCCTCACAACACTCCAGATATTTCTGGTCTCACGGTCCTTGTACTTCCTGTTTCTTCTGCCTGGAACGCAGGCCCTCTGTACAGCATGGCCCCCTCTTTTCCTCACCATTTTCAGATCTTTGCTTAAGAATCGTCTTCTCAGTGGGGCTTTCCCAGGATCCCTTACTAAGGTTTCAGTATACCTCCCCTCCTTATTGATCCTTCCTAGTTACATTTCCTGATTTACTTTCCTTCTACCACTTATTACCATGACATGTTTATCTCTGTTTCACCTGAAACTAAAGCACAATAGATTTTTGTTTTCTTGTGTCACTAATAAATTTGTTTTTACCAACATCTATCTAGAACAATGCCTGAAATATAGTAGTCACAGAATATTTTTTGAATGAATCAATGAATAAACAAATGTGCTACTATGGTACTTACTCTTCAATGATGAAAAATCATTGAATCCTGACCTTAATAGATAGACTGTCTAATAATAATGCTAAGAAAAGACCCTGTCACAAATGAGAGAAGTTTGCTTCAGAAGTTAGAAATCATGGAACAGGGACAACTCTACCCAGCCTGAGGTAGGGCAAGGTACCCCAGTTTTAGCCCGATGAAGGAAGGAAGGAGGACAGGTTTTGTCATCTTTTTTTTTTTTTGATATAAGGATAACATGAACAAAGGTATGGTTGCTGAGCAAATGCTGCTTCTCTCATTTCTCCTCAAATTTCCTTACCATTTCTGAGCATGTCACCCTGACTTCTTATGATCAAGAGTTACATCATTGGAGTAGCTGCTACCACAGCAGATTGGGAATGCCTGGGAATTAATGAGCATCCCTCAGCCCTTAAGTCAATGACTGATAGGTATTGGGAATATATATCCCAGTTCTCTGACCCATTGACCAGGATATTTTTGAGTGATATATAGTACATCAATTTTGTGGGATTAAGCTCCAGTTACCCACTGTGGTTGATTTAATTGGATATTTTCCCCTTCCTGTGTCATTTTAGTCTCACCTACCTTGTTTTCTCGAAACCCTCCACAAACTGCTAGTCACTGAAGTTGGGCTCATGCTTGGGCTTCGGAGGAACCCAAATGATTCCTCCCTAAACTTTAGAGAATTAAAGTGACAAAGTATTTGGTCTGCTTTAGGAGATAATAAAGCAAACTACATTGGTTGGGTTTAGTTTGGCATGAAGGAATCTGAATACTATGTTAGGGAATTTGTATTGTTTCCAAATCTCTTATGAAACCTGTTTGGGGATGAAGCAATCAAAAGGATAGGAGTATGATTCATTTAGTTGTGGTATAAGTGGTATTATACTGGTGGTAGGGAAAGTCTACAGGAAATGGCATAGGATACACTCAAGAGTGCATTAGTTAGTGAGGTAGTAGTGAGAATGGAAAGGAATAGATGAAGAGAGAGAACACAAAGCAGAAAAAATGACTAGTTTTGGAGTCCAGCTCTGTGAGCTGGCGGGTGTAGGGGATAGGAATAGAGAAGTAAAAATGTCTGAGGACATATGAGTTAGAGAGCAGTAGTATCAACAGAGATGAGTGAGCTGAGTAGAATCTGGATTTGATGAGTTAAAAGACATATTGGGCCGGGCGTGGTGGCTCACGCCTGTAATCCCAACACTTTGGGAGGCTGAGGCGGGTGGATCACGAGGTCAGGAAATCAAGACCATCCTGGCTAACACGGTGAAAGCCCATCTCTACTAAAAATACAAAAAAAATTAGCCGGGCCTAGTGGCAGGCGCCTGTCGTCCCAGTTACTCCAGAGGTTGAGGCAGGAGAATGGTGTGAATCCGGGAGGCCGAGCAAGCTTGCAGTGAGCTGAGATTGCACCACTGCACTCCAGCCAGGGTGACAGAGCGTAACTCTGTCTCAAAAAAAAAAAAAAAAAAAAAAAAAGACATACCGAGTTGGTGCCAATGGAACATCCAAGTAGAAATGTTCAGCAGATGGCTGGAAATATAAGAAAGCAGGAAGGATTTGGTTTCAGAATTGGGGCTCTTTCAGACTGTGTTAGAAGTGTCTAGGTATTTTGAAAATCCCAAAGAAACACTTGTTTTATACGAGTCTCACAGTACAGACGTTGTGACTCTTAACAGAGAAGGAAGAATGTCAAAGTAACCTGAAATTATTAGTGGACTTTTGGAGTTTAAACACACACACAAACACACACACACACACACACACACCCCTGTGATGCAGAGAAGCCGTTAAGCATTCATGAGGGGAACGGGGGTTTGCGAGGGCAGGAAACCAGGTTGTAGCTCTGCAAGTTCTTAAAGATACTGGAGAACCAAGGAAGCAAGAAGTCAAGTTCAAGGAGTTTGGCAATTGCAGGTTTGGCTTTCTGGAGACAGATTTGGCCAAAACACCAGCCACTCATAGCAGAGTCCTTGGACTCAGAGGACTGATGCTGTTTGCTTTGTGCCTAGTTTTATGAAGCTGTACTTGCCACACATGAAAGGCTGTCATTAAGGAATTCATCTTTTACCCTTTTTTTTTCCCCTTCAGACTAAATAAACCTTATTTTATTCTTCTCACAGGTCATAGTTTCCATTTCTTTAATTATTTGTTACTCTTCTCAGAACTTTCTCCAGTTTTCCTCTTCTTTTAAAAAACTGAGACCAAACCTTCAAAACAGAGTAATAACTGGCTTAGTTGTGGGCACAGGAAGTGCTTCTTTTCTAAAATGTCACATCCCAGGCAACATTTCTTTGCAAGTTTTCCACCTGTTTCTAATGCTACCAAGATAAGATGAAAGTATTAAGTTCATGTTATCCTGGTATATGAATTTTAGGCAAAATGTCATCATAATGGAATACATTTTTCCACAATTTTGTTTTAATTTCAAAGGCCCAGAGTTATAACGGGTGTTGTCTCAATTCTGTTTTTTTCTCATTTCACGAAAATTGAGGCACGAGATTCCAGAATGGTAGCAGTTTGGTACTCTTTCTCCTATAAGATAGCGTATGTCATTAAATGTATGAGGCAAAACTGTCAAACTTTTTTCTTAATTGTTCATTTGCTCCCACTCATTCCAACAAATTAAACCCTTGGCTAGTTAAAATGTGAGAACATAAAAAAGGGAATTTTCTTAGACATCAGTCAAAAATGGAAGGAGTGGCGGCCAAGGCTCAGAGACCTCGACCTCTCCGACCACGTCTTTAGGAGTAATTTTCCATGCGGACTGGAGGAAGATCTTGTAAGCACAGCCCTGGCATTACACACGTTGGGCTCTGATTCCGCAGGATTTACAAGCCTCATTACTGGAAAGCGTCTAAGGCTCTCTTGGCACAAGCAGCGGAGCAAGAAATGTTCACTGGACAATAAAACTTTCGGTTTACGGAGTAAAATAAAAGCACGGCCTTCCTTTTACAGGGTGATGAACCTGCCCCTGAATTAATGAGGGGCGATCCATTTCCATGGCTTAGAGTCTGGCAAGGTTCCATTCAGACAAGATTGCGGCAGATCTGCAGTCACTTCAGACTGGGTGGGGCATCCAAGTCCATAGAAGTGCAAATTCTCACCCTTAGCGGCTGCTGTGGAAGCTACTGGGGCTGGGACAGCATAGAAGAACCCAGCCGGGAGCACCGCCCTCCCGCCAGATTCCCGGCGGCTCCTCCTCTCTCTCCCAAACCTAAGGGCAGTCTTCCCCGTTCCAGGCAGAGGCGCTGCGTGAGTTTCCACACGTAGCCGCAGGCAGCTCCTTAAATAGCGTCCGAGCTGAGCAAACAGTCCAGACGTGAGGCCCAGGAGGGCGAGCGGAGGCGACCGCACGGGCGCCCAGCGGCGGCGGGTCAGCGGGCAGCCAATAGCCAGGGCGCGGCCCGCCCCGTCGCCTCCCCTCGGGGAGCCTATAAGGCCACCTCAGCGCCCCGGGCGCCTGCTGCTCCGCGCCTCCGCCGACGACCTGACTCTGCTGCGTTACGCGCAGCTCACGCTGCCGGCCCCGCGCCTTGCCCACCCGCTCCCGCCCGCAATCGCTAGCCCAGGGCGGACCCGGGTCTCTGCGCTCTCGCGAGAAGTGCGGCGCTGCGGGGCCGTGGGCGCCTGAGCCCGCGCGGCCCTCGAGGGCCGAACATGGGGGTGCGCACGGTGAAGCCTCAGCTGCTGCTCCTGGCGCTCGTCCTCCACCCCTGGAATCCCTATCTGGGTGCAGACTCGGAGAAGCCCTCGAGCATCCCCACAGGTGAGCACCCTCCGGTGTCCCGCTGTCCCGCGAGGCTCGGCCGGCGGGGGGGCAGTTCATTCATCCACCAACCCTTCCGCGGGGCTGGCAGGTGAGTAGTGGGGGCCTGTCCCTCCTCTCCAGGACCGCCAGGGTCTTCCCCAGAATTGCGGTCGGGCGGCGCTGGTCCCAGGGGAAGTGTAGGGGCACCCGCCCTCGTTGACTCCTTGGAGTTCTCGGTGAACTCAGCTTGCCCCAATTTCCCTGCAGAACAAGTTGGAGTTTCCTTTTGGACTTGCAGGTCATGGGCACAACACCTTTCCTGCAGCTCTCCTTTCTCTTCCCTCGTTTCTGAGAGTTGGCATGGATTTATCCGTGATGGACGAGGCAGTACTCCTTCTGTGACCTAAACACGGGGCTTAGTGTACTTTCTAATTGATGGTGACACATTCCTTCCAGCACCCCAGGAAGCAGCCGGTAACACCTCCCTCTTGCCAAAAACAACGCTCGCTCAAAAACCTTAGTTGTTTTCAGTAAGGCTGCCTGGCTACCCAATACCTCCAGGCGGCAGCTTTCCTCTTTTGGGATCTGAAGGGGAAGCTGTGGATACACGGCTGCTCCCCTTACCTACCCTTTTCTTGAGCCCGGTGCTGTTTCTTGTTTTCAGAAGCTGGAACTGCAGCGAGAGTCTAGTCAAGTTCTTGTAAAACAAAACTTTTTACATTTAGCCACATTAAAGAGAGTTTCACAACGTTTGTCTAAACGTGCTTTGCTGCCTTTTGTGGCACATGAAAAATCCTTGGAGTTTTCCACATTTGTGCTCTTTGTGCTCAACTCTCTGAAATTAGATCTTGCATTTGAATGACCTTCTAATGTCCTTTTTTGTTGTTGTTAAGGCATTTTGGCATCTTTTTTTCTCCCTAGTTAATAGAGTGCTTTTCTACTTGAACTTTTCTTAAGCCTAAGGACAGAAATTTCTATTTCAGAGTTACATTCAAAAAGTGACATTTGGTCTGCAGTCCAGCTCATCCATGTAGCAATAGTTTTGTTTTCATCTTTAAGTGTTTCAGATAACGTCAGCAGGCTGAACTGCCCATCTTTCTACAAAACAGTGCTTGCTTTGTTAGCTTGAGAAACTTCAGCATTCAGATGTATTTCTATCAGTTACAGGATGCTTTTCTTTCTGTTAGGTGTATGTGACCATTTAAAATGGATTTCTGAACCCGTGTGATTCCTCTAAATTTGAACTAAACTTTTGCATAATTTAAAAATATTTCTACTAGCATAATATCTAGAAAGTGGAAAGTAAGTGCCTTCAGCAAATTTGAAAGTAGAGACATTTAAAAAGGAAAAACAAAACAAAACGAAAAGACTTCCCCAGAAAAAATGTCTTTCTTTGTTGAAACATCCAAGGAAACTTTAATTGGGAAATAAAACAATCTCTAAGGACTTTGTTATGTTTAAAGAGGCCTCTATGGCCTTTGTATATTTTATTCCACTTGATTGCCACTACCCCTTACTTTTTAATAGAAGACCTCCCTTTGTAGCTGCCTTTATGTTTATAGTCAAAATCAACTTCCCTTCTCACTCTGGATTTTAAATTTCATGGAACTGGACAGTAAACTTTTAATGGATTGTGATATCAGAGAAAGAGAATTTTAGATATGAAAGTTTCCTCAGGAAAAGACCACATGAAACCCACTCTTTAAATCTGAGGACTGGTCACTTTTGGTAAGCAGGCGGGAATTCGGTTAGGATCGAAATGTGGGGAAATACTAATTTGTGATAGGTGAAGCCAGCACTAGTCAGTTTGGTTACAAATTTCGGTGTAGGTAGATGTTCTTATAGGTTATGTGATAAACTAATAAACGTAGAGGAGAACTGCTTGATAAGGTGGGCAGAATCATGGACTGTGGTCTATATTATTCTTTACATATTTCAACTGAAAATTACTGAATAGAAACCTATTTGTTGACATAAATATCAAGATCTTCTATAGGACCTTAAATTGTCTAGCTTAATAGTTCTTTAAGAAGAGTGCTTATCATCTCTAACCCTGTATATTTGTCAACATGTCCCAAGTAATCAAGAAGAAATGGTTTAGATCACAATTTCTTGGCCCTATTGACATTTTGATCCAGACACTTCTTTGCTTTGGGGAACTATGCTGTGCATCGACGTTTAGCAGTATCCTTAACCTCTGTGCACTAGGTGCCAGTAGTATTCCTTTTCTAATCTAAGCACCAGAAAAAAAAAAAAAAAAGGCCAAATGTCCCCAGAGGGACAAAATTTTGCCCAGGGTTAAGAATCATGGGATTAGACAAATCTATTTGTATTTGAGGCAGTGTGGCATTATAACGTTACTGAAATGATAACAGCAAATCATTTTTGAAAACAAATATTTATAGTGATTTTCAGTTTACCCACTGTAGTTGGGAATGTGACACACATCCATCAATTTTTGGAGTGTAATTTTTCCTAGCTCTGGTGCTTTGTTGACCAGAGTTGAGAACTTAGCTTTTTGTTACATTTTTGAGAGTTCTGTGTGCTGTGTTGGTTCCTTTTGGTTGCCACTTTATTCTTAGCATGGGAAGACTAAATAAGATTTTGGTTAAAATAATCATTTTCTCTGAAAATAATGTATAGGAATTGTTACCTGAAAATCATATTCTTATGGGAACTTTCAGAGGCAGAACCTTCCTAATCAGTGCCAGTAAATCAGGTTCATACCCTGATTTATCTTTCCTGGCTTTTCTGCCTTCTAGATGGAATAAGGAGAAGGTGGACGTATTCCTGCCAAGTCTTTGCCGTCAGGTCTCTAGACGTGAATCAAATTTGTGTGTGTTTTCTGAGGCACCTTACTGTTCTATGATCCAAATTGGGCAGAAACCAAGTTTTGGGCAAAAATAAAGGAAATGGTTTCAAATGTTTCTGTCAAGACCAGTATTTTTCTACCACATTCATTCATTTATAAACTCTCTAATTTACTGTGGTACATTCAAGGAAAAAAGGAAAGATTTATCCCTATCTACTGATGCAAACCAGCAATTTACGGGGTGGAGAGGAAAAGAGCAAGGGCCTGGAGAAACCTCTGGAAGAGAGAGGGTCTTGTCCTCTGTACTTTCTGTATTCTGTGCTTCAGCCACACAGAATGACATATCACCCATAAACAGATTGTGCCTTTTATTTCATATGAAAACAAACATATAAAACAACTCTAGAGAATGTGAAGACAAGAAATGAAAATTAAATTGAGCTACACTTTTCTATCCATCACATGGGACAAAGCATCTTAAAATAAACTCTGATTGTACCAAATGTCAGGATGGGAATTGACTGTTGGTGGAAGCACAGTGTTTTTGGAGAACAATTTAATAATGTCTACTGGAGTTGAGAATCCACATGTCCTATGATCCTAGATATGTAGATGAATAGCTCTCTCAAATTTCTGTTCCTTTTTAGTTTTTTGAAGTCCTGTTTATTTTTTAAGTCTGGCTCCTAGGAAATTCTTCCCCTTGCTGTTTTTGTTTGCTTCTTTTTGTTTTTAACTTAATGTGGTTGGTTTATACATATCATATTTACTTTCACTGTAGGTTCTTATGTTTAATAAATTATAAATTCTTTAAAATGAAGGGCTGAGTTTTATTCATTTTTATACTCTTCAGGGTCTACACTGTTCTTTTGCCACAGACATTCTCAGGTTTTGTTTACTGAGTTTCTGGCCTGTTCTGAGAATTATGAAAAGTAGCATGCAGTCAATGAGGTTGCTAGTTTCTCCTTCCCCCAGAACTTGATCCTAATTCACTGAGGTTCCTTTCTCTGCTTGGGAACCTATACGCTACATAATGTAACAGCTTTAAAGTGCAATATCTGCTGCCTTGTTTCTGAACCGTTTGGCAACCCTTCTCCACAGGTTATATTTCTCCCTCTACCTGCTTTACTCAATACAAAGTGGCAACTGCACTATTACTTTCAGGTAGTTGGGTGCCATAATTTTTTTTATTGGTGGTGAAATGGAAATTTGGAATGCTTGCGTAACTTGCACAAGCTCACATAGCTGGAAAGCACTAGAAGAGGAGGCTGTGCCCCTTCGTCAGGCTGTGCTTGTCTTTCCTGACCTCCTAATTATTCTCTTGGACTTTTGGGACCTATGGGAAAGAAACAGAAACTGGCCATCAGTGACTTAGAGAAAGAAAAGGAAAGCTTTGCTAAAAGGGAAAAGACATAGTTTGCAGGTGACATAAAAGGAGGAGAAAGAGTAGGCACAGGCTGAAGGAAAACTGGGCCCTAGGCAAGAGTGGCAAATTATGGCCCATAGGCCAAATCTAGCAGACCCCAAACAGCTACCTGTGTTTGTGTGGTCTGTGAATTAACAGTGATGTTTACATTTTTAAATGGTTGAAAAATATCAAAAGGAGAATAATATACTATGAAACATGAAAATTATAGAAATTAAAGTTTTATTGTCTCTCAGCCAAATTCATTCGTTTACATACTGTCTGGCTGCTTTGGTGCTACAAGGCAGAGCTGAATAGTAGTTACAGAGACTATGAGGCCTGCAAAGTCTGAAATACTTACTAGCTGGTCCTATACAGAAAACTTTGCCGAACCTTGCCTTAGGAGATGACATTCCCACTTCAGCTGTGCCTCATGCCGATCTGCTGCTCTGTGGGAAGGAGCTGGCTTCTGGACAGTAGCAGCTGGCTCTGGGCATTTCAGAGACCTGTTTTTCATTTTAGAATTTGCCAGTGATTCCTATGGTGTTTTGCATTCAAACATAGAGCTTCTCTGTTACATCTTTTTAAATACAGCACTTGAAGCTAACAAGACATGTTCTTTGGTGTAAATAGTGCTCTCATGGTCAAAAATGGTTAAAATACTGATTGCTACTTGGAAAGGAGATGCAAATTTCTTCTTCAGAGCTTGAGCATATTCTAGAAATTTGTTCTTGAAACCTGGTTATGAATTTGTGGCTGAGCTTCTGGGAGGAAATAGTTAGCAGGTTGATCAAAGAGTATTTTTATTTTTCTTTAATCATTGCTATAAAATTAGGCTTAACTGAGAATTTGGTAGCTTTTAAAGTGACATATTCTTTTTAATTTACATTTTACTCATTTGCATTTGCTGTAGAATGCTTGCCTTACCAAACTAAACCGAACAGAACTAATTTTCTTTCTTTCTTTCTTTCTTTCTTTCTTTCTTTCTTTCTTTCTTTCTTTCTTTCTTTCTTTTTTTTTTTTTTTTTTTTTTTTTGAGACGGAGTCTCGCTCTGTTGCCCAGGCTGGAGTGCAGTGGTATGATCTTGGCCACTGCAACCTCTGCCTCCCGGGTTCAAGCAATTGTCTGCCTCAGCCTCCTGAGAAGCTGGGATTACAGGCGCCCGCTACCATGCCAGGCTAATTTTTGTATTTTTTTAAGTAGAGATGTAGTTTCACCATCTTGGCTAGGCTGGTCTTGAACTTCTGACCTCGTGATCCAACCCCTCGGCTTCCCAAAGTGCTGGGATTACAGGCGTGAGCCACCGCGCCTGGCCAACAAAACTAATTTTCAAAGCTATTGAGATTGCAGTTAAAAATGGTTATCTAGAATAGTAGAATTATAGAGACTATGTTATTTTATTTATTTATTTATAGACAGGGTCTCATGCTGTGGGTCAGGCTAGAATGCAGTGATGCCGTCATAGCTCACTACAGCCCTGGGCTCAGTGATCCTGTTTATCACCTCAGCCTCCCAAGTAGCTGGGACTGCAACTCTGTTGTTATTTGTTATCTTTATTCTGCTTACCACCTTAAAGCCTATGTGTTGCAACCCATATTTGGTAATTACACTACTAAAGATGGTGTAGCAGTACAGAATTGATTACAGCCCGACTGTGTCACAAAGATACCTCTTCAAAAACTACTGTTTGTAATTTAAAAATACAGTAACCTCAAATAAGTTTTTGTTTTCAGAGTAACTTTCAAGCTATTCAAAGAGCAAAGATATATTGTTTTTTTTACACAGAAGGAAGATTTTTCATTACAGATTTTCTTTTGTGTATTAAAAGAGGGAAATGTACTTTTGTTAATTTTAATTTGGTTTTCTTCAAAACAATACAATCAGGTTTATGCATTTACATACTTAGTTACTGATTGACTCATGCATTTTTTTCAGGCCTTGTTTTAGTAGCATATTGTGGCAGATTTAGGGAAATAATAATATTTTAAAATTTCTAATAAAATATGGATATACTTCCCCTTTCTTGCATTTATTTCTTAAATGAGATGTGATTAAGTGAGGAAATACTTAATTTGTTAGTGTTGAAATATGCTTCATGTTTAGAATTTGTTTTCTGTTATAAGAAATCAGGTTTAAATGAGAACACTTGGACACAGGAAGGGGAACATCACACATCAAGGCCTGTCCTGGGGTTGGGGTAGGGGGTAGGGATGGCATTAGGAGATATACCTAATGTAAATGACAAGTTAATGGGTGCAGCACAGTAACATGGCACATGTATACATATGTAACAGACCTGCACATTGTGCACATGTACCCTAGAACTTAAAGTATAATAATAAATAAGTAAATAAATAAATAAGAAATTAGGTTTAAAGTTTAGTTTGTATAGGTTTGTAATTAAATTTTAACCAGGGAAAAATCTGTAAATAGCAACTGGATAACCTTTGCTCTTCATTTCAAGAGCCGTTAACACTAATTATTATTATTATTTTTTGCTGTTCTTTTTTATTATTAGTCTTCTCGCAAGAGAGTATCAGTTTCTGTGCAAGTTTGTGAGTGATGGGGATACTCCCCAGGCATTAGCAATATAGAAGTGACAAGGTATACTACAGTGGAGTGTCCTTTCCTTTTTTGGCTGAAGAACTGTATTTATAATAAAAGTCTACACCAGAAGTTTAAAGTAAAAATCTTATTTCAAGTTTGTATATGATAAAGAACATGATTATTACTGTAAATATACTCAATAGACTTTTAATATAAATAAAAGTCTTGGTGAACATACGGCTAAAATGAGGGGCTACTTGAGGCAGGGGAGTGGTCAGAAAATGTGTTTCATATAAACATTGGTGAATTTGCAAAAACAGGCCAGAGTTGAAATTAAATATCATTTGTTATACTGATAGTTTATTGATTTTAATGTTGCTTTTATTATCTTGTGTGCATAAGACATCCTGGTGCATTAACTAATCATCTGCTTATTTAATTTGGGGTTATATTCTCAAATTTTTGCAAAGAACTTTCTCATTTGCTTTCTAGTTACTGCTAACCTGTTTTAGGGTTCCTTCCTTAGGGTAGTGAGAGACAGGAATTTCCTCTGATTTAAATGCTGATTTTCTACTTTTTAAAAATTTTTTTAAAATTTTTATTTTTTGCTGTGGACAGGTAAAAATTCTATATGGAACAAAGGAATTTTTAAGTACACATAATTTTTATTGTTCTTGACAGTACTCCTGGTCAGTCTTGAACACTCACGTGCAGTAAGGAGATATTGAATATGCATCATGCTCCACAACTTGACCCTCCCACAGGCACAGCAACAAGCAGAATAGATAATGTGGATTTTGGCAGTCTTGGCTTTCTAATGCTAGGGCATCGATCTGGCCTGGGAGAAGAAAAGATCCAGAAGCTATACTTTATTCCGGAGACCCAGCACACAGTGTCTCATAGGCAAGGCTACTCTGTCATTGACTATTCTGTTTTAAATGATTTGGAGCCACAGCTTTTGTGGGCTTTCAGGTGCAAAATACTTACAGATGCTGCACACAGGGCTAAGAAGGGAGCCCATAACATTTAGGTCTTTTTAAATGCATTCTCTAACAGGTTCTTTAAGCATTTAAATCTTTCCTTCCTGTTTCTAGCAATGTACTGAATACCAACAGCTATTTCATCTTTAAAAATTTGGCAAATATAGAATTTAAATTATTTCTTTCTTAAAAAGGGAACCAGCTAACAGTTTACTGGTAGACTAAAATGATCTCCTTAATTTCATCACCTGGGGAAGTCTTAGAGCACTGTTGTGAAGAGGGCGGATAGGTTCTTTGATGGGATTTTCCAGTCTCGTCCAAGCCAGATCTGAGGCTCCTTGTCTTCAGAGGCCTCTTCTCCTGCTCTGGCTGTACTGGTTCTTTCCTGGCCTCCAGCTGGCACCACAGTGGTGACCAGAATGTCGTGCTGGTCCAGGGCCTCTGGAATTCCTGCCGGCCACGTCTAGAGAAGGACAATCCTCCTTTTCTTCTTAGTTTGGTTTAGACAAGGTTGGAATTTTTTAAACAGTGACTTTACTAAGTAACCAAGGGCAAAACAAAACAAAACCCCACACTGGAAAATCACCGAAGCAAAGAAATGAACAGATTTACCAAGTAGAGATTCAGAGTTCTTACTCTCCTCTGACTTTGGTATAGTTAGGTACCTGCACACCTGGCACATTTTGAGGGTTCATGAGTTCTGTGCCCTTGCCCAGTGTTTCTTTCTCCCCTCTTCACTCTCATTCCTCACTTCTTCCTACCACTTTCTTTTACACAGACAACTCTTTTCCATCGTTGGAGTCCATGAGATCCATGGGTAGACAAGTGCTAATAGATGGTCTAAGTATATTTGTCATTTCTTAAGGACATATCACATTGCATATTAGCATAACTCTAGCCATTGGACATTTTATTTTCTTCAATAGGTAGAATTTTTTTTTTTTTTTTTTTTTTTTTTTTGGTGAGGGGGAACAGAGGCTTGCTCTGTCATCCAGACTGGAGTGGAGTGGTGTGATCTCAGCTCACTGCAACCTCTGCCTCCTGGGTTCAAGTGGTTCTCCTGCCTCAGCCTCCTGAGTAGCTGGGTTGTAGGCACGTGCCACCATGCCCAGCTAATTTTTGTATTTTTAGTAGAGACAGGGGTTTCACCATGTTGGTCATGCTGGTCTCGAACTCCTGACCTCAGATGATCCGCCCGCCTTGGCCTCCCAAAGTGCTGGGATGACAGGTGTGAGGCATCGCGCCCGGCCAATAAGTAGAAAATTTTTGTGCTGTTGCCCATAACAATTTTTGTATTGCATTAATTCTTGATTTTAGTAGCAAGTTGTGTATGCTTTTATAAACCTACATAATTTAGTAAATCTACATTAATTTAGTTAAGCTTTACAAATTCTCTCATAATACAATTGTTTTAGAGGTAACTAACAGCAGTTTAACTTTTTAGATGCAAATGTATGCCAACAATAATTCCCATTGTGTAATACTGTGAAAATTTGGTAATTTTTATATATATATTTATATATATATTTTATATATATATTTATATATATTTATATATATTTTATATATATTTTTTGAGACGGAGTCTCACTCTGTCGCCCAGGCTGGAGTGCAGTGGCCAGATCGCAGCTCACTGCAAGCTCCGCCTCCCGGGTTTACGCCATTCTCCTGCCTCAGCCTCCCAAGTAGCTGGGACTACAGGCGCCCACCACCTCGCCTGGCTAGTTTTTTGTATTTTTTAGTAGAGATGGGGTTTCACATGTTAGCCAGGATGGTCTCGATTTCCTGACTTCGTGATCCGCCCGTTTCGGCCCCCCAAAGTGCTGGGATTACAGGCTTGAGCCACCGCGCCCAGCTGATAATTAATATTTTAAAATATAATTGGAGTATTTATTGACTGGCTAGTCTGTGTTCTGTTGCTTTGTGTGAAGGAAAAAGAGAGAGAAAAAAAACGGAATGAACAAACAAAAACCACACAAGGCTCAGTTCTTGTTCTGTATTGAAATTCTAAGATTCTTACAGGGAAAATAATGTATATGTAAAACTGAGCAAATCAAAGAAGCACTTAGGGGTAAGCAACCTGGGCTACAGGGAAGAACGTACACATCTGGCATCAGGAAACCTACATCTAAGTTCTCATCCTTCCTCCGTCCACTCACCAACCTTGAGCCAATTCTTGAGCCTCTTCAGTTTTCACTTGTAATTTGTGATCCTTATAGTGTTGTGATTTGGTGTCTCTTGACTCTTTTTTTTTTGAGCTGGAGTTTCATTCTTCTCCTCCAGGCTGGAGTGCAATGGCGCGAGATCTCGGCTCACTGCAACCTCCACCTCTGGGGTTCAAGTGATTCTCCTGCCTCAGCCTCCTGAGTAGCTGGGATTACTGGCATGCACTACCATGACCAGCTAATTTTGTATTTTTAGAAGAGACAGGGTTTCTCCATGCTTGTCAGGCTGGTCTTGAACTCCTGACCTCAGATGAACTGCCCACCTCAGCTTCTAAAAGTGCTGAGATTACAGGCATGAGCCACTGTGCTTGGCCAATGGCTCTTGACTTTTAAGTGTCAGAATGGTGGTAGAGACAGAGTGCTGCAGGAATCAGAAAAGAGGTCTCAAGAAGGCATAGATATAAGGTTGTTTTGTGTTTGTTAGGCCAAAGAAGGCATAGCTATAAGGCCAAAGAAGGCATAGATATAAGGTTGTTTTGTGTTTTAAATTGTACTTTTTCTACTGGTTATTGTATCAAGATCTGGAGTTGGCCAGGACTTGGTGTTGCTTTTTTCTCTAATTAGATTTGATTTAGATGCAGGACAGTAGGCCAAGAATAACTAGAATTAAATTTACATTTAAAAATATTCCAAGTGTTTTTATATGAGAAGAGAAAACAGTCTGGTGTTTTTATGAAGCTATTTTCTGTTTTCAGAGAGGAACCATATCCTCTTCAGTACATTTAAATATTGTAAGCTGTTAAAAAATAAACTTATATTCATCTGTTTTAGTTCTGAACTTTAAGTCAAATAAATTAATAACAATTATGCTGGTAACTTTTTTTTAACTTTTATTTTGGGTTCAGGGGTACATGTGAAGTTTTGTTACACAGGTGAACTCATGTGATGGGAGTTTGTTGTACAGATTATTTCATCTCCCATGTATTAAGCCCAGTACCCAGTAGTTATCTTCTCTGCTCCTCTCTCTCCTCCCACCATCACCCTTAAGTTGAGCCCAGTGTCTGTTTTTCCTTTCTTTATGTTCATGAGTTCTCATCACTTAGCGTCCACATATAAGTGAAAATATTCAGTATTTGGATTTCTGTTCCTGTGTTAGTTTGCTAAGGATAATAGCCTCCAGCTCCATCCATATTCTCGCAAAAAACCATGATCTCATTTTTTTTTTTTAAAGGCTACATAGAAATTAAAACAAAGTTTTATGATATGTGCTACTTAAACATTGGGGACCCTTGTCTAACTTGTTACATAAATAGTCATCAGAATGCCTAGATTCAACTTTTAGATTCATTAATTGTCTTTAAAATATGATTGCATTTAGTGAACTGAAAACATGGTAAATAAAAACAAAATCAGTTTGTGGGAGAAAAGTATTTATGTGCATATGTATACGTGTGTATGAGTATGTACACATTTGTTTTTACTAGCCATGGAGATTACTGTTGAGCCTTAAGAAAGGAATAGCAAGTATGAGTACCTTTTAATCTGGACTTTTCTTATTCGATATATTGCTATTGTTATTGTCACAGCAGCATTTGTTCTACATGTGTTTGCATCTTTGAATGGAGCATATCTAGTGAGTGGTACACTCTGCAACTTAATCTTTGGAGAAGATGGTGGTATGCAGTGGGTTTTTTTCTGGCTATTTTTCCTGCTGTTTCCAGATGGATTTTATGTAAATTGAAGGAAGCAGTTCAAACAGAATAATTGGGAGGGAAAGAGGGTAACTTAATTTTAAAAACATATATGGTTACTTACACAGTTGTTTTCTAAGTGTAAGATTAGCAAGTATTACAGAAGTATTTAGCCTGGGTGTTGGTTTTTGGAAATTAACAATTATTTATTGAATAAGCAAATAAAAACCAGTAGCTGTTTCTTTTGTACAGTATATTAGGTTGAAGAAAAATTTGGTTTATTAAAATGATAACTAACTTTTATCTTATTGTTTAGTATCACTTGATATTTTATGTTCCTCAGGCATAAACATGTTTTTTTTTTAAAAAAATGAAGTATTACATTTTAAACAACTAGTGTAATATCCTAGAAAACCGAGCTCCTCCTCCCTGAGTGGCTGTATTACACCAGTACCATCAGCTCCATGAGTTGTGGCAGAGTGGATAAGTGAGATTTTTTTTTCATGTTTTGATAAAAGATAAACTAAGAAGTCTACTTTTGAACCATAGACACAAAGTTAAAAAATAACTGTGATTGATAATTATATCTCATTTTCTGTAACCAGATTTAAATTCTTTATTGATGCAAGGCATGAATTTTTCTTAATAATTCTCAGAATATCCCACACTTAAATTAGTTTCGAAGCATATTTGGTTTGTAGAAAATTCTTTCGAGAAAGAGTCCTATTCAGTTTGAAGAGGTGATGGGAGTGAGAGGGTAAGTGAAACAGAGGAAGGGAAGTTGCTTTTAAGTGTGGTACAGAATTACAAAATATGTGACTTGAATGCGTTCACAAATAATTCAGAAAAATCTGAACTAGAAGGCACTGCGGGGTGCTGGCAAGGGAGATTTTGCTTATGTAAAATGTGACACTGAATTCTTCCCTGAACAGAAAGATGGTTTGGGTAGTTTCATCCTTGGGATTTATTTATCTGGATTATGCTTATTGTGGTTGTAGCATTTAATATTAACTGTAACAAATGGAATATCTCAGCCATTCTTTGCATGCTATGACTTTCAGCCTGTGGTCCAGTGTGCATGGACCCCGATGCAGCATATACACTGAGACAGTGTATAGTGCTGAATTTGTTTTTTATTTGGTTTCAGGAAGTCAGCTGGTTACTTCAGTAATCAGCAGAGATTCAGAAATATAGATGCTGTAATATTATGATGCAGCCATGGGTGTATTTCATATCACTTCATATTTCTGATAAATTGAGGTACAAGTCTGTTGTGCTTTGAATTATTGGAAAGTTGTGTTATTTCCTCTTTTATTATGATTAAGTATATTACAAAGAATTTGGGATGATGTTTTTAAAATATTAGGGTAAATGCAGAAACAGTGCAGAGGAGTGCTTGCTTTCTTGATATAGCCAGAGGGTGCTCACTATACAAGGGGACTAGAGACCTCTAACTTTGAACTTCAAACTTTGAAGTCATTTTTTCTCATTCCTCTGATTTATTCTTGGTATTCAGGTATATTGCTTTGCTCATTATTTTGTCTCCGTCTTTTTTTGTTTGTTTCATCTGTAGTGGAAAATGTGTGTGTGTGCGTGTGTGTGTGTGTATGTGACTCCCTGCCTGCCTGTATAAATAATTAGATATCTGAAACAGGTAAAGATTATTTTTAACATGATTTTAATATTGTTATTGCATTCAGCAGTGATTCATTAATGTTATTTGATACCTATCCAAATTCACCTTTGCCTCTTTTTCTCAAATATGTCTTTTTATAGTTGATTTATTTGATCTGGATCCATAAATGTATCTTCCTAAACACCTTCCAAGCTGTCACTATCTTAGTCTACAGTGCAGGACTCTGGTAGCCTCAGGGTCAAATCTAGCGTGCATATTGTTTTCCAAAGTCTCAAATTAAGTTCTACGTTTCTGGAAATTTTACTTAAAAATCAGATTTTTTCTTGCCTTGGAGGAAAAAAAAGGAAAAGAAGGCCTGGAAACCCTGGGTTTTCCTTCCCATGTGGCAACAATAGTTAACTGGCTCTGAAGAGTCCTCTTCTTGTATGGGGTGCTTGTGCACTCCAGTCACCATAGCAGAGGCCTGGCCTCTTCACTGATGTGTTTACAGCCCCCTCTCAGTATACATCACTGAATTAGATAATTATCGTTGTTTCTGAAATTATTTTTCTTGTCTCATCTTTCTTGAGTTCAATGACTCTTAACCAGGGGTGGTTTTGTCCCCCCTGGAATATTTGGTAACATCTAGAGACATTTTGTTGTGAGCAGTGGGTGCTTCTGGCATCCTGTGGGTAGAGTCCAGGGACGTTGCTAAAACGTCCTGCATTACACAGCATGACCCCATCACTCTCTCCCACCCTCACCCCAAGAAAGAATTATCTGGCCCCAAATGTCAGTAGTGCTGAAGTTGAGAAACTCTGCTACGGTCTGATGGCACACTTCTGATTTCACTGCCCTGCTTCTAGTGCCTTCTCTATTTCCAAATGTATTTATTATCATTTCCCAATTTGCACTCTCTATTCATACTGGATTCCTCACTGTCCAGTCAAGAGATCATGCTTTTACCCATCTTTTGGAGGAGGGGGGATTATATTTCCAGGTTCCTTGACTGTCAAAATACTGTTTGTCATTTTTTAAGGCCTCTATCTAGCTCATTTAGCTAGCTGTTTCTGATGACACTTTATCGCAATGTTCTCAAAAAATCATTTTGTTATAACTGGAAAATTCCTTGAAAATCTATTTGAACTCTTTCCCTTATTACAGTCTCTGCTTCTCCAGTCTAAGAAACTGAATATAGATATATTAAATCTTACATTCTAGTTATTTTTTTGTAGATTTTTATTGTCCCTTCAGTGTTGAGCTTCTACAGTATTCTCTGCAAATATATAATCTGTGATTTAAATTAGTATTTAGTATGTTATCCTCAGTCTTTTCATATGAACTGACTTTACATTCTTAATTGGATTTTAACCTGCAAGAGGATAGAGATTCTCTCTCTTGAATTGCTGTGCCTTAGAACTCCCAGCCTCTGAAGCTTCTCTGCCTATAGGCCTTACAGAGGGACAGTCCATTAACCCTTGGCTTGCCCTAGTCACAACTAACAAGGTATAAGTGGGCACCCTATGTTGGTCTGGGTTCTATTCAAATGAAGAACCCATTTTAGATATCTTGAACAAAAGTAGATTTAACAAAATAATTACAAGCTTATACAATTATTGGAAAGCCTGGAAGAATGGGCTTTAGCAAAGCTTCCAACTGTGACTTCTAGAATAGCAGAAATAGCTGACCATACTAGGAGGCTCCTACCTCTGTCCCAGCTGGGAATCAGTAGCCCACCATTGGAAGTACTGAATTCAGAAATAGGCTTCCATAGATGTAACCCAGGGATGGAGACGCTGTCTCCATTGATTCCTTATGCCCGTGAGGCTGGTGACTATACCAACAATGCAGAATTCAGCCACAGCCTTTGCTGCTGTCAATATGTCTGTCTGTCTGTCTCTCTCTCTCTCTCTCTCTCCCCGCCTCTCTCCCTCTCCCCCCTCCTTCTCTCTCCCTCCCTCTCCCTCCACCCACCCTCCTTCCCAGTTCCCACAAAGTGTGAGATTGACCCTAGAACACTGGTGTGGGGTAAACCATATCCTTCTGACCATGCTTACCAGTGGAAACATCCAGAAGTGATAGGGAGAGGACCATCTGTTTTTCTGATCTCATAGGAACACATCTTAGAGGAAGGGTATAATTTACATCCAAATGTTCAGCTCCAAAGAACTTGGAGAAATGCACCTTTAATATTTGATTTTTCTCATGACTTTCTTCAGTAATTGTTCTTGAAGCTTGGCAAAGCTTTAAATTATTTTAAAATTTTATGGATGTTTTTGACAATAGGGACCCAGTAAGGGCTTAGCATTACATGAAATACATGCTTTTTTAACATGGAGCACTATTGTAAAGTTCTAAGCATGTTGAATATGTTCTCAGCTTTTAAGAGGAGCAATTTCTAAGAAAGTCATGGGAAAAAAAAAACTAAACTATGAAATAGAGGCAACTAAGTAATCAAAATTTATTGTGCCCTCACCATCCTTATTGTTTTAAGGCCAGTGGATCATAACTTTTATGGAAGAGACAGCATGGTACAACTTAATCCTAATTACAATTTTATGATATTTGACTTACAGTTATTCATTCATCTCTTATTCAGTAGTGCTTTTATTTTATACAGCACCCTATAACTTTCAGTAAATTCTTGGCTGACTAATGTCACTTTTCTGAGATAAAGACAGTGGGGCTTCCTCACAGCTTCTGGATTTTGAGAATGTCAATAATAATTCTGGCTCATTAAGGAAGGAAGGATTTAATTTGACTCAGCCTTTTAAAAATTCATGATAACAAAAGTACAAAAGAAAACTTTGTGAATTACCGTAATTGTACTTCCTAATTGTAAATTTATGTTTCATGATTTTTATTTGAAAGTTTAGTTTTTATGTAATTGTTTTTTACTTTTGTAGTTTCTTTGCTCATAACAGTAACGGTAGTTAAGCTTATGGCTGAAACTCCTGCTGAACAAATCTACAGAGGAGTATCTTGCATTCAAATTAGAATGTTGATCTTCCTCACATTATTTGGAATTGGGACACCCCAACTAATGTGGTATTTATTTATTTTAAAATTTCATTTGTTTTGCTCATGGTGACAATTTCAGGTGGTAAGTAGATGTACCTCAGTGTTCAAATTAACACACAGACAAAACTAGATTGGGAATGGCTGGCATAGAATTAATACATGTCTATCTGGGTTTATAATGCCACCATGGCAGTTTAGTTTTCGGTTTTGTGTGTGTGTATTTAAAATGATACAGCTAAAAATATTTGCTTTTATTTTGATGAAGAGAAAAATATTTGGGAAATCTGGATTTATTTTGATGATATGCCTGGGATGTAGTCTGTTTAGCCCTTTAAGTGACATTTTGCATCTAAATTGTTGTGAAAGCTCTGGTAAGAAATGACAGCTCCTATAAGAAATGTTGAAGCACCAGTAGTAATCAGTAAGAACTAGGATATAGTAGATCTAGTGAAGATGGCATAACTTCGTGTAAGAGTTGTATTTTCGGTTACAATGACAATAATTGCTTGTAACTGAAAACAAAGATAGTTAAGAATAAATTTAAATTTGTCCATGAACTCACTATCAATTAGTAAACAATGTAAAACACTGTGATAGTATTCATTTTTTTCTGTTTGTATATCTTCATATATTTTCTTTATAAAATCAGGATATACATACATACTTATAAGCATACTGATACAATTTTGTATTTGTCTTATTTACAAAATAGTATATTTTAAGCATTTCCCATGCCATTGAATACTCTTCAAGCAATGATTTTTAAGTAACATTTTTATATCTGTCATGGGATTATACCATAATTTTTATAACCATTACCTTATTATTCAATATATAGCTTGTTTGCCATTTGACGCTAATAGAAATAATATTGTTAGGGGTATTATTGAAAATAGGTTTTGGTTTCCATTTTTACCTATTTTTATAGGAAAAGTTCAAGAAACAAAATATTTAAATCAAAAGATGTACTCTCTTTGTCTCTTATTACATATTGTGGAGTTGATTTCCAGAAGGTTTTATAAATTTTCACTTCCATGAGCAGTGTACAAAAGGGTATGGAAATCTTGACAAGCATTACTTTTCAAAATACTTTCTTCAAGGTTTTAAGGGAAAATTGTGTCTGATTCTCTTTATCCTCCTTTTTTATTTCTTAAATTTATAGTGGTTTATTTACTTGCTAAAATATTTTTTGCTACTTCTGTTTCCTCTGTGAGTTGCATATTCATGTCAGTGGTGTGTACATTCTAGTGGAGTTAGAAAGGACAGTAAACAAATGTATTGGGAAGGTATAAATCTTAAAAAGAAAAATAAAATGAGATTAGAGTGATTAGGTTGAAGAATACCATTATAGGTACTGTTTTCAGGAGAGGCTTCTTATCTTTGATTAATTTGAGCATAGAAGGGTGGAGGCTTTCTGAGAGAGGAGGGTTACAGGCAGCAGGGACCACGATATAAATGCTCTTGGCTGAGGATGTGTTTGATGTGTCTGCAGAGCAGCCAGGAGAACAGTGTGCCTGCAGTAGGGACAAGGAGGGTATAGTGATGGAAGAGATCAGATTGTCAGTCAAGACCAGATCGCTCAGTTACTTGAAATTTGGAGTAGGGTAAAGAGTTTGGATTTTATTGAGAACAAGAGGTAAACCCTTAAAAAAAACTTGGGGAGAAACGCAAGATATGTGTGTGAATTAGAAAAGGTTATCTTATCTGGACTTTGTGGTTGGTGAATGTAATATATGCTGATTTCAGTCCCATTTTCCCCTTTAGCCTCTCTAAAGGGTGGCTCTATTATATAGTTGCTAAACTGTATACATTGTTACCCAGAATTGATAGAGTTGTAGCTTTATCATTCTGACCAGTAGAAAGGAGAGATTGACAGTGGCCAGGGTAGATACAGGGAGATTTTCTAAGAGATGATTTCAGTAGTCTAGGGAGAAGAGGATAGTGCCCAGGTTTAGACTAGTCACAAAAAAGATGGTTAGGAGAGAGGCTGGATCCTGTAATGCTGATAGAATTTGTGGTCAACTGAGATGGAGAATGTGAGAGAAAAACAGGAGTTAAGGATGACTCCAAATTTTATTATTAAAATTTTGCATCGTAGAAGTTTTAATTTGTTTAAGTCTTACACAAATTGGGTATATAGTCTACATGCTGTTTTTTTTTTAATATTCTCACTCGTGTTTACATAGACTGGAACAACTTTGAGGGACTCTGGTGACTGTTTTACTCTTATTTTAATAATTACTATTAAAATTTTTAGTCTTCTTTGTGTCTATAATGTTATCTAAATGTTTATTCAGTAGAATGCTAGTGGTGGAAAACAGGACCCTAAAAATATTTTTACAAGGGCGGTCGGAGTGTTTAACTCTAGGAAGTAGGCCAAAATAGCTGCTGTGATTCACTGAGCCGTGAGTTTGGGAAAAAGCATTCTGCAAAATGTTAGCCCATAGCGTTGAAAAATAACAGAGCTGCTCAAAGCAGATTTGTCAGTTTACAGAAATTGTATTATAACCAAAGCATGGGAAATGGGAATAAATAGCAGGGGAAATCTGGCTGCATGACTCTAAGATCAGTGCTGCTGCAAAGAGTCCCTGAGTCAGCTTTGGTTTGTACCAAGGCATCAAGTGTATTTGGTTTGACAAGAGATTGGAATGTGCTGACAATGCCCCTTTCTTATAATCTTAGGCAGTATATTACAAAGCTTTATTTTCAATGTAGCTTTTATTGTTTGTTGTTTATTGTATTTAAATTGTGGTTAAAAGCAAGCACTGGGATATTTGTGTGCTTAAACTTTGTTTAAGGGCAAGAGCTGGAGATTTATTTGCCTGGAACAGACCCTGCTCTGCCTCTGATTCCCATTCAGTTCAGTGGGCAATTAATCTTGTAATATGAAAGGTTTCAGGTTTGTAGTGTTTTTATTGACCAACCTTTACATAAAAGTACACCTACCACGTAACTGGAAAAAGATCCCTGATGACTGTTCTATGTACCACCCTTAGTTTTTGGAAATAGGTAAAGGAAGAAAAACTGACAGACTGAGAATGAATAGGCAGAGAGATGGAAAAAACAGTAGAGAGAAGTACCAGGAGGGGTAGATTCATACAGCTGGATGGTGAATTTGGCACTGATCCATTTTACTAACTTAAAACTTGTTGGATTACATAAATTTCTATTAAAAAAGAAAACACTGCATTCATATTAATTTAGGCAGTATTTTTCTTGATGACAAAAATCTGAATAGAAAAAAATTAGTTTCTTTTAATAAAGAACATTAAATATCAGTAGATAGTAGCTTTACCTGTAGTTTATTTAGAGGTACTTTCAAGGGATAAATACTTTCCTAATCTTTTTGAAAGTTATAATTTGGCAATTGTTTTCTGACAGGAACCTTTGGTTAATGATACAGTAGATGATGTTTTTACCAATATTCTAACTCTCTGGGAACAGAAATGGAGAATGTTGAATCCCATTCCCCTGTTACACACATTTCTTCATGTGGTGAACTCATGTGTCCTCAGTTTTAGTGTGAATTCCTCACAATTTTTTTCATAAACTTCCAATTTAAAATAACTTCTTCTGTTAAAACCTTTCACCCTCTTCTTGTTTTTGAACTTATTCTTACTGTTTACTGCAGTTTCCACTTGAAATTGTTTGTGGAATTATTTGCTCCTATCTCCCGTCACAACTGTATTGTAAGACCCATGAAGACAGGGATTGATTTTTCCAAAAATGTTTATTGAGTGACTTTCTTCCTTCCAAACATATTTATTGAGTGCCTACTATGTATCAAGTAGGATTCGGGGATACATGAGGTTTACATTCTCTTCAATTCCAGCATTTACTTTGTTTACCATTATATCTCCAACGTGTGCCTGATGAACTGTGAATGTCAATACCTGTTGAAAGAATAAAGATGAAATCCCATTGAGGAGTATTTGCAGGGCTCAAGTGTGGTGTGGAGTCAGGGGTTAAATCTGTGGTTGAGGAACACGAACTTCTCCCGAGATTGGGGATGTCTTTCCCCATCTCAGTCTCAAATTTCCAACTGCCCCTGTTCTAACTTTTCTTTCAATAAAAATGAGAACTTCCTAAGTGTTAGATCCATTTTGTAAACTGCATCTGGGGAATGTATGCAGTTTAAGTAAACTACAAGATAAATCACAGAAGAGTTAATGCATTAGTGATCATTTTATTAGTAGTCCACATTAATAAAGTACAGCAGTTTAAATTTTAATGTAGTTAACTTTGTACTTTTTTGGCTGTAATTAATCCAGCCATTTATGTTACTTATAATTAAAGGTAGGAAAGCCATTAGATACCTCATTTGTTCACACTGTGTATTAAATTATCTAATTTATTATTTATCTAGTTTATTATGTACTGAGAGTACATAATAAAACTTAATAAAACCTCATAATAAAACTTATTGGGGGCAATAAATGAAGAAACACGTTGTGTTTTTGACAGAGCAGGTACTTGGACACTCAGACATTAAAATGGGGGCCAGGAAATTAAAGGTCAGAAGCAGCGTGTGGAAAACATTGTGTCTGGGGCCACTTACTATAGGAGTAAACAGCTCTGCAGATTTGGATGTTCTGGGGGAAGTACCCTATCATTGGAAAGTATGGAAAGTGATCATGAGTCCTCAAGAAGAGGTTATATTTGTTTGGTATTCTTTGCTTAATTATCACATTTTACAGAATGATTTGCATTGTTAGCATCATTAATAGAAAATGTTTAGAGAAAGTTGAAAGGCACCATGGTTTAATTGACTGGAATGCTTTATGACTAAAAATGCAGAGAGTAGTTTGTGAATTTTTAGAAACTGATCCTATTCTTTATTAAAGCGTATTGTGTATTTCTGAAAAAGCACACATAGTATAGTTTAATTCAGACTCTTTGAGCTGTATATACTTCCAATTATATACTAGTTTATGAAATTATTGAGTTCCTTCTACTTTGAGAAATTCTGGAATTAAGAATAAGTGAGGATTGTTGGGGAGAGGTTGTTGAAGCTGACAGAACACTGAATGCTTACCCTTGTTTCTAGGTCACAGTGAAATCAGACTTCACTGGGGAGCAGTTATCTGATGAGGAATGTCATGAATCCTTTCAGAAATGGGAATATCTCTATGTTTGTCTCTGTAATGTAGAGGCATCTCGAGGGGCTGCACTTCTGACGAAATGTCATAAGAACTGGCCCCATATAACACTGGCTCAGCTTTCCAGCAAGGGGATTCTTATTCCCTGCTACACAGATTCCCCAAATGAACCATTGACTCTTTCAGATACAACCTGACCCAGTGCACTGGAGCATCCTGACCCTGTATGGATTTCTACTGCTGAGAATAAATTGCATTCAAAAGAGAGCTATTTTATGAACATCTACTTTAAATATACATCTTGCTTATGACTAATTAATGCCTTGCTGTGTTTTTGTGGAGCAGTCTTGAAGAACCAGGTGGTGAACCATTCATTTCTAATGTGTTTAGCTAGGAATTAGTTGAATATGACTGTATATGAGATGGGGAAAGAGAAAGGAAGGAAGGGAGGGAAGGACCAGTTTTTACACAGTGACATTCTTCAACCATTTTTTTTTTTTTTTTTTTTTGCCAGCAGCTGATATTTCTTCCCTAGTGCTGTTTCAGTGCACATATTCTAAGCCTTGTAATAAATTTCTTGCTAATGACTTAAAGTGATGGCATTTGTACAGGAATGTGTAACTTGGCTTGATTTTGTTTTACAAACTGATTTGAAAAAGAGAGAAAATCCTCTGAATATTCATTTCAGATTAAGTCCAGTGGAAATCTCAGTAAAATATTGGATGTACAGAAAAGCTTTACACTTTAGGATGAGCTGCGTTATTATCTTTTTCCTGCGTCGTAATAAAACTCTTAATCCAACATTTAGGTTGTTTGATAGTTGGTGTTTATAACACTACCGGGGTGAGCATTTAGCAAGATAAATTGTAGAGATTTGTGTTCCTTCAGGATAGGGAATGTGGCATTTAGAATTCTTATTGTTTAGAAAGTCACAGAAGATACTTTAAACATTTTCTTAAAATTTTATTTATGTAACAGACTCATCTTTTCAGGTTAGTTTTATGAGATAATTTGGAGTCCTTCACTACTTTAAACATTTTCTTAAAATTTTATTGATGCAGGAGACTCATCTTTTAAGATTAGTCTTACGAAATAATTTGGAATCCTTTTTCACTGCTCTTTTTCACAAACCCCATTTAATCTGTCAATCAATGTTGTTTAGTCTGCCTTAGAAACATATTCAAATGGATGACTTTTTACCTCCTTTACTACTGTTCCTTGTCTGTGTCACCTGGTCTGTAACGTAGAACACTGTTTGAAACACTCTTCAACAGACTTCCTAATTTTGTCGTTGGCCTCTTTCTTTGATAGCAACCAGGGTAATCCTGTTAAACTTGAGACAGATTATGAGATGCAGTATTGCATAGCAGTTAAGAGGACAGCCTCTGGAGCTAGTCTTTATCGGTTCAAATATGGGCTCTGCCACTTACCATGTATTTAAATTTGGGCAACACAGTTAAATGTAATATTGGAAGAGCAGTAGTACTTGGATTAAATGAGTTAATAGTATCTATATAGTAGACATTGTTATTACTATTATTTTAGTAGCTATTATGTCATCTCTTTACTCAGAATCCTCTACTAGCTTGCTATTACATTTGAAATAAAAACCAGAATCTTTACAATGACCTCCTAGACCCTGCACAATCTATTCATTCTGACTTCCGAACTCATCTGATTTTCCGTTGCTTAGTCTCTTCTGGCCATTCTGGATGCCTGCTGTCCTCCCTTTTCTTCCACTGCTAATATATGAAGCCTGAACCTAGCTCAGTCAGATTCTCTGTATTTGTTGTTTCCTTTTACTGGAAAGATGTCCCTCAGATATCTGCATAGCTCACTTCCTTTGCTTCAGGTCACCCTCTCAGTGAAACTTGGTTATGTTATCCAAGATAGCAACCCATTCAGGACTCCCTATGACACTCTATGACACTTTGTTCTTTCTGTTTAGCCCTGAAAGTTAAATGCAGTTTTTTTTTTGTTTTTTTTTTTTTTTTTGTCTCCCTGTATTAGAATATAAACTCCGTGATGGCAGAAGCTTATTTTTGGTCTCTTGTCCAGTCTTGAATGCTGAGTCTCTAGAACAGTGGCATGTAGTAGGCACACAGTAACATTGAAGGAACTAGTGAACTTATGGCACCTGGTTAATTCTCTTCTCAAAACCTCATGTGGTATCATCTTTCCCATATATACCCAGTATTCTTTCAGCTGTGCCCTCTGTGGTCTGTGATCTGTTCCATCTTGGCTTCCAGCCATCTGCTCTTAATTCTAAATGGTAATTTGCAATTAACCATTTCCTGTCTTTTGAATAATGAAAACACGAATCCCTCTACATTTCTGACTAGCAGTGTTTCTCATGTCTTTGAGACCCACTTAACTGTTTCTTTCCCCTGTGGTTTTACCTCAACTTGTCTTGATTTCTTCCTCCTCTGATTTATTGTTGCCCTTCATTGTTTAACCTCCTCATTGGGCTGTTACCTAGAATCAGAAATACCAATTTTTTATTATTTGGCGTACCTAGGATGGTATTTTTTTTAGTGTGATTCCTGTTGAGCGTCGTCTGCATCTCTTCATGATGATGCCTGGTACTCGGAATTTATTACCCAGGAGCTCCCCATGTATACTGAATCAGAAACTCTTGGGATGTGACCCAGCAATCTCTGTTTTTACAAGGCTTTGGGTAGTTGTTCTAGTCTATACTAATGTTTGAAAAGCACTGAGCAAGGACATTGGCATGATAGGCCAGTTTCCAGACTGGGAATATCTGAGATTAAAGGTCCAGTTGGGGCCAGCACTGTGGCTCATGTCTGTAATCCCAGCACTTTGGGAGCCCAAGGTAGGCAGATCACTTGAGACCAGGAGTTCTAGACCAGCCTGACCAACATAGTAAAACCCTGTGTCTACCAGAAATACAAATTTATTAGTGGGGTTTACTGGTGAGCACCTGTAGTCCCAGCTACTCAGGAGGCTGAGGTGGGAGTATCACACTTAAACAGTGGGAGCTAATTGGATCAGAGGTCGTTATGTCTTAGGAGAGTTTTTGTGAATGTGGCAGATAGAGCTTCTTACTGAATCAAAATGGTGCTATAAAGCCAATTATTTGGAAACAACATTATGGAGCTGTATTATCTTCCTGTTATTTTCAGAATTTTTATGCTTTGATATATAGAAAATACCTTTTAGTCAATTCCATCCTTTTTAAAAACTCACAGGTCATCTTGGAATCATAGTTGAAATAAATAGTATTTCTCATTAAAGCATTAACATGTCAGTTCATCGTAAGTTTGGTAATTCAGAATGGAACCAGAGAACTTCATTGTTTGGAATACAGGTTGGATATCCCTTATCCAAAATGCTTGGGACCAGAAGTGTTTCAGATTTCCAATTTTTACAGATTTTGGAATACAATCATCTTGCATAATGACACAGAAGTATTCTGAGAATTGAGTCAGTAGGCGATTTTATCGTTATAGAAACATCATAGAGTGTACCTATATAAACCTAGATGGTGTAGCTTACCACACCTAGACAATATAGTATACACTCTTTTTACACTACAAACTTGTAAGGAATGTTACTGTACTGAATATTTAGGTAGTTGTCACACAGTGGTATTTGTGTATCTAAATATATCGAAACATGAAAAAGGCAACCCATTGTGCTATGACTGCTACTATATCACTAGACGATAGAAATTTTTCAGCTGCATTGTAATATTATGGGACCAGTGTTGTATATGTGGCTCATCATTGATGGGAACATCATGTGGCACATTACTGTATTTATATACACATAATGAGATATCTTGGGGATGGGACCCAAGTCTCAACATGAAATTCGTGTATGTTTCATATATACCTTTTACATATAAGACAATATTATATAATATTTTAAATAATTTTATGCAAGAAATAAAGTTTTCACTGTCCTCCTCACATTAGGTCAGGTGTGGAATTTTACACTTGTGGTCTTTCAGCACTCAAAAAGTTTTAGTTTGAATTTTGGATTTCTGGACTAGGAATGCTCAACCTGTAATATGAATTAGTAAAGTCTTATCAGGTTCAGTATTTCATTTATTCAGCATTAAGCATATGACAAAGTATCAGTGTAAAAAATGAAACTATAAAAGTACTGGAGGAAAATATGAGTAATTATTTTATAATTGCAGCATGTAGAAGGCATTTCTGAAGCATGAGAAACAAAACCCAGAAGATGTAAGAATTAATGGCTGATTTTAAAAAGTCATAAAAATAAAAATTCTGTCTGGAAAAAAAATCATACAGTCAAAACAAAGTTGAAAGATAAGTGGTAAATGGGGAGAAAATGTTCAACCCACAAGGTTTACTTGGAATTTATTGTAGAGATACAATCTTACATGTAAGAAAATTACTTGTGAACATCATTATCAATTGCAGCATTTTAATATTTAATTTTGGAAACAGCCTAAATTTTTACCAGCATGCTGGTTAGATTATGGTTCATTCGTACAACAGAATATTATATGTCTGTACTCTATTTGGAAATATCTCAAAGAAATACAAAATTTTTAAAAAGCTGCAGAGTGGAATAGAGAGTATGCACATTTATGAGAAGTATTCACTTGCGCATGCATTAAAATATCTCTTAAACCATACATCAGAACCAGTATTATTGATATTTTCTGAGGGAAAGTCAGTTAAATGTCTGGTAAAGATGATCACTTTCTACTTCACCTAGTCCAAAAATTAAATTACAAATAAGGAAAGATCAGCCACATATATAAATATATGTTTTAGATCTCCAGCTTGGCACAGTGGATGCTAGAATGTTTTTTGTATTTTCTGGGATATACTCCAAAAAAAGATACCTCCTTACATAAAGATGAGAATTTATGGCAGTTTTCAACACAGAGTGAATAATAAACTTCTTTGGACTCTTGTGGTAATTCTATAGAAGTTGATATTTGTAGTTGTCTTCATCAAATCATCATTTAATTTTATGCACTGAAAATATATAATATACAGATTCAATTTTCTAGTAATCTCTTATATGGCAACTTCAACTCATGGAACAATGTGGAGAACTAGCAACTTGTTGGGGGAGGATTCTGAGCTGCCAAAACTGATGCCATAAAACTTTCAAGACAGTATGAGGATGAGCTGCTCCTCAAGTTAAATGTATTTATTTTATGCAAGGTAGATAACAATGGAAGATATCTCCTTATAAAATTCATATTATAATGTGTTCATGGCCATGTGGAGTAAAGTAAGCAAATATTTCACTATAATTAAGGATGGTAAATGAAAGTTATGTCTTCTTTCCTTTTTTGTTCCTGTTTCAATCACACCACACTTTATCAGGTCTGCATTTAATTTTGTGTACCTGATTCATTTATTTTCACTGCTTTCGTTTTGGCAGACTTGTACAAAAAGGATGTTCTTTTTCCGTTATGAAGAATAAAATGTTATCTTGATTCAGGCACCTCACCCTTACAACTTTCTCTTAGAGCATGGCTTGCCTAAGCGTAAGTCTAACTCAAGCTTTCTGTTCCAGGGCAACTCTCCTTATTCGTATGCGAATTGGCAGGAATATATTACCTCAGCCTGTGCTTGTTTGTCCTGGTTCCTAACTTTACTATTGATCCCCTTTTCATATAAGCATTGGAAATATTTTTAGTGTCTGTGTAAAATATGAAATAAACAGTAACAGATCATATGTGTTTCAACAAGCTACGTAACCTTGGTACCAGATTTCTGGCAGGCAGTTCATATTATCTAGTAAAGCATTTGGCCAGCAGATGGGTTACGCTATCCCACTCAAAGAAGGTTTCTCTTTCATTTGTGGAGGTTGCTGAAACCTTTAAACCCTTGGAATTCAACAGATTAAAGTACTGTATTTGTGAAGGGGCAGATCCATTTTCCTTTGATGTTAAAATTATATCTAGTGTATACATTTTTATAACATTTGAAGGGATCAAATGTGTTTTCCAAGTCATAAATTTTGGAAAATGGTCCTATACTCTTTGTTTTAATTTTTATAAAGATAGGAAACATACTGCTTTTCCAAGATAATCTTTTCATTTTGGATGTTGTTTATTATACTTTGTATTGATATGTAATCCGCACTCCTCAATTAATTCTTTTCTCTCTTTCCACCCCAGCCAGTTTTTTCCACTAAAATCATATAGAGAATATCTAGTATTGTTTTCTCTCTCTTTTTTTTTTTTT
>NC_045435.1:168108657-168371186 GCF_002776525.5 Piliocolobus tephrosceles | reverse complement strand
TATTTATTTATTTATTTATTTATTTATTTATTTATTTATTTATTTATCTAGGGACGGAGTCTTGTTCTGTCGTGCAGGCTGGGGTGCAGTAGCAAGATCTTGGCTCAGTGCAACCTAGGCCTCCCGGGCTTAAGCAATTCTCATGCCTCAGCCACCCGGGTAGCTGGGACTATAGGCATGTGCTACTACCCAGATAATTTTCTTATTTTTTAGTGGAGGTGAAGTTTCATTATGTTGCCCCGGCTGGCCTTGGACTCCCAGCCTCAAGTGATCTGCCAGCCTCAGCCTCTTAAAGTGCTGGGATTACAGAGAGCCACCAGCCACCATCCCTAACCAGGAAGGATACATTTAAACATATCGTGGATATGCATATATGAGTACTTTGTGTAACATACAAAGTGGTTTAGATGCAATTTCTTTAAACATTAATAGTAATAAATAATTTTTGAGTAGATGAATAACCAAAAAAGTCAGAAAGGGAGAAGATGTTCCACCATTAGAGTAAGATTCAGCAAAGAGAACAATTGTGCATTATTTGTTTTCCAAATGGGAGTTAATATGGGTTTGAACTAGGACTGAGACAGTGAGAGTAAAGAAAATGTGTATATGAAACTTTGGTTGAGAGAAGTCTTCAGAACTTAGTTACCTTTAGACATAAGACTCCAAAAAAAAAAAAAAAAAGCAATAAACATGATTAAAATTGTTGTGCTGACATCAATCAGGTAGGGAATACAAAGGTTGGAGCTGGTTTAGCTTTGTTGCATTTTATTAATCTAAAGTCATCGAAATAAAAACTACAAAGATAAGATTTAAAAATTTGGTTTAGAAATTTTAATTTTAAAAAATCCATTAAAACACTGTAATAAAATGGCACTGTAATCATTTAAAAAATTTTAACACTGTTAGAGAAAAGATAGCGTAAATATATAGCAGAACTCTAAAGATTATGGGATTGAAATTATACTATTCAAACTGATGACATAAGGCCTAATCTTGTATCGTAATGTGTTTAGAATTTAATAAATAAGGCAAAAATAAATATTTTCATTGCCATTGAGAAGGAAAAAATAACATAAAGAAAGGATGACTTGTTGCCAAATGATAGAAACCGATGAAAGAGAAGATACACTTTATATACTTTCATTTGAATTTTTACATTAGACTGTGTAGTAGGGAGTCCAAAATTATCATATATGTCTTGAGCGAACCTGGAAAACTCAGGTGGAGAAAAATAAGTTCAATACATCCCTTAGACATAATGGACTAAATGACATCTGAGATCCATTTCAACTCTCAAAATGTTTGATTCCATTAAAATCCCATCACATGTATTTAGTACAATAACTAGGACCAATATTTTGATTGAAGTAAAATATATTCATAGGGAGCTCAGAGTACAATGTTATTGGATATGATTATGAAGTTATGTTTATGCTTTGCAGTAATCCCAAACATGGGAGTTTAATAAGTATATTGGAGGGAGAATTTACTTGGATAAAATGCTAGAATTGTTGATTACTGCAGAAAGTAAATCTATTTCAAGCTATCACAGAAACTGAGATCTGAGAAAATGAGATAATAAACGAATTATATCAAGCTGCACTTTTCATACTGCTAACCACAAAACACAATTTCTTTTTAACTTTAAATTTCATTTTCTATTCCTATACATGAAATCTAAAAAAAAGAAAAAAACACTACACAAATGTCCAACTTCATTTAATATGTATGTATGTATGTATGTATGTATGTATGTATCTATCTATCTATCTATCTATCTATCTATCTATCTATCTATTGAGACAAGGTCTCACTCTGTAGCTTAGGCTAGAGTGCAGTGGCAAGATCCAGGCTCACTGCAGCCTCAGCTTCAAAAGCTCAGGTGACTCTTCCATCTCAGCCCCTGGAATAGCTGGGATTACAGGTGTGCACCACCACGCCCAGGTAATTTTTGTATTTATTTATTTATTTAGTTTTTTTTGTAGAGACAGGGTTTTGCCATATTGCCCAGGCTGGTTTCAAACTCCTGGCCTCAAGCAATCTTCCCACACTGGCCTCCCAAAGTGCTGGGATTACAGGCATGAGCTACCACACTCAGCCATTATGAGCAAAATGCTAGAATTGTTGATCACTACAGAAAGTAAATCTATTTCAAGCTGTCACAGAAAGTGAGACCTGAACAAATGACATAAGACACAAATTATATCTAACTGCACTTCTTATACTACTAACCACAAAACACATTTTTTAATTTTAAATTTCAATTTTATATTCCTATACATAAAATCTGAACAAAGAGAAAAATCACAACACAAATATATCCAACTGTGTTTGATATTTATTTGTACATCTTAAATAAAATCAAATGTTCTTTATTTAACATAGATTTCCTGGCTTACTAATATTTTTGTTGTTTATTCTTATTTCTACTTATTATCTTGTGGGAACATCAAGGTTAAAAATTGAACCTCTTTTGTTGTTGTACTTTGGTTTCAGCTTTTATCTACATTTAATAAAAGTCTGTATATTGTATTTTTTCTCTCTTGCTTTCTATGTATGAGTGTTTTCCTTAAATACCAGTTCTTTAAAATTAACATTTTCAATTGCTATGTTATTTGAGCTTAATTTTTATTTCTTTGTCTAAAATCATCAGGGACGTTGAGTATGAATATGAGGTAGAGTAGCAAGCTCCCAAAGATATGATCAAATTGATTTTTAGTTTTACAAAACATTGAATCTCAATGCTACAAATATTTCTTTTCCAGGAAGAAAAACATTTATGTTTGTTATTGGCAAGATAAGACAGCATTCACACTTGTTCCTAATTTCAATTTTAACTTTCACTTGGAGCTACATTCGTAGAAATTTTTTGATGAATCAGATCTCTCTTCATTTGTCATTTTATTTTAAAGTCAACTTTATTAGAGCATAATTTTAAGGAAAGATTGATGCCTTTTGATTATGTAGCTCAATGAGTTTTGACAAATATCTAGAATAGAATAATATTGGCTGTTACATTTGAAGTATAGAATAATTATATCCCATCCAAATCCTCTCTTTGGCTGGGCATGGTGGCTCAGGACTGTAATCCCAGAACTTTGGAGGCTGAGGTGGGTGGATTGCTTAAGACCAGGAGTTCAAGACCAACCTCAGCAACGTGGTAAAACCCTGTCTCTATCAAAAATACAAAAAATTAGCCAGGTGCGGTGGTGCATACCTGTAGTCCCAGCTACTTGGGAGGCTGAGGTGAGAGGATCACATGAGCCCCGGAGGCAGAGGTTGCAGTGAACTGAGATCATGCCACTGCATTCCAGTATGGGTGACAGAGTCTCCCAGACTGTGTCTCAAAAAAAAAAAAAAAAAAAAAAAAAAAACTTCTCTGATCTCCGTGTCTTTTCCAGAATATCTTATATATGAAATCATTCTGAATGTAGGCTTTTTTACTTGTTAATTTCATGCAGTATAATGCTTTTAAAATTGTTGTTTTTCCATGTATCAGCAGCTGGTTGATTTTTACTTCTCAATAGTATTTTATTCTGTGGACATACCACAACATATTTATCCATTTACCAGGGGAAGGATATTAAGAATGGTTCCAGTTTACATATAAAATGCTAAAGTATTTATTAAAATGGTAAAGTATTTATTTGCAGGTCATTGTGTTAACATATGTTTTTAATTTCCTTAGAGAGTAGGATTTCTGGGTCATAGGATAAGTTTGTGTTTGATATTATAAGACATTGCAGATTGTTTGCAAAATGGTCATGCCATTTATAGTTTCAAAAACAATGTATAAAAGCTCTAGTTGCTCCAAATTTTTATCAGCACTTGTTTTTGTCAGATTTTTAATTTTAGCTGTGCATTTAGGTGTAAAAATGCATGTCAATGTGATTCTAATTTTTATTTATCTAGTGACTAATTATGCTGAGCACCTTTTAATGTGCTTGTTGCAATCCATATGGGTCATCCATATGTATTTTTTTGTGAGGTGTCTGCTCAAATTTTTGCCAATTCTTGCATTGTTTCTCTCCTTAAAATGGAATTTTTAAATTGCTCACATATATTTAGGTATTTTATCAGATATGTTTTTAGAAGAATTTTCTCCTAGTCTGTGATTTGTCTTTTCATTTTCTTGTCATTATATTTTGTATGTTATATCAGTTAGCATTCTCCAGTGCCAACAGAATGTCTACATAGCAATATCTGTGTCTCTGTATCTATCTATGTATACATAAAAAGAGATTTGTTTTGTAGAATTGGCACTATTTATTTTATAGAATTGTGGCTGTGGGGACTGGGAAGTCTAACATGCATAGGGCAAGTTGGAAGCTGCATATTCAAGAGATATTTGCACTCCCACATTTACTGCTGCACTATTCACAATGGCACAGTAGCCCACAGGTGACAATAACCTAAATTTCCACTAATGGATGAATAGATAAGGGAAATGTGGTATGTACATATAATGGAATATTTTTTTTCAGCCATTAAAAGATAGATTCTGTCATTTACTATAACATAAGTGATCCCGGGAGACATTATATCGAGAAAAATTAGCCAGTCACAGAAGGAAATACACTACATGATTTCTCTTATATGAGGTATCTAAAATAGTCAAACTCATCCTCATTGAAGCAGAAAATGGACTAGGGGTTACCAGTGGCTAAGGTAGGGGGAAATGAGGAGTTGCCGTTCAATGGGTATAGATTCTGTCAGGCAAGATGGAAAAGTTATAGAGATCTGCTGCGCTATGTTGTGCTTACAGTTAAGAATACTGTGCTGTTCACTTAAAAATTTAATGGAGTAGATTTTACGTGTTTTTTGCCACAATAAAAAAAAAAGTTGATGTTGTGGTCTTCAGTTAAAAGGTTGGAAACTGAGGCATAATTTATATGTTGCAGTCTGGAGGCAGAATTCCTGCTTTGGGAAACCACAGCCTTTGTTCTTAAGGCTTTCAACTGACTCTTTGAGGCTGACCCATATGATGAAGGTGATATGATTTGGCTCCATGTCCCTACCCAAATCTCTTCTCAAATTGTAGTCCCCACATGTTGAGGGAGGGACCTGTAATCCCCACGTGTTGAGGGAGGGAGGTGATTGGATCATGGGGGCAATTTCCCCCATGATGTTCTCATGATGGTAAGAGTTCTCATGAGATCTGATGGCTTTATAAGTGTTTGGAAGTTCTTCCTTCATTCTTGTTCTCTCTCCTGCCACCCTATCAACAAGGTTCCTGTTTCACTCTCTGACATGATTGTAAGTTTCCTGAGGCCTCCCTAGCCATGCAGAACTGTAAGTCAATTAAACCTTTTTCCTTTATAAATTACCCCGTCTTGGGTATTTCTTTATAACAGTGTGAAAATAGACTGGTACAGAAGAGTAACCTTCTTTACTTAAAGCCCACTGATTGTAAATGTTAATCACATCTAAAATAAATTTTTATAGAAACATCGAGACTCATGTTTGACCAAACAATTAACCATATTCACCGTATACTAAGCAAATTAACATAAAAAAATTAAAGATCACATGTACTAAGATATCTTTCTCTAACTCAAGTTTTACAGAGATTTTTCTCCTATGTATTTTATTTAAAATTGCATAGTTTCAGTTTTTATGTTTAGGCTTATGATTTATTTTGAGTTAATTTTTACATATGATGTGAGGAAAAGGTGGGGCTTCATTTTGTAGGGGATCGTGCGAAAACAATATGCATGTAGAAATGTTCCTGGCACATTTGTTGAAAAGACTGTAATTTTTGTTGAAAAGACTGTAATTTTTCCATTAAATTACTTGCACCATTATCACATATCAATTGAAAATTTATGTGTGATTTTATTTTTGACTGTCAATTCTGTTCCACTGATATTTATTACATCCATTCTTATGCTAATTCCACATCTTGATTACTATAACTTGGAAATAAAGTGTAAATTCCAATAATTTTTTTCTTATTTTAAAAATTGTTTTGCCTCTTCTAGGTCTATCAGTTTTGAGAAAACATAGAGGAATACTCCCTGCTCTACCTTTTTGCTCTTCCCACTCCTCATCTATTACCACCAGTTTTTCTTCTGGTCTCACATGTATTTGAGTACTGAAGGGGTTTCTCACAGAATTACAGGATGGAAATTGATACTCAAGCTGCAACTTCTGGAAGAGGGGTGCTTGAAGTTTGATCCAGTAAATTAGGTATAATCTTGATAAATAAAATAGGAACCAGAAGTCTAGTTTAGTTTTTAAAATGTAAATTCACAATAATATAAATAATGGCCATAATAAGATTCAGATGCAACAATCCATATATCTACACAAATTCTTAACTGAAATGAAGTCATTGTTAAATTTTGTGTTATCAAACTATGGCCTCTGGGAAGTTTAATTTATTTCCATAAGTCACCTTTATCCTACTGAGAGCAGTTTACTGTTTACTTGCAGAAATGTATTGGTATTTATAGAAAGAATTTAATACCCCTGTTATGTATAAACCAACTTAACTGTTACTTCTAAATTCTATTTTACTAATCAAGACTGAGAAGAGCTTTCTTTTTACAAACAAAGTTGAACATATATGTTGCTATGGTTTGGATATTTGGTCTCTACAAACTTCATTTTGAAAATGAATCCCCAGTGTTGGAGGTGGGGCCTAATGGAAGGTATTTGTATCATGGGGGAGGAACCCTCCTGAAAAACATAATGCCCTTCCTGAATGGGGTGGGGAGTGAGTGAGTTCTTGCCCTATCAGTTCCTGCAGGAGTTGGTTTTTAAACAGCCTGGCACCTTTCTACCCCTCTCTGTTGCTTTCTCTCCTTCTGTGTCATCTCTGCACACACAGGCTCCCCTTCACCTCTTCTATGAGTGAAAGCAGCTTTAGAATTTCACTAGATGCCCAATCTTCCAGCCAGATTGTGAGCCAAATAAATATTTTTTCTTTTTCTTTTATTTATTTCTTTATTTATTTTGAGATGGAGTTTCGCTCTTGTTGCCCAGGCTGGAGTGCAGTCGCGCAATCTCTGCTCACTGCAACCTTCTCTTCCTGGGTTCAAGCAGTTCTCCTGCCTTGGCCTCCTGAGTAGCTGGGATTACAGGTGCCCACAACCACGCCCAGTTGATTTTTTATATTTTTAATAGAGACAGGCTTTCATCATGTTGGTCAGGCTGGTCTTGAGCTTCTGACCTCAGGTGATTCGCCTGCCTTGGCCTTTCAAAGTGCTGGGATTACAGGCATGAGCCACCACACCCGGCCATATCTTATTTTATAAATTACCCAGTCTCAAGTATTCCTGTATAGCAACAAATAGATTAAGACATATGTATATTGTATATATAATATATATAAAATTGATATATATATATTTATAAATATTCCCCAATATACCTACTTTTACTCTGATTTATGCTTTCCTTCAGAATAATTCAATTTGTCCTCAAGTGGAAGGGAACATGGGAAACTGAGAAGGTCTTTTTGTTTATAGTCTAAGTGATAGCAATTATTTTTGCTAAAAAAAAATCCTTTGTTCTTGAGTTTTCTTAATAATCTGTCTACTTTTATCATATATTTTATTCCTTTTTATTGCTGGCAAATAAAGCTTTCAAAAGGAACTTTGGGAGGCAAAAAGGACTAACAAATGAAAATAACAAATATTGCATTATCAAAGGGAACTAATGTGAGTGCCATTATTTATGCCATCCAGAGTTATTAAGGCGGGAATCATGTTGGTTTCAACTTTATTTCAACTTTGTTATCAGTAAGACATGTAGACATTTCATGTAATTGCCATAAGTAACAGTGTTTTTTATTTAGGTAACTACAGCTTATTTTCAAAACTCTTTGGATAAAAGGTACACAAGATCATTTTTATTTTTATTTTTTTTTTAGACGAAGTCTTGCTGTGTCGCCCAGGCTAGAGTACAGTGGCCCAATCTTGGCTCACTGCAAGTTCCGCCTCCCAGGTTCACACCATTCTCCTGCCTCAGCCTCCCAAGTAGTTGAGACTACAGGCATCCGCCACCATGCCCAGCTGATTTTTTGTATTTTTAGTAGAGACAAGGTTTCACCGTGTTAGCCAGTATGGTCTCGATCTCCTGACCTCGTGATCCTCCCACCTCAGCTTCCCAAACTGCTGGGATTATAAACGTGAGCCACTGTGCCCAGCTGGTCCACAAGACTTTTAGTCTCTCTTTAAGCAGTTTCACTTCTATTCCCAAAGTCAGTCTTTCACAACATGAGAAGACCTTACCATATTTCCTCCCCATACTTCCTTTTATCCCAAAGATGCTACCTGTGGGGTAAGCTAGGCTTTTTGATGCCTACATTAGTATAGGTACTCCAGAAAGAAAGAACCAATGGGATGGAGGGATGGATGGATAGATAGATAGATAGATAGATAGATAGATAGATAGATAGATAGATAGATGATAGATAGATGAGAAAGGATTTACTAGGGAAATTGACTCATGTAATTATTTGACTGAGAAGTCCCATAACAGGCTTTCTGCAAACTGGAGACCTTAGGATGCTGGTAGCATGGCTTAGTCCAAGTCTGAAAACCTCAGAACCAGGAAGGCTGATGGTATAATTATCAGTAAAAGGAGAAAGGACTGAAAAACTGGGAAGCTGCTGCTCTAGGTTCTGGAGTCCAAAGGCCAGAAAGCCTGGAGTTCTGATGTCCTAGAGCAGAAGAAGTACAGAGTCCCAGCTCCCCAGCTCTGAGACAGAGAGAAAAGAGAGAGAGAGAGAGAGTCACCATTTCTCTGCCTTTTTGTTTCACCCTGGCCCCCAGCTCATTGGATAATACCTGTCCACATCAAAGACAGATCTTCCCCATCACAGACACACATAGAAGTAATACTTTACCAGTTCTCCAGGTATGCTTTAATCCACTCGAATTGACACCTAAAATTAACTATCACAGCACTTGCTATTCAGATTTCACCTTTTTATTTTACCACAATTCTCTCACATTGAGGATACCTGTCTTACACTAGAATAAGATAATTATCCATAATCAAGAATTCTGATCTAGAGAAGTAACAAGTTATTAAGAAAAATGGCCAATGATTATCATTTTATTCCTACAACCCAAAATGTGGCTGATGGGGCCCTACACTGGCCTTGTGACCTTGTGTTATAGATCACACAGTAGTCTTAGAAACAGAGAAACAGACTAAAATTGAGAGAGCAGTGTGTACTTTATATATATTTATAATATATTTATATATTTTTGAAGTTAAACATAAGCCATAACTCATTAAATAAAACAAATTATTTGCTTGCAAACTGTCTTTAGAGGTGATTATATTAACACACAGTTCTGTTATGAAAGTACAATTATTATTGCATTAAATTTATTGAATCACTTTATTTTATCTATACTCAAACTATTGATTTACTCATTAGTCACAGAATTCCTTTTAGCAATAACAGTTTTCTGCCACAACATGAAATATGCAAAATAGCTTGCTTTCTGCCAGTTCACACATTAGAAATAATAGGGCTTATGGAAAAGTCATTTTGGGCAGTCTACTAAAACCTGTATAACATTCTCTGCAGACCCATAAAGGAACAGTAATTTGAGTCTTTGGCAATAATTTGGACAGCATAGGCAGTAGATGCTTAAGGGATATAAAAATGGTGAACCTTGTCTCTACTAAAAATACAAAATTAGCCAGGCATGATGGTGTGCTCCTGTAATCCCAGCTATCCGGGAGACTGAGGCAGGAGAATTGCTTGAACCCGGGAGACAGAGGTTACAGTGAGCTAAGATCATGCCACTGCACTCCAACCTGGGTGACAAGAGCCAAACTTTGTCTCAAACAACCAAAACAGCAACAACAAACTTGCAAACATAATAGAATGAAAATGCTGGCTTGTGGGCACTGAGAAAATTCAGATAGAAGTAAAACTGTGAGCAAAGGAGAGCCCTGCAAGATGGGGCAAAGGCCCTCTGGGTGGGATCTCTTAAATTACAGATGAAAGGCCTCCTTGCCTGTGCAGCCATCAAGCTGAGGGATATCTCATTTCCTGATAAAGGTTGTAATTCTATTCCCTTTCTTCTGGCTCCTCTTGCTTAGTGGAAAAAAAAAAAAATCTCATCTGAACCACCGTGACAATCAGTGTATACTGATACTGTTCTACTATTCATCAATTGCTATGAGCTAATTCATGTTGACAGAAACACAGACCATAGCCCAGAAAACAAACAAACAAACAAACAAAAAACCTTTTCTAAATTTATCTGGAATTATAATCACATCTCTCCCTGCTGTGCAGCAAGATTCTAAGCCTGGCTCTTCTATGACTACATTTAAATAGTCTTTAATTAGAGACAAGGTACTCTCCCATAAAGGGATGATCAAACGGTTGACAAGTGGATATTTCCCTTTGATGTGTCTTGATTGCCCCTTGCTGATAGTATGACACTTATGAAACCTAAGAATTGTTAAATATTATGTGCTGTAATTAATAAAATGTTGAAGAGAGTATTCTCAATTGAGAGAATAATTATTTCATTTCTTAAGAAAGGAGTGTGCTGGCAACAGGTCAGTACTCCCCTGGGATGAAGCTTTCAGAGGAAGGGGCAGACTGCCATCTTTGCTGTTTCACAGGCTTCAATGGTGATACCTCCAGAGATGGGAAAATCTGAGGCAACTAGGGTCTGGAATGGAACCCCAGCAAACTGCAGCAGCCCTGTGGATAGTGGGCAGACTGTTAAAAGCAAAATAAACAAACAGAAAACAACAACAAAAATCCCACAAAAACTCCATCTAAAGGTCAGCAACCTCAAAGATTTAAAGTAGATAAGTCCACAAAGATAAAAAAAGAATCAGTGCAAAAAAGTTGAAAACTAAAAAAGCCAGAGAGCCCCTTTTTCTCCAAATGACTGGAACACCTCTCCAGCAAGAGCTCAGAACTGGACTGAGGCTGAGATGGCTGAAATGACAGAAGTAGGCTTCAGAATGTGTATCAAAACAAATTTCGTTGAGTTAATAAAGCATGTTGTAACCCAATGCAGAGAAGTTAAAAATCATGATAAAACAATGCAAGAGCTGACAGCCAAAGTAATCAGTTTAGAGAAAAACATAACTAACCTGATAGAGCTAAAAAACACACTACAAGGACTTCACAATGGAATCACAAGTATTAATAGCAGACTAGACCAAACAGAGGAAAGGATCTCGGCACTTGAAGACTATCTTTCTGAAATAAGACAGGTGTACCAGAATAAAGAGAAAATAATAAAAAGGAATGAACAAAACCTCCAAGAAATATAAGACTGTTTAAAAATACTAACTCTATGACTGATTGGGGTACCTGAAAGAGAGAGAAGAATGGAACTAATTTGGAAAACATACTTCAGAATATCATCCAGGAGAACTTCTCCAACCTAGTAAGACAGGCCAACATTAAAATTCAGGAAATGCAGAGAACTGCAGTAAGATATTTCAAAAGAAAATGAACCAAAGACAAGTAATCATTAGATTATCCAAGGTCAAAATCAAGGAAAAAATGTAAAAGGCAGCCAGACAGAAAGTACAGGTAACCTGCAAATGGAAACTCATCAGACTAACAGTGGACCTCTCAGCAGAAACCCTACAAGACAGAAGAGATTGGGGTATGATATTCAACATTTTTAAAGAGAACAATTTCCAACCCAGAATTTCATATCTGGCCAAAGTAAGCTTCGTTAGCAAAGGAGAAATAAGGTCCTTTCTAAACAAGCAAATGTTGAGGGAATTCATCACCACCTGGCCTGCCTTGCAAGAACTCCTGAAGGAAGCACTAAATATGAAAATAAAAAACCGTTACTAGCCACTACAAAATATACTGAAATACATAGACCAGTGAAACTATGAAACAATCACACAAACACGTCTGTGAAATAACCATTTAGCATCATGATGACAGGATCGAATTCACACATAACAGTACTAACCTTAAGTATAAATGGGTTAAATGTCCCAATTAAAAGACACAGAATGGAAAGCTGGATAAACAGGCAAAACCCATTGCTATGCTGTCTTCCAGACACCCATCTCATGTGCAAAGACATACATTGGCTCAAAATAAGGGGATTGGGAAAATTTACCAAGCAAATGCAAAATAGAAAAGAGCAAGGGTTGCAATTCCAGTTTCTGACAAAACAAACTTTAAAACAACAAAGACAAAAACAGAAAACAAAGAAGGGCATTACATAATAGTAAAGGCTTCAATTCAACAAGAAGACTTAACTATTCTAAGTATATATGAACCCAACATAGGAGCACCAAAATTCATAAAGCAAGTTCTTAGGGACCTTCAATGAGATTCAGATTCTCTCCCACAAAACAGTACTGAGAAACTTTAACACCTCTCTGACAGTATTAGATCACTGAGACAGAAAATTAACAAAGATATACAGGACCTGAACTTAGCTCTAGATCAAGTGAACCTTATGGATATCTACAGATCTCTCCACCCAAAAAAAACAATGGAACATACATTCTTTTCATTGCCACACAACACTTACTCTAAAATTGATCACATAATTGAAAATAAAGCACTCCTCAGCAAATACAAAAGAACTGAAATCATAGCAAACAGTCTCTCAGACCACAGCACAATCAAATTAGAACTCGAGATTAAGAAATCAACTCAAAAACACACATCTATGTAGAAATTGAACAACCTGCTCCTGAATGACTCTTGGGTAAATAATGAAATTAAGGCAGAAATCAAGAAGTTACTTGAAATTAATAAGAACAAAGATACAATATACCAGAATCTCTGGGATGCAGCTAAAGTGGTATTAACAGAGCGATTTATAGCACTAAATGTCCACATTAAAATGCTAGAAAGATTTCAAATTAACAACCTAACATCTCACCTAAAAAGCTAGAAACCAATAGCAAGCAAACCTTAAAGTTAGCAGCAGATAAGAAAAAACCAAGATCAGACCCAAACTGAAGGAGACAGAGACACAAAAACCCCAGGAGCTGATTTTTTGGGAAAAAAAATAAAATAAAATAAATAGACCACTAGCTAAACTAATAAAGAAGAAAAGAAGAATCAAATAATCTCAATCAGAAATGATAAGATACATATCAGCAGTGACCACACAGAAATGCAAACCACCACCAGAGAATACTATAAACACCTCTATGCATATAAACTAGAAAATCTAGAAGAAATGGAAATTTTTCTGGACACATACAACCTCTCAAGACTGAAACAGGAAAAAATTGAATCCATGAATAGATCAATAACATGTTCTGAAATTCTGAAATTAAGGCAGTAATACATAGCCTACCAACCAAAAAAAAGCACAGGACCAGATAGATTCACAGCTGAATTCTACCAGAGGTACAAAGAAGAGCTGATACCAATTCATGCTGAAACTAACCCAGAAAATTAAGAAAAAGGGACTCCTTTCTAATTCATTTTGTGAGGTCAGCATGATTTTGATACCAAAACCTGGAAGAGATACAACAAAGAAAAAAAATGTTAGGCCAATATCCCTGATGAACATCGATGCAAGAATCCTCAATAAAATACTGGTAAACTGAATCTAGCAGCACATCAAAAAGGTGATCCACCACAATCAACTTGTTTTCTTTCCCAGGATGCAAGGTTGGTTCAACATAATCTAGGAATACTGCAAACCAGGGAGGCTAAAGATCTCTACAATGAGAATTACAAAACACTGCTCAAAGAAATTATAGGTGATATAAATAAATGGAAAAAACATTCCATGCTCCTGGATAGGAAGAATAAATATCATTAAAATGGCCATACTGAAAGAATGGCAATTAAAATGGCATTAAAATGGCAATACTGTCCAAAGCAATTTATAGATTCAATGGTATTTCCATCGAAATATCCATGACGTTCTTCACAGAACTAGGTAAAACTATAGTAAAATTTATATGGTGTATTAGTCCATTTTCACACTGTTGATAAAGACATACCTAAGACTGGGCAATTTACAAATGAAAGAGTTTTAATGGAGTTACAGTTCCAAGCATCTGGGGAAGCCTCACAATCATGGCAGAAGGCAAGAAGGAGTAAATCACATCTTACATGGATGGCAGCAAGCAAAGAGAGCTTGTGCAGGGCAACTCCCATTTTTGAAGCCATCAGATCTCATGAGACCCATTCACTATCACAAGAACAGCATAGAAAAAACTCACTCCCATAATTCAATCATCTCCCTAGGTCCCTCCCACAACACATGGGAATTATGGGAGCTATGATATGAGATTTGGGTGAAGACACAGAGTCAAATTATATCATATGGAATGAAAAAAGAGCCCAAATAGTCAAGATAATACTAATTAAAAAGAACAAAGTTGGAGGCATCATGCTATCTGTCTTCAAACTATACTATAGGGCTACAGGAACCAAAACATCATGGTACTGGTACAAAAACAGACACATAGACCAATGGAACAGAATAGAGTACCCAGAAATGAGGTCACACACTTTTAACCACCTCATTTTTGACAAAGCTGAGAAAAACAAGCAATGGAGAAATGAATTCCTATTAAATAAATAAAGCTGTTGTAACTGGCTAGCCATATGTAGAAGATTGAAAATGAACCCCTTCATCACATCATATACAAAAATCAACTCAAGATGGATTAAAGGCTCCAAGGTAAAACCCAAAACTATCAAAACTTTGATTGACAGTGTAGGCAACACTATTCAGGACATAGGCACAAGCAAAGATTTCTTTAAGAAAACACCAAAAGCAATTTCAACAAAAACAAATCTTACAAATAGAATCAAATTAAACTTAATATTTTTGCACATTAAAAGAAACTATCAAAAGACAACCTACAGAATGAGAGAAAATATTTGAAAACTATGCCTCTGACAAAGATATAATATCCAGCATTTATGAGGAACTTGAACAAATTTACAAGAAAAAAAAACACCATTAAACAAGTGGGCAAAATATATGAACAGACATTTTCTAAAGAAGACATGTATGCAGCCAATAAGCATATGAAGAAAACTTCAACATTACTGATCATTAGACAAATGCGAATCAAAACCGCAATGGGATACCATCTCACACCAGTCAGAATGGCTATTATTAAAAAGTCAAAAAATAACACATGCAGGCAAGGTGACAGTAAAGGAAATGCTTACACATCGTTGGTGGGAATTCAAATTAGGTCACCCATTATGGAAATCAGTGTGGTGATTCCTCAAAGACCTAAAAACAGAACTACCATTCAACCGGGTATATACCCAAAGTAATATAATTCATTCTGCCAAAAAGACATATGTACATGTATGTTCATTACAGCACTATTCACAACAGCAAAGACATGGAATCAACCTAAATGCCTATTAATGGTAGACTTAAATGTAGTACAAATACAGAATGAAATACTATGTAGTCAAAAAGAAAATAAATAAAAAACCAAGATCGTGTTCTTTGCGGGGACATGGATAGAGCTGGAGGCATAAAAATTTCATAATCTGCTTGCTAATTTCTATACTCAAACACATGTGCACACACACACATACACACACATGACACAAAGCTTTCTATGATTTTCATTGCATTCAATTTATGGACCCATTTGAGAATGATTAACATCTTCAAGATATTGAGTCTTCCAATCCATAAAAATAGTATGTTTCTCTATTTAAGGTATTCTTTAATTTCTGTGAATAACATTTTATATTTTTCAGTTTATCATTTTTGTTAAATGTATTGTCAGGCATTTAATGTTTTTTACAATATTTATAAATAACACTTTTCTCAAGTTTCATTTTTAAGTTTATGTTGATGGTATATAGAAATATAACTGATTTTGCTCAGTCACTTTATACCTATTAACATTGCTAAATTTACTTTTTGCTTCAAATACTTTGTTGCTTTATGGTAACTTTGATAGCTTTGTGCAGATAATCACAATTATATAGGCTTCAAATAATCATAGTTTTATGTCTTTTTTTGCTTGTTACTTTTACCTCTTTGATTTGGCTAATAACCTCCAGTACAGTATGAAATAGAAATAGCTACCTTCCTTTTCTAAATCTAATTCCAGAGAGAAAATTTCAGTTTAAGGAAAGTTTTTAAGAAATATATAGTTATCAAATTATTTTTCTATGTCTATTGAAACAAGCACATAATATTTCTTCTTTATTCTGGCTTTAAGTAAAGGGCATGTGAACTGAGACCAAAAATCACTAGTGTGTATATGGGAAAAGATAGACATCATAAGATAAACTGAACTGTAGAACTCATGGGAGAGAGCTTGAGTTTAAGGAGGTTGATGTATTTTGACCTAGGCAACAATATCTAGAAACATAGTCCAGGTCAAAGGAGGAACCAAAAAGGAACAAAGTGAAATTGAATAGTACTGTTAGTTAAGTGTTATAAAAATGTATAAAAGAAATCCCAGTTAGGGGTCCTGTAAATGCCTAAGAAAAAACATTTAATGCAAATATATGAATAAGATCTTTGATTAAATCTATTGACTCATTGTCTGACTCAATTAAAAAAACACAACTTTTATTTGGGAACTTAAACTTCCTAGTCAACTTGGATTGGGATTCAAGTAAGTTGGAATGAAGAAATTAACTGCTAAGCCAGAAGCTGTTCTCTTTGATATAGTTGATTATCCCTAACTTGATTACCTCTGTATATTTTGCACACACTGACTCCTTAAAATATGCTAGAAGAGGCTGGGCGCGGTGGCTCAAGCCTGTAATCCCAGCACTTTGGGAGGCCGAGACGGGCGGATCACGAGGTCAGGAGATCGAGACCATCCTGGCTAACACGGTGAAACCTCGTCTCTACTAAAGAATACAAAAAACTAGCCGGGCGAGGTGACCGGCGCCTGTAGTCCCAGCTACTCAGGAGGCTGAGGCAGGAGAATGGCGTGAACCCGGGAGGCGGAGCTTGCAGTGAGCTGAGATCAGGCCACTGCACTTCAGCCTGGGCGGTAGAGCAAGACTCCGTCTCAAAAAAAAAAAAAAAAAAAAAAAATATATATATATATATATATACATACATATATATATATATATATATATATGCTAGAAGAGATGATATATTCTAAATGTCTGGGTAAATGGCTATTTTAATTACCTTCTAGAGATATCAATATCAATTCTGCTTTCTTTCCAATTATTGCAACAAATAGATTAATGTGCTTATAATTAGTAAATATACAACATTATGCCAATGTAAGGAGTAATTATTATTATTGCTAAAATAACTATCTATGTTTGTCCTCAAGATGATGACAGTAAACAAAACCATTGAAGTATTAGTTATTGTTTGAGCAGAGAAGATAAATGATTTGGAGTAGAGGGCTTATTACAGGAATTTGCTATAATACAGTATGGGATTGATTAGGCACTTTACTGTAATTGCTTCCTAGAGTGTTGTTGGGCCTGTATGTTGCCAGGCTTGTGTAGGCAGCTGTATAGGTAGCAGGACAGTCAATGCTAAAGAAAAGATGGGCTTGAAATTGCAGAGAACATAGGTAAACAATTGCATTGATTTACTTGGAACTGAGGAGTTTCCTGAGACGAGGGACTTTCAATACCAAACGGTACAGTCTCAACTGAGCCAGAAAGGTTAGTCACTCTTTCAGAAAATCTCAGATAATGTACTTGACCTGCAACAGAGCCTTACACTACACTGACCTTTCAAGTATAAACGTGGAGGGTGCTTCACTTTCCCCTTCTAAATGTCATGTAATTTCTTTCGTGGTCAATTCTACCATAAAGGGAAGGAAATTCTCAGAAATGTAGTTTCTGTTTAGCTTTGTTATCACAGCGGTACAATCTTTATAGGTAGCGATTGGGAATCCTTTTGATTTAATTTTATGTTTCAGATTAAAGTGTAACCTCCTTTACATTGCAGTTGTGTTAGAGAAAATTCACAAAAATCCAGCTCTTCAGAACTATGAAGATGTCTAATTGATTTAAAGAGAGACACACTCTTTTAGCAAAATACTGATAGTAGTTACCCTTTTAGAGTCACAGTTACATTCTTTCCTCCTGTGTGCTCTAATCCCTGGCAAACACTAATCTCTCTATAATCTTTGTATTTTTTAATTTCAAGAATGTAATATAAAAGGATTATTTTGTATGTAAAATTTTGAGATTGTTTTTATTTTCATTTAATTTCCTGAGATCCATCCAGGGAGTTTTGTGTGTCAATAGTTCTTTCCTCATTATGACTGAGTATTTTTCTATGATATGCTTGTACCACAGTTTGCTTATTTATCATAAAACAAATGCTTTTTTTTGGTTTTGGCCTATTAGAATAAAGATGCTATCAACATTTGTGTTAACATGAGTTTTTGTATCTCTGAAATAAATGACTGAAAGTTCAATTGCTAAAAACATATTTAGTTGGTAAGAAACTCTAACATTATTTTCTAGAATGGTACCATTTTACATTCCCATCAGCAATATGTGAGTAATCCAGTTAGTTCACATCTTAATCCAAATACAGTGCTATCACAATTGTTTTTAATTTTGTATTTTGATATGTGTGTAGTAATTACACATTGTGGTTTTAATATTCATATTCCTAATGGCTAAAGATGTTGAACATTTTTTCAAAGGTGCTCATTTTTTTGTCTGTGCATTCTCTTTGGCAAACAATCTATTCAAGTCTTCTGTTTTTTACATTGGGGTAGTTTATTTTCTTACTTTTAAATTTTGAAAGCTCTTTATATGTTCTATTTATAAGGCCTTTGTTAAATAGTGATCCACAAGCGTTTTCTACTAGTCTGTAGCTTGTTTTTCATTCAACTAATAGCGATTTTATAGAGCAAAAAATATTTAAATTTTGATTAAGTTAGATTTACCAGTTGTTTCTTATGTGGATCTTGCTTTAGTGTTATGTCTCAACACTCTTTGTCTAATCTTAGTTCATGAAGATTTTCTCCTACCTTTTCTTTAAAAGTTTCATCATTTTATAGTTTTCTATTTAGATCTCTTGTTTTATTTTAATAAATTTTTGCATCTGATGTGAGACTCAAGTCAAGGATGATTTCCTTTGCATATAGATATCAACATTCCCTGTTGAAAAGACTATCCTTTTCAATTAAATTTACTTTATATCTTAGTTTTAAAGGAAGCATTTGTGTCCAAACCAGATGGAGTAAATGCATTTGATCCTAATTCTCTCAATATCTACAACACAACAAAATCCTGCATAAAATTTATAAGGCAACAAACAAAGACTCTGAAGGAAGGAAGAAACCAGATAGATTAGGGACACTGAAACTTGAAGAATATCACTCTGGTGAGTACTCCTGAAGTTGTCTTCCTTTCTATATATCCTAGTCTAGGTGCTAGAGAAGCCTAAAAATCCAGAAAAGCCAATGTGTGAATAAATAAAACCCCATAAAAAGCATTCTCTCTAGACAACGTACCAGAGAAAGGGGCTCCAGAAGGACAGAAGCATGTTCACCATCCCTTTTCTGTTTCATACAATCACCATGAAAAAATGCTCTGCCCTCCCCTTCTACTGTAGGAGTGAAGGCAGTGAGCAGAGCCTTGTCTACCATCCCTGCTCTGTAATTATAAGGTGGTGTCTTTTCTCCTATTTTCAGGCTACTTACTAATCAAATGACCTTGGTATCTTACATCTATTCTTGAAATTTTAGGAGTTTCTTTCCTGTGTAAATTGGAAATATTTAAATAAAGTAAAATTTGTAACCTTTAGTGAGACTTTCTGATAAGCCTTCAAATAATTGATAATTATATGGTCTCCTATTGCTCTCTTCTACTGCTCTTCTCCTTACTCACACAGCTCCAGTCACACTGGGTCACTTGATGTGCTTTAAAAAAATTCTGGCATGCCTCAGGGCTTTTGCACTTGTTGCTCCCTACACTACTGTTCCTTTAGATAACCACATGGCTTGTTCCATTATTTCTTTAAGGTCTTGCTTCACATTTTAATAACTGAACTTGAAATTCATGAGAGAAGGGCTTTTTCTGTTTTGTTCACGGTTATACCCCCAACACCCAGAAGAAGACTTGGCACATAATAGGTTATCAAATAAATATTCACTCAGCAAATAAATGTTTGTGTTTGTGAGTAAATAAATAGTAAATGTTAATATCAGCAGTAACTGTAAAGATTTTTTAAATAAGAATTTTAAGGTGGCAATATGAAAAAAGAATTAAGAACTGAAAACAGAATTGATACTAAACTTCTCTGTTTTATTCACTCTCTATGGTGACTATACACATACAAACACACGTGTATTTACATATATATTTACATGCAATCGGTCTATATATATGTGTAATCATTCTCACATCCTTGATTGTGATATTGAGGAGCACTTTAAAGTTGTTTATTATATAAATATTATATGTTTGTTTTTTACTTGATTTGTATATGTTATATATTTTTGATCTATTTGAAATACAATTTTTTCTTATAATTTTTTCTGGCTGTTATTTATATATTTGAAAGGCATTAATTTGTACATATTAATTTTCTACCAAGACAACTTGATTTTAAAGATGTTTTCCTGTTGACTTTCATAGGATTTACAGAAATGAATTAGTACTATTTGGAAATAATATTTGCAAATAAGCACCATTTACCTCCATCTTTCCAATTGCATTGCATTCAGATTATTGATATTAACAGCACTCATATGGGATGTTATCATAATTCGGACTTTTATGCAGATGTTTCCAGTGCTTTAGAATAAAGCACAATGCTGGCTTTTGCATTGAGTTAGATATGTTTTTTAAGTTTTAGAAATATTAATTATTTCTTATGTAATATGAAGTTTTATTAAGAACACTTGTGAAGTTTATCTGAGGTCTTTTCAGTATCTATAACCATATTATTGTTTTCCTGTAATCAATATTTATGACATATTATATAACAGATTTTTAATATGGAACCACCCTTGACTTTCTGAAATAAACCCATTTAATTAAGCTATATTATTTTTAATATGCTCCTTGAATTTACATTTTTATATAGGATATTTACATCAGTATTTATAAACTAAATATTCTAAGCTCCATTTAAAAAATGTTTTAGAAAGAGATATTTTAAATATTTTTTAGGGTCATAGTGTAAAGATTATTCTTATTTAAAGGAAAAAGGAATCCATGTTATCAGATCATGAAATTATTATTTTCACTAGATATTAATATTAATTATTAATACATATTATAATATTAATTAAAAGATAGTAAAGGTTCTGTTTCCATTAGCTTCAATATTTTTACTTGACAAATATTAACATCAATTTTTAATTAATTAATTAGTATTTCAATATTCATTTAAAATAATGAAGCTTCTGTTTCCATTAAGCTTCAGTAATTTCTTGGACATCGATTTTTGTCATACTTCCAAGTTTATTTTATAAAACACCATCGTGATTTTAAAAATTAAGATTCAATAGCTAAAGAGAAAAAACATTGTTTTCTTGTCTAATTAACAGCAGAGTAAGTACGTTTTTTGGATTGCATCTATCTTATAGAAAGGCTCTCTCAGTTTGACTTTTTAAATTGGGTTGAACATTTAAAAATACATACCATTTTTTATAAAGCACATTTGTTCTAAATTCCTATATTTCTTCCCAATTATTCTTATCTTAAACAGCAAAAAGTTGTGTATCTATGTATATATATTCTTATCTACATTGGTGTTTTTGTGTGTGCTTGTATGTATATATATATATATACACACACTTTATTTACATATTATGTGATAATTACAGATATACATATACTACTATATATATGGTCACATATTTCCACAGTAGGATGTCTTGTATCTGACAATTTGAATTTCTGAATGAGTCTAAAACAAAGATAAGTTTAAAAAAACGCTCAATTTGTCAATTGAAAATTAAACATTTTTATTCACACCATGATGGAAGTAATAAGAATCTAGAAAGTAATAAGAAAGTAATAAGAAATAAGTAATAAGAATAAGAGTAATAAGAATCTAGAATAAACTATATATATAGTTTATATAACTGAAAAAAGATATAAAGCTGCATATATCGTATGATTTATGTTCAGTGATGTGCATTTATTATATAGACATTTGTACCTTTATATATATATATGAATAAAGTATATGAATAATACATGAATGTTAAATTTTCAGCCAAAATCTGGTATTAGGTATCATCTTTGAGTTTTGGAAGGTCCAAGGCTGATTTAAATTTCATTTCTGAAATACTTGAACTTTGCACAATCAAATATATATATTATATTATATATATTATATATTATATATTACATATATTATATATTATATATATATAGTTTGTTTGCTTCTCAGTGCAGTAAAGCATATTGAAATCCATGCAGTGCTAAGTCGGGTAATGAGGTATGGTGCTTTTCCCTTCCCTCCTTCGTTACCTCGCTTTTATCTATTATTTTATCTTTTCATGTAAAACAGTGTGTGTTGTTTACATACAATATTTTAAAGTTTTTCTCTTAATTCAATTAATTCTTTAACTTTTTGATGTAAAGTTTTGGCTTTAGTAAATATCTGAGTTGATGTTTTGTTAATATGGTTTAAAAAATATTTTTGTCTTTTTAAAAGTTAAAGTAATATGTGTTAAACATGAAAAATTTTGGAGAAGTCCAGTAATAAGGGAATTGTTAATAAATTTGAAATAGGTGGATATTGGAATATTGTATAATTCTTAAAATAATGTTTAATAAATCAATAAAATATAATACGGTAACTGAAAAAAGATATAAAGCTGCATATATTGCATGATTTATGTCCAGTGATGTGCATCTATTATATAGACATTTGTGCATTTATATATATATATAAATAAAGTATATGAATAATACATGAAAGTTAAATTTTCAGAAATCTGGTATTAGGTACCATCTTTGAGTTTTGGAAAGTCCAAGGCTCATTTAAATTTCATTTCTGAAATCCTTGAACTTTGCACAATCAATAATCACATGACTGCATTGGTTATCGTATATAAGCATCATGACAATGTTAGCAGTTCATACAAAGTATGTCATTGAGATTTATTATTAATATTTGCATTTATGAATATCTACTTTCAAATATAGTTCAGCATTCTTGTTGTACCTTGTATTAAACCTTTATGTGCAGTAGATGGTACAATTCTATTAGTCAGGGTAAGTATGTATGCATAGTTTTTATTGTAATCATCAAATATAGCACTAATTAATAATTCTGAAAATGCTCTGTGTGTAGGCATAAACTGAGAACACTCAAACGTTTAAATTTACAGGAAATAGATTGGCAATAGGAGAGCATCAACTGGATAACATTAAGAAGAAGATAGCTCTTATTTGAACAACTAATGATTATAAAACTAAATAATAAAGTAATACAGAATGAAATATTTACATTAGTACGTTAAAATAATATCTAATTTAATACATTAAAATGTCAGTGCCATTCTTGATAGTTTTTTGTGCAATTAAATTTATACATTAAACCAAATAAAAACTCTATGTGATGCTTATATATTTAATTTGACTTATCCCAAGTCTTTCTAGCGAAGAACTTCTTTTGTAATGTCATGCTTATTGTAAAGATAAAATAATAGTAGAATGACAACTCTGCAAACTCCAAATTTCATAAGAAAAAATATAAAAATAATATCAATGATAAATGATTTTGATACAGATTTTTAAAATGAGTATACAGGGAACAAAGAAATTAATGGAGTGTTAGTGAATAAATGAGTTTCTTGTAAGTATCTTGCTTCTTCATTGATTTCATTGAAAGTGAACATCTATTTTCTGTTGTCAATGTGCAATATACAAACTGCAGCAGCAATCCAAATGCTGACAGTGAAGCTCCTCCACCATAATTGTGAAATCTAAAAATTTACAACTAAATCTTTTGACAACCCAGTGGTAATTATGATTTTGCTACGTGGTAATGTTTTAGATTTATTCTTTATCTCAGAAGGTCATTTAAGGATGTTGATATTCTTTATTAAACAGAATAGTATGACAACCTCTGGCTTTTTGGCACTTGGAGAAAATGTATGTTCAAAGCATCTCTAAATATAAGTATCCATAGCACAATAGGGGGAAATTTAGGAAGGCACTAAAGCAGTCATTAGCTCTCTTATGTCTAGATTTTGATATGTAGTTTAGTTCTCTTTTTCTGGCTTTCTGAGTTTGTTCAGGACATTCGACTATGTCAAAGAGCCAATATCAATAAAAATGATTAGTGTTTTGGGACACGGGAATATTAGGATGCAATTTGTGTTATTGAGGTTTGGTAGTGCAGTGAACCATATCACTAATATCAATCATAATTATGTTGAGTAAAAATTTGGTATGCCACAAAGAATTTAAAACATGTCCATTATTATTGACCTCATCATTATAGTTAGTAAAGGGGTTATTCAAGCAACAGGTATGTATGGATCACAATCATGTGGCAAGTGCTATGTTAGATATCATGGAAGAGGAAGGGAATTGTATTAACTTTAATAAGTATTGAAATTTCCATTTTTTGAGAGCTCACTACATGCTAGACCCTATATAAATGCATTATGTACTTTTTAGTACTCACAATAACAATTTGACATTTTAAATATAAGGAAAATAAAACTAAGTGAATAACTTATCCAAGGCCATGTAACAGTAAGTACCGATTCTGACTAATGTCTGGTTAACTCCACCAACAGTGCACCCAACGCCGTGTGCAATATAAATCATTGCTCCTCAGTAAACATAGAAGGGGGAGACAAATCTAACACATGTCAAATAATTTCAGGGCAACAAAAGGATTTAAATGGTGTAGTAAGACAATATATGCACCCGGAATTGAAAGAGATAGATAGATGACTGAGGGCTGGGGAGCTTCAAAGATGAGCAGGGCTTTATTTGGAGCAAGAGAAGAGGAAATACATTCTGGGTAAATCAATATTGTGAAGAAAGGTACACAAAAAGGCTGATTATTCTAGAAAAGTAGGGAAATACTATTTGGCAGAAGGAGCAGTGAGTTTACCATTTATATTATTTCTTTAAATATATTTTTACATTTTAAACCTTGATAACTGAGATGTCCTGTCATTCAGTGACTTATATTAAATATATGGATTCCGATATGGGCAGATTAAGGCATTTCATAATAAATAGAGCATATGGTTAAGATTGATGGTTAACATGTAATTTTAAAGTTAATGAAGTGGAAAATGAAAGGAGAAAAATACCTTCTAAATATTTTGGCATACATGTTTCCTTTTATTTTTTCTTCAGTTGCAATGAGGTAGGTCACTGAGGAGCTATTCCTACTTACAAATAAGGATGCTATAATGGAAACAGTAATATGCCCAAGGCTATACAGCTACTGATCAGAAGATAAGGGATTTAAAACCAGTGATTTTTGGAAGCCAACACAAGCCAGATTTTTGTAGAGCTTTACAGCTGCTTCTCACATATTTTTCTGACTTCAGCCCTTCCATTGGAAAACTTACTATATTCAACTGTTATTTATTGTTTACTACTTTGGCATTGTGTCAAAGTTTGATTTTGAAACTAAAATAACTTATCTAAGCAAATTGTTTGTGATTTGATCAGTTATTACACGACAAATAGTTAGTCTGGCATTTAAATCTGTTCTTACACAGAGTGGTGGCTCATGTCTGTAATCCCAGCACTTTGGGAGGCCGAGGCGGGCAAATTGCCTGAGCTCAGGAGTTCAAGACCAGCCTGGGCAACATAGTGAAACTCCGTCTCTACAAAGGTACAAAAAATTAGCCAGGCGTGGTGGCATGCGCCTGTAGTCCCAGCTACTCTGGAGGCTGAGGCAGGAGAATCGTTTGAACCTGGGAGGCTGAGGTTGCAATGAGCCAAGATCAAGCCACTGCCCTCCAACCTGGGCAACAGAGCAAGACTCTGTCAAAAAAAAAAAAAAAAAAAAAAAAAAAGAAAAAGAAAAAGAAAAGAAAAATAAAATCTATACTTTGATTGTTAGAATGAAAATATTTCAGAGAAAGTCACTGAAGCGCTATATCACTGTATTATATTATATATTAGGTATTTTATTCCCTGCTGTGTTTTAATCAAAAGAAGTACAATTTAAAAAAAATTAGAGTCAGTCAGCTCAATATTGGATTTCAACTGCACATTTGATGGGATTCAATCATACAGTTTTTGTCCCAGTCAACTTGGGATATTATTACATTATTTTTCTGAAATGAACTTCTAGATGCCAGATCTTGGAAGGATTGCACAGAGGTGGATTTTTAAATCCACTTTTAAGTAGCTGTGAGAAGCCATATATATCAGAGACTCCAGGACTCTCTTTCCAAGTTACATATTAAAGATTGGAACTAAAGTCCATAGTGTTTAAGTAGATACACAAAAAAAGTATGTTTGCATGTGCTGGCAGGGGCAAAAAAAACTACTAAATAAAATTATTTAATTGTAAATTCTTATTCTGCCATCATGGGCCAGAAACATGCAGGTGGATGGAAACATCCTCTGTTCACACCATGAACTCTTGGAGTGTAGAATTTGTGGAGAAAAGAAAGCGAGAAGATACCAACTTCGAGCTTGGTTCTGCTAACTCCCCAGTCTATTCCTGGGGTTAAATCATGTGAAGACAGGAGACTGGGTTTTCCATCTACAAAATATATCATTGACAGTTAGTACATTATTGAGATTTTTGTATTAATGAACTGGAAAGGTTTCTACAGGACCACTGAAAGTTCTAGAGAGCTGCAAAAATGTGTTTTACTGTTATCATTATTGCTAACTGAAATAGTTCATGGAATTCACCAGAATATGAGGTTTGGTGTCTCTCACTGTAAAGTTATCCTTAATTGTCTACCATCCACAGTATCAGAGATAGTCTGTCTCCCCCAAAACACCACAGGAGAACCAAAGAAAGTATTTCTCTGTCATTATCTTTAACTTAGGATTTCTTATCAGAAGGCTGAATATGCAATGAAATCAAAATTCTATAAGGGCCATGCAGAGGATAAAATGTTATATAAATATGAGTAATGCATGGGAAACAAATAACATTAAAATGAAAACAGTGATTGTACTAAGGTGAATGATATTTTTTACTTTTTAATTAAATTATATATATGTGATTTGCATACTAAAATTTTCAGAATAATATAAATTATATAAATCAGATAAGAAAAAATACTTAGGTCTTTAAAATTTATCAATGTTGCTTTGTGAGAAAGTTTTGGAGTAGAAAGTCTTATAGCTAGATAATCAATGGTGGTAATTACAGTTTTCCTTTTCTAAAATATGTTTAAACCACAACAACACTGCAGCATTTGGAAACAGTAAACAAGCCAGAGTAGCCTTAAAGGAAGGCTGTGTCAATAAATGACTTCATTAGCGTCTCATGGATACATTGTAGTGCATTGCAGTAGGAAACAATACTGTTGCAAATTAGTTACTGTAATTAGATATTTTTCCAGCTTTAATTTTCATTATGAAAATATGGTTACCTCTATATCTAAATATGTTTTAATTTCCCTAATTTAAGAGCAGACCTCCAGAGAGGTCAGTTGTGTTCACTGAAAATATCTATAACTTCATGAAAGAATGGTTCACATTTATAGTCTGCAAAGCAACTGAACTGAAAAATCTAATGTTATGTTTCTGCTGATTTACTGTCACTTTAATGGTATGTTATCACAATCCTCTTATACTTTTACAGTCTGGGGTAGTTTTAGGTTAATGCACATTTAATGAAAAGTGGAGTGGATAGTACTGAGTGTGTGCAGATTTAAATGCTATCACCTGAGTAAATTGTCTCTTAATATTACATACAGATATTCCTAAAGTACAACTCTGTACTGTTACAATTAAGAAAGCAAAATGTTCAATTTATAATAGGTTTGAGATAAGATAGGAAATCAGGTTTGTTTGATGTTCCAGGTCTTGTTTAAAGACAGTCTTGCCCTTTTCACAGGTAGATAGGGCTGAGGATGCAGGTTTGGACAAATGTTGTTTCTTCTTTTGGAGCAAAAACATTTTTCCTCTGCTATTGGGAGAGAAAAGAACATTTTATAGAGGAGAATTAGATGAACATCACAATGTCATACAACAATTTTCAACTATACAAAGAGAAATGTGGGTGCATTTTAAAGGAAGTATTTATCCACTGTTGATATTCTCATTTCAAAAGCTTTTTTTAATTGCTTAAATCTATGTGACTCAGTGTTTGGGGAGGGTCTTTAAAAATAAAGACTTACTTTGTAGGCTATCACTTATGTAATAAAAATTAATAAATGGAGCATCTTAACTGCCTTGGTAGGTAGGTAGAAGAATATGAAATGCTGGCATCTCTGGTGGCCCATAACAGAGACCAGAGTTCCAAAACAGTTTCTGTCACTTTTCTTCAGAGAAGACCTTAGTTTCCTTGTTTGCACAACATAGGATTGTCTGAGATTGTGTAAAAGGTCACTTAGAAGTCTTTCCTTTGATTATTTAGAATACGGCCTTGAGTTCAAGGATGACTTTAAAAATTCCTATATTTACAAGGCTGACATTAGTTTGCTTAACCCTGTTTATTTTCTTTGATGAAATAGAGGTTTTTAATATTTTCTCCAATTTCTCTAAACATTTTTATCTGAGACATAGATCCAGTGACAGTAAAGTTTTGAAAAAGTAGATCTAGGAAGAGATCAGGTTACATGAATGTTTTTAATTTATAAGAATAAAAAGTCATTTTAGTTCAAAGGCAACAGGGACAAGAAAATGGGAACATAGAAGCAGAGTGACACTATGATTACATCTTTCCTCACATAGAAATAATCAGACTAGTACAGAAATTTCACTGACAAATTATACCTTATCAGCACAAGATGCAGGAAAACTCACTCTCAGATTCTAATTCTTGCTTTCTTTCTATAGGCCTTGCTTAAAGAGGGATTGTAATTAGGGAAAGCTGAAACCTTGGCTCTGGATCTGGAAAAGTTAGTAATACTATCTGATGCCACTGTGTCTCTGTGCCCAGATGAGGCTACCTATGTTTTTTGGAAAAACGTCTGATTGCAGCAACATCAGGATGGGGCAGAGGTGGAGGTCTGAGGGTAAATCCTGTCTCAAAAATAGATCTGTAATTTTTCATGCCTGACACAAAAAGAAAGAGGGAAAGGAGAAGGAGAGGAAAAATAAGAAGAGGAGGAAGAAGAAGGTGGTAAAAAATAAAAGCTTCTATTAATGTTTCTGCTGGTAGAATTAGCAGATTAAATTTGCTTTTGGATTTCAGTGCTTTCTTATTTTTGAAAACACCAGTAGTTTACTTGGTTGTAGCAAAGTCAAATAGTATGTATTCAAGAAAAGTAACATTTTTGACAGTTACAAGTTAAAGACTGCACAATTATGTGAAATTCCTTGAATGAAGGGCTGATAAATGAATTTGCTTGTGGCTTCTACTCGGAGTCAGCAACTCCAATCTGCAATTCGAAATCTGAGAGACAGAGGGAGCAGATACGGGATGCTGCTTGAGAGAGATGGAGAAATGTTAACAACCAGGCACCAGGCCAGAGATAACATCGCCACGCAGATAATGTGGTAGAGAAGGGAATGCTAGTTGGGGTAATATTCTAAAAAAAAAAATCAAGTTTAAGTTTCCCTTACCGCACTTTAATCTTCTTGTACACTATATAAAAGCCTTAATCACATCTGTTAAACACTTTAGCCTGTGTTAGATATGTGTTGAGGAATGAAAGGGAAGGGCATGATTTAACTCTCTGGGACACAGTCAACTAGGGAGAAGTGCAGCACCCTTAAGTGATACATGAAGAGAAGGGGTGACATACAGAGAAGAGTGAAGTGAGAGGGACAGTCATGATATTTAACATTTGTCAAACATTTATTGTATGCATTAATAATTGTTGTAGGCATTATCGTACTTTCCACTTACACTCCTGAGGGGTCCTTAGTAATATCTGGGAAGGGGCCTACACTTACTGTAGAAATGTAGTGTGTGGCTTGGAGTGTTACTAAAGCTGAATTAAAGGGCGGTGTGAGATGAAAGCCTGGAGAAGCCTTAGTGGGGCTTTTCCCCATTCATACTAAAGGAGAGCACTCACGTACACAGTCTTTACAACTTCATTTCCAGAATAGGGCTTCAGGGAATGAAGAGGCAGTCAATGACATGAAATACAATCCTATTACCTGTTTTAAGAGCTAAAGTTATCCTGTCACGAAATTCAGAATCTAAAGGTCAGAATTCCACTCCCAAATTTGTCATTTATGAGTTATGAGTTATTGGGCAAATCTCACGACTTTCCTGAGTTCCATTTACATATATATCTACTACCAGGTTTGTTAACCAGATGAAATGAGATTATACATGAAAATGTTAAGAGTACTATAAAATGTTAGTCATTTTTTATATTCTTACTTTTCTAATGATATGTAAAAGATCAGTGGAATAACATGTTTGGGGAATGGGATGAGTAAGAAATAAATTAATGAAAATGCTAAATTAAGAGCAGTTTTTATCCAGACTAATCTGCAGGCTCTCCACTCTGAGTTGCTGAAGCACTAGGACAAGGTATTTAGGGAGTCGTACAAAGCCATATACCTTAGTTTCTTCCTTAAAAACACAAGTCTGATGTTGATTGTTTGCAGGCAGCAGCGGTTTTTAATATCACAAAGTTATAAAATGAATAAATAGCCAGATAAAACTCTGATTAACTATCAAAAATCTACCTAGAAGCATTGCTTAAACCCTAAAAACAACAAGCAAAACTTGAGACCACTCTATGAATTATCTATTACTGATTTCTTAATACAAAAGATTATAGAGTAGAATATAAAAAATAATAGAAATGAAGATGAGAACAAGATCTAGATGTAAAAATATTTAAAGGACACCCTTTCCCTGTTGATTATAAAAAATCTACAAAATCTAGGGATTTCCATACCAGCATATAATATACTCCAGGTAAGTATATTATACATCTAGGTATGGGTATACAAGGTTTGCTATACCCGCAATATCTAAGGTATACCAAAATAGGCTTAAAAGACTATGACTGAGTTAATGATTTAACAAAACAAAAATAATACTTGAATCTATTTTTTAAATGGGGATTCTTCGCCTCAAATCAGTAAGACTCAAACCAGAAAGACTCTTCTCCTTGCCAGATGTAAATTAATTGGTTATTTAATACCCAGAACTCCAAGAGATAGTCAACAATTTAACGACAATTCCATTGTCATTCTATTTTTATATAAAATATAGATATTTACTTCTAAATCAAGTTTTACATAAAAATTAGGAAATTCAACATGTTAGGGACTTGTCTGAAGCCAATCAAATAAACAAGGAAAATATAAGGACTCTAGTCTGTATCTTCTGACTTGTCTCTCTTCCAAAGCTTTCCCCATTATATTTCGTAGATGCTCCCATATTCACATGTTTCATGTATCTTGGGCACTCCATATCTGCAGGCTGAGCATATACAAGTTCAACCAACCATGGATCACAAATATTTGTCCGAAAACCAATAAAACAATTAAAATACAAATACAAATACTTCAATATCACAACTATTTATATAACATGTATATTTTATTGGATATTATAAGTAGTCTAGAGGTGATTCAAAGTATGCAGGGAGAATGTGCATAGGTTATATACAAATAAACAGGGTCGTTCATATCTGTAGGTTCCACATCCACAGATTTAACCAACCAAGGATAAAAAATATATTTTTCAAAAAGGATGGTTGCATCTGTACAGAATATGTACAGAATCTATTTTCTTGTCATTATTCCTTTAAAAAACTATAACTATTTACATGACATTTACATTGTATTAGGTATTTTAAGTAAGCTAGAGATGATTTAAAGTGTGCATACGTTACATGCAAATACTACAGCATTTTATGTAGAGGACTTGAGCATCTATGAATTTTGTATCAGCCGGGGTCCTGGAACCAATCCCTCACACATACCAGGAGATAACTGTTCCATAATAGGGTTTATAGTCCACCTTATATTATTACATTTCTATGTTTTTCCTTCTCCATTGATACATTTTTGTCATGTGGAGAACATTCTTTCTAGATTAATGTTTCTTAGAGAAAAATGATACTTTTTGTGGTGTTTGTGAGGAAATGATTTATTGAATACAATTCCCTTACAGGTTGGCACCCCTGAAAAGAAGTTAGTCTTCTGGAAAACTCCATGGAAATTAGCTACAGTCAGAATGTCCCTGTTTGTGCCAGAGCTCACCCAACCACAAAATGCTGAGCTGGCAGGGCAGGGCTGGAGTCAAGTTTCCGCCACATCACACCACTGTGATATATTACAGCTCCTGACCATATGATGCGGGTGCCCAGATTTCCCTAATTATAAAATTCAAAAGTCCCATAACTCAGGATCAGTGCATCTCTTTTGGAGTCTAGCACTGTCTGTCAGATTGCTGTGAGCTGCCCCAAAGTGTGCAGGGCCATGAAGGACTCACAAACCTACCTCCAGTTTTTCTCTCTAAGGAGGTTTCAGTGGAACTTCCCCACAGGCCTGGCAGGTGGACTCTCTCGCACTTGCCTTTGTATTACGGTAGGGTCTTCAGGAGCTGTCTCCATGTATATGTAACATGAGAATCAAGCCAACCCATATGTCTACGTATCTCAACAAACTTCCCTTGTAATGGTTGTATAAATATAGTAGTATATGTATATTATAAATTATTACATTAAGTCAATATAATATAACATGTATTGGCTTAATTATATTAAAACTATAATATAAATATAGTAGGTTGAACCATACAAAATTTTAATATCAAACCAATTTTATATACAAAAAATTGTAATTTTTATATTACCGTTAGTAGGTATGATTTCATCCAGGGCAACATAAGAGTCCATTACTCACAGCCTCTTCTTTGTTTTGTTTTACAGAAACATTCCAACATATGATATTAAATCTAAGAAAAATAAATATATATGCACAATTCAGATTTAGCAAATGTTAACATTTTGCTATATCATTTTTAAAAAAATTTTCTCAAAGAAAAAATATTACAGACAACATAGAAGACCCCTTTATGTCCTTCTTTAACTCCGTTTGTTTTCCTCTACTATTACCAACCTGGAGAAATAAATTTTGAGGGAGTTTCTGAGATCAACAATATTTTCTTCTCTTGTTATTATACTTTCATGAACAATATATACCATTATTTGATTTGTCAGTAATTTTTATTTTCTTGTGTGTTATAATGATATTGTGCTTATGCAGAAAAATGTCCTTGTAATCCGGAAGTGTATAGTATTTAGACATGAAATGATATAAAATTTACAAATTACTTTCAAATGGTTCAGAAATGTGTGTGCATATGTGTGTACATATGTAAAAAAGCAGAGGAATAGCAAATGTAAAAAAAGGTTAATAATTATTTTAGGTGAAGAGTGTATGGGTGTTCTTCATCTTACTCTTCTCTCAATTTTTTCTGTAAATTTGAAAAAAAATTAGAAATTTTAGAATTTTAAAGCACATATAACTAGCATTATCTTACATGTATCAGTGAACAAGTTGTTATATTTTTTCGTAATTCAATACTGCATTTGAGATTTATCCAACTTGTGACCTGTATGTCTAGTTCATTTATTTTAATTCACACATATAGCACTATTACATAATACCCTTCCACCTCTTAAAGTGTGTCTAGGTTATTTTTCCTCCTTGAATAAACATGTAGTAAGCATTGTCATGTATTGCTTCTTGGTGCAATGAATTCTCTATATGCAAGAGAATTGCTACATATGAGATATGTGTGTCTTTAGCTTTTTTTTTTTTTTTTTTGAAGACCATTGAGAAATTAAATGATTTTTATATTGGTGAAAGATCTTAACTTGAGAGCTGCTTAGCTTGGAGACCACACTTGATGTCACATGCTTTCAGTTTCACTTGGGGCATATCTAAGGGATGGATGCACTCCCATTGGGGATGGAAAGTGATTGGGCTGCAAGCAATTAGGCTGTGTATGTACAGTGCTTATTTAGACAACCTGCAGGCTTCACTGGTGTCTTCTCCTTCCTTGCTCATATGAAGTCCTGATTCTATGCTCTCTCTTCAAGAGGATAGTCTTCCAAACAGAGGGGAAAAACTCTTTGCTCATGAGTATACAATTAGCAAGTTCTCCTGTGAAACATTAAAAAAGATATTTTCAAGATAAAATTTGTGAAATATTTACTAACTCTAATGTAACACAGTACCTTTAGTCTTGTTCAACTTATGTGGCTTTTAGTGTTAACAAATACACCTAATAGAATTTAAGGTTTAACTTACTCCTTTGCCAAACAATAAAATTTCACAAAAATGCTAGTCTTAACAATGTTAAAAATAGCTTTTTTTTTTATGTAAATTATGTATCCACTTTGGAGAACAAGTTTGATAGTTCCTCGAAGTGTCAAAGCTGTAGTTACCAAATGACCCAGTAATTTTACTCCTAGGTATACATCCAAGGTAAATAACATATTACCACACAAAAACTTGTACAAAAATGTTCATAGCAGCATCATTCATAACAGCCAAAAAGTGAAACAACTCAAATGTGCGTCAACTGATCAATGGATGACAACAGTGTGATATATTCATGCAATAAAATATTACATGCCATAAAAGGAAATGTTATACTACACTGCATGGATATACCTTGAACACATTATGATAAATAATAGAAACTAGTCACAAGGGTCACAAAGAGTATGTGTGGTGTAATTCCATGTATACGAAAATTCTACAAGAGGCAAATCAATGGGGATAGTACATTAGTGATTGCCTAGGACCGGTGTGAGGGAATGAGGAGGGACGGCCAATGCAATACTGTTTATTTTGGGAATGATAAACATTTTCTAAAATTAGATTATTGTGGTGATTAAGCAACTCTGTGAAGACAATAAAAACCACTGAATTATGTACTTTAAATGGATGAGTTTTATGAAATATGAATTATATCTCAATAAAGCTGTTAAAATTCTCTTTTATGAAGTTAGACTTAACAAAGTATTTTAAGACTGAATGTAAATATGAAACTATAAATGCATTTGCTTATTTTTGTTCTTCTAAAAAACAACTTTAACGTAGTAAAATATGAGAAGTGATATTAATGGCAGGGATGAGTAATTAAAACAAATGTAGAACTATCAGAAATGTAACATTTTACTGTTTGTTAACATTGTCCTTTTCTGGTTATTTGTCAAGCACTATAGTTTAAAGGAGAATGAAAATTTTTAAAAAGTGATTTTCTTGCTGTTAATGCATGCTTATTTCAATTTTAAATGAAAAGAAAAGGAACATAAAATTTAAAATATATAGATAGATTTTGAAAGAAAAACCAGTTGTATTTTTCTATTTCAGAAAGGGTATCTTATGTGCCAGTTTTATATTGACATTTTCCGTTAATTAAAAGTCTCCTAATACAGGAACATTCATATAAAAACCACTCAGGTGCTTGGGATATTTTAATTTTTCTGCAGCAAACTGGAAATATTAAACAAAAATCACCAGGAGGCTTGCTTTCCAGTAGTGGAAACAGAATATGAATAGTGAATATGTATATATAATTGAATTACATAGTATGTTAGAAAATAACAAGACCATTGGATAAAGAAAAACTGAGAGCAAAGTAAGGGGATAAAGATTCAAGAGGCAAAAAGTTGGAAGTGTCTCTACCAAAACAGGGGAGGCTTTGGGAGGAATAGGTGTTGTTATGTAAATGAGGGAATAAATTACAGGAGCGTAATTTTGACATGTTGGTTTTGACATATATGTTAGACATCCAAGGGGAGTTGCTGAATTGGCAGTTGCATAGACAAATGTGGGATTCAGTGAAGTAATTTAGGCTGGATATATTGACAGTGATTTGTAAGCACACAGGAGTTGGCATTTGTAGACATGCTATTAGACAAAATGATCAAGGGAGTGTAGATAGAGGAGAAACTTTGCAGTAGTAAGAAGTCATATAGAAGAAAAGGAGACTGAGAGAAAAGAAGTGCCTGTTTAGCAAAAAAAAAAAAAAAAAAAAAAAAAAAAACAAGACTATATAGTGTCCTGTGAAGAAAGAGTATCACCCAGACATCACCCTTTGTTATAACTTTATAACTTTGATATTACCTTACATCAGCAGCTAAAATTGCAGTTAAAACAACAGGAAGCAAAATATATCTTCTTCTGTTCCGTTTTAAATTACTCACACCTTAGCTCTTTCTGTGTCATCTGTCTTGCCTAAGGTGTGGTTTTCATTATTATTAACTTCAGTGGAGAGGTGGGGATATCTGGGGTTATTAAATAGGTAATTAGTAACAGTTGGGAAATTGCTGTATTGAGGGGAAAGCATTGGGGGAAAGAAGATGCAAACACATTAAAAGTTGCAAGTAGGGGACTAGGAGTCATATTAATATAATTATTACAGTACATTTTGTAACCCAAGATAACATGGATTTATTTATGACTACTAAATTTTCACATTCTAGGGAAATACTTCATGTAAAATAATATTTTGTTAAAGCATTCAAAATACCCCTGGTACATTTTTGTCACCTGCTGTGCCCAAATATTTGCTAAGGATAGGCTAAGAATAAGAAAAAACTTTGGGGACTTAAAATTAGTAAAAACATATTGCATAATCTTACCATATAATGCAGAGTAGGTAAGCAATAAAGGCAATAATTCTCAGAACTTTGCATGAAGAAATAGTAATTGAACACATAAAAATTAGCCAGCCTTAAATAGGTAGGCAGAAGTTTCTACTCATTTTAATCACTTGAAAATCCAGGCTGAAGAAAGTGCCAACAATTTATGGCACCATCATCTTAATTTGAGGCTTCAGAGTTCTCCAAGGCTGGAGCCCAGCATAGAGAACAGTGATTAAATATTAACTCTTCCAGCTCAGGATGACATATGTCTCTTCGGCTTATATTTTGTTGTTCAAAACAATTCACATATCTATGCCTGTTTCTCCAAATATAAACAAGTATATTTCTTCTGGGCCTGAAGACATGTTAGAAGACAACACGTTAGGAGGTGCCTGTGATTTTCTGTTAGACCCAAGCATTCCTTATTATCTTAGGCTAGTCAGAATAAGTCTATATCTGCCTCTTTTACCTCGTTACTATATTATAAGCTCTGTATATAATACTTTTTCATTGATTTGAATTAAATTGGAGGTAGTAAGGAGAGAGAAATTGTTCACAGTCCTTCAAAGGGTAGAGTGCCAATAATACTTAAAATAGGCTTAGATTGAATTTGTAAGGGAGTATTTTGAATTATTTAGTTATGTGCTATTAATCCTGCTTCTTTCTCTACTTTTTCCCTCTCATTAGATGGACCTTTCTGCCATTTAGAGCATGCTATACTCCTCATTAATTGGAGTAGAATAATCAATACAAAATACAATTTAAGTTGTTAAATTTAGCTTTGAACTCCCATAGGTAAGTTCGAAAGATTTGGATTAGTATGACCAGAGCATATTTTTTTCCTACTATCAGACTACATTAAGACCCCTTTGACTGGATGAAGAATAGCAGAGAGAGCCCACAGAGATAGGATATGGCTAGAAAGAGAGAAGATAGAAGAGTCTCTCTTCAAAGATTTTCTACATGTCATAGATGACAAATGTCTCAGGGAAGGAGACACATGTGCAGTAATTTGGAGTGTAGTGGGGTTGTGAGAGGGCCTTCTACAGAATTGGGGAATATCAACAGCTTGAAATTGAACACAGAAATCGGGGAGGCATAAATAGTATGCTTATAGGGTCCAAGATGAATTTGGAAAGTGTAAACTTGGAAGGAGGGAAGTAGGCTCTGATAAGAAAATTCCTACATTGTTGCTTGAAGCAAAAGTGAGCAGGAGAAATGGAGTAGAAATGGGGGGAGGTTAGGAACGTGGGATTAAAAGTTATATGGGAGAAGATTAACAAAGAAATCTCAGATGCTACTGCCTTGAAGTCACAACAATAACATGTTAAGAAATGGAACTAGTATAAACTAACACTAAAATACTGTAGTATTCCTTTAACACTTTTAAGAAGCAAAACTTTCTGAGACAAAGAAATATAATTTCCCTTAGAATGCCATTTTAGAAACTCTTGAATTGTTTATTCATTTTATCAACTCTGGAAATGTTAAAAGCCTTTTGAGAATATGTTGATGTTGAAAGAAGTTAATACATTCCACATGCTTCTGTGATTTTCTATTAACTTTAAGTTATTCTACTCATAAAATGTAACACAATGAATCCTTTTGATTTTGTTCACTTTAACTCTTGAGTCTGTCATTTGCCTGGATGAGAGGCAGCGTAGTGTAACAGTAAATATGAACATCAGATGGCCAAATACAATTTACTAGCTGTGTGTGCATCAGTTTTTGCAGCTGTAAAATGTGCTCACAATACATACTTTTCAGGCTTGTTGTGAAGATTAAATGACATATGTGTGCCAAATGCTCAGCGATGTGCTTAGAACACAAAAGCCTTTTGACATAGATTCTTTTTTTCATGTAGATGTTGTGTATTGATTAAACCCCTCTTTCTTTACAAAAATAATAAAGGTAGAGTTAGGGAGATCTCTATAGCATGGGCTTCAATTTCCCACCAGTGCCAAGTGTGTCTTTAGAATTAAAGATAAACATTTGTCAACCTACACTTAAAGAATTTCATTGTTAGCATGTTCATTGACACAGAATTTTTTTTCTTGGTCTCTTTGTCAGACTTGCAGCAGGGGTGCCCCGTCTACTTGGCCTGCCGTGTTCAGTCCCTAGCAGGAGGGAGCATGTGAGTGAGTGAGTATGGGATCTAGCCAGCTGCTCTGAGCATGACACAGGAGCAAGTTCCGTGGGGGTCTGAGGCCAGACCAGGCATGTTGCCCCGAGGAGAATGCGGCAGTGCCCAGCCAATGGTGCCTACAACTCTGAAGACTCCGAGTGGGAATTAATGTGCTAATTAGCTATTTTAGTTCCACTGTCCACTGCCCAATGGATGGCAGTGTGTTAGCAGCTCAGTCAGCCCCTGGTCCTGTTGTGTGGGGTGGCTGCTGTCCACCAGCAAGGTCAAAAGGCCAGTGTGACACCCTTTCTGGGTACCCACACTCAGTGGGTCCAGAGCTTTTGCCCAGCATCCAAGAAGAATGAGGATATACTGACAATCCAACAGTAAGCAAGGCGGGAAGATTTTAGAGTGATGAAACTGCTTTCCATGGAGAGAGGATGGGGGGTTGGTCCCCCTACTTGAAGGTGAGAAAGTCCCCCAGTGTGTCTGAGTCCAGGACTTTTATGGGCTCAGAATATGGAAGTGACAGGCCATAGGTAGTACTGGAAAGGGCAACAATCAATTGGTTCAAAGGCATTATTCAAAAAGAATCAATCAGGAAACATCAGACAAGCAGGAACACAAGTTCTCACTCTGGGTGGCAGGTTTCATCTGGGACTAGCAGTCCAGTCTTTCAACCTTCAGGCTGTTGTTTGGTTTGAAGGTAGGGTTTCACTGCGGACCCGCCTCTACCTGCCTAGGCATTTGACTGATACCTGACGTTATCATCATGACCTTAAAAGGGTGCTAAGCTCAGTACAGCAGAGCTTTAATTATTGAAACATTGTTCCATCTACTCCTGCTTTCTCCCTCTGATAGTCTAACTCATTGGTACTGATGTTTGCTTGGCATCCAAAGAAAAGCCCCTATCTCTTCTACATGGAAATTCTTCAAATAAATTAAAATGGTTAATATGTTTCTCCTCTACTTATTTCTCAAGGCAAAAATAATACTTTCATATATTTGGACTATACTGTAAAATTCTTGTCATTCAATAAATATTCAGTTGTTAATAGCACAATAAAAATTGGCTTAAAAGTGGTGACCCCTCATTTTTTTTCTCTCAATAATTTATCTTCTGAAATAACATCACTATCAGTGGCTCTGAAATTTGGTAAAAAGAAAAATATTTCCAGATCTATGGATAATGAAATAGGAATTAAAACACATCAATATTAACCAAACAGTTTGTACTTTGGGTCAAGAAGAAAATTGATATATTACTTGTTGCAGAAATACAATGGAAAACAAAATCTTGCATTCCAGAAAACATTTCTTCACAAAGGTAGCAGAGAAAGAAAGCAAATTTATTACTGAATAACAATTAAACTAGAATGTGATGTGTATCACAGATAATTGGCTAAGGGATTACAAAAACAAAAGGAAGAGTTACTGTTTTTTTAAAATATATTTTCTATTAATGTATTGGCATGCATTATTATAAATCATCTGTATTTTTCAATAGAAAAAATGTAAGATAATAACTTAGTGTTTAGAAAAATAGAAGGATAATTTTATTTTTAAATGTATTTAAAATTTAAATATTGATTTGCCTTTAGGACAGCCGAAACTAACCTAAGGAAAAAGAACAAAGCCAGAAACATTACACTACTTGATGTCAAACTATACTAAATGGCTACAGTAACCTAAAAGCATGATATAAGTACAAAATATACATGTAGTTTCATCAACACATACATTTACAATTTTGTATAAGTTAATAAACATGTATATTCTAAGAAAAATAATTTAATTAAGATTAAAATTATTCACTATCTTTATGTAAATCACTCATTTTGCCTTTAATATCCTTTAAATATCTTTAAAATAATCTTTTAAATTTTAACCTTTATCTTAAATACAGGGAATATTTGTGTAGTATTGTTACACGAGTATATTGGAACCAGGTAGTTAGCCTAGTACCCAATAGGTAGTTTTCCAACCAATGCCCTCCTCTTTCCCTTCCCCATCTAGCAATCCACAGTGCCTATTGTTCTCATGTTTATGTCCATGTGTGCTCAATATTTAGCTTCCACTTATAAGTGAGAATATGCAAGATTTGGTTTTCTGTTCCTATATAATTTCACTTAGGATTATGGTCTCCAGATGTATCCCTGTTTCTGCAAAGAACATGATTTTATTTTTTATGGTTGTATCATATTCCACAGTATATATGTACTACATTTTTCAATCCAGTCTACCATTGATGAGCACCTAGGTTTATATCATGTCTTTGCTATTACAAATAGTACAGCAATGAACATACAAGATCATTTGTCTTTGTGGTATATTGATCTATATTCCTTTGAGTATATACACAGTAATGGGATTGCTGGGTCAAATAGTAGCTCTGTTTTAAGATCTTTGAGAGATCTCCCAACTGCTTTCCACAGCAGCTGAACTAATTTACATTCTCACCAATAGTGTATTAGAATTCCCTTTTCTTTGCACATTCACCAGCATATTTTTTAAAATAGTAGCCATTTTTACTGCTGTGAGACAGTATTGCATTTTACTTTTGATTTGTATTTTTCTGACGATTAGTGATGGTGAGCATTTTTTCACTATTTGTTGTAAAAATCAGTATCTTTTTACACCAATAATGTCCAGGATGAGAGTCAAATAAAGAACACAATCTCCTTTACCATAGCCACAAAGAAAATGCAATACTTAGGAATACAGCTAACCAAAGAGGTGAAAGATCTCTATAAGGAGAACTACAAAGCACTGCTGAAATAAGTGAGACAACACAAGTACATGGAAAAACATCTCATGTTCATGGATTGGAAGAATCAATATCATTAAATGGCCATACTGCCTGATATGGTTTGGCTGTGTCCACACCCAAATCTCATCCTGAATTGTAAGTGCCATAATTCCCATGTGTCATGGGAGAAACCCGGTGGAAGATAATTTAATCATGGGGGTGGGTCTTTCTCTTTCTGTTCTCGTGATAGTGAATAAGTATCATAAGATCCGATGGTTTTAAAAATGAGATTACCCCTGCACAACCTCTCTCATTGCCTGCCACCATCCAGTTAAAACTTAACTTGTTTCTCCTTGCCTTCTGCCATGATTGTGAGGCCTCCCTTGCCATGTAGAACTGTAAGTCCATTAAACCTATTTCTTTTGTAAATTGCCTAGTCTTGGGTATGTCTTTATCAGCAGTATGAAAACAGACTAATATAGTAAATTGGTACCAAGAGAGTGGGGTGCTGCTGAAAAGACACCTGAAAATGTGGAATTGACTTTGGAACTGGGCAACACGCAGAGGTTAGAACAGTTTGGAGGGCTCAGAAGAAGAAACACAAATGTGGGAAAGTTTGGAACTCCCTAGTGATTTGTTGAATGGCTTTGACCAAAATGCTGATAATGATATGGACAATGAAATCCAAGTTGAGATGGTCTCAGATGGAGTTGGGGAAATTGTTGAAAACTGGAGCAAAACTGACTCTTGTTATGTTTTAGCAAAGAGACTGGCAGCATTTTGCCCCTGCCCTAGAGATTGGTGGAACTTCGAACTTGAGAAAGATGACTTAGGGTATCTGGCAGAAGAAATTTCTAAGCACAAAGCATTCAAGAGGTGACTTAGGTGCTGTTAAAGGCATTTAGTTTTATAAGGGGAGCAGAGCATAAAAATTTGAAAAATTTACAGTCTGATAATGAAATAGAAAAGAAGATCCCATTTTCTGAGGAGAAATTCAAGCCAGCTGCAGAAATTTGCATAAGTAACAAGGAGATAAATGTTAGTTCCCAAGACATTAGGGAAAATGTCTCCAGGGAATGTCAGAGGTCTTTACAACAGCCCCTCCCATCACAGGCACAGAGATTTAGGAAGAAAAAATGGTTTCGTGGGCCAACTCCAGGGTTCCCATGCTTTGTGCAGTCTAGGGACTTGGTGCCCTGCTTTCTAGCCACTCCAGCTAAGACTAGAAAAGGCCAAGGTAGATCTTTGGCTGTGGCTTCAGAGGATGCAAGCCCCAAGCCTTGGAAGCTTTCATGTGGTGTTGAGCCTGAGGGTGCACAGAAGTAAAGAATTGAGGTTAGAGAACCTCTGCCTAGATTTCAGAAGGTGTATAGAAATGCCTGGATTTCAAGGCAGAAGTTTGCTACAGGGGTGGGACTCTCATGGAGACCCTCTGCTAGGGCAGTGTGAAAAGAAAATGTGGTCAGAGCCCCCACACAGAATCCCTACTGGGGCATAACCTAGTGGAGCTGTGAGAAGAGGACCACCATCCTCCAGATCCCAGAATGGTAGACCCACTGACAGCTTGTACCATGTACTTGAAAAAGTCAAAGACACTCAACACCAGCCCCTGAAAGAAGCTAGGAGAAAGGCTGTACCCTGCAAAGCCACAGAGGTGGTGGTGCTGAAGACCATGGGAGCCCACCTCTTGCATTAGCATGACCTGGATGTGAGACTGGAGTCAAAGAAGATTATTTGGGGCTTTAAGATTTGACTGCCCCGCTGGATTTCAGACTTGCATAGGCCCGATAGCCTCTTTGTTTGGATGATTTCTTCCAAGTGGAATGGCTGCATTTACACAGTGCCAGTACCTCCATTGTATCTAGGAAGTAACTAATTTTCTTTTGATTTTTACAGGCTCACAGATGAAAGAGACTTGCCTTGTCTCAGATGACACTTTAGAGTGTGGACTTTTGAGTTAATGCTGAAATTAGTTAAGAATTTGCAGAACTGTTGCAAAGGAATGATTGGTTTGAAATGTAAAAAGATGTGAGATTTAGGAGGGGCCAGAGGCAGAATGATTTGGTTTTGTCTCCATCTGAATCTCATCTTGAATTAAAACTCCCCTAATGCCCATGTGTCATGGGAAGAACCCAGTTGGAAGTAATTTAATCATGGGGGCAGCTCTTTCCCATGCTGTTCTCGTGAAAATGAGTAAGTCTCATGAGATCTGATGGGTTTTTAATTTTTTTTTTTATTTTTTGAGATGAAGTCTTGCTCTGTCACCAACCTCCGCCTCATTGCAACCTCCACTTCCTGGGTTCAAGTGATTCTCCTGCCTCAGGCTTTTGAGTAGCTGAGATTACAGGTGCACACCACCACACCTGGCTAATTTTTTTTATTTTTTATTTTTTATTTTTCTAATTTTATTAGAGACGGGGTTTCACCATGTTGGCCAGGCTGGTCTTGTATTTGTGACCTCATGATATGCCCAGCTTGGCCTCCCAAAGTGCTGGGGTTGCAGGCATGAGCCACTGCACCCGCCCCAATCTTATGGTTTTAAAAATGGGAGTTTCCCTGCACAAGCCCTCTCTTTTCCTGCTGACATTCATGTAAGAAGTAACTTGTGCCTCCTTGCCTTCTGCCATGATCGAAAAGCCTCCCCAGCCATATGATACTGTAAGTCCATTAAACCTCTTTTTTTCCTAATTTACCCAGACTTGGGTATGTCTTTATCAGCAGCATGAAAACAGACTAATATACTGCCCAAAGCAATGTACTGATTTCACACTATTCCTATCAAACTACCAACATCATTCTTCACACAACTAAAAAAAAAAAAAAAAAAAAAATTTGTATGGAACCACAAAAGAGCTCAAATAGCCAAAACATTTCTAAGCAAAAAGAACAAAGCTGGAGGCATCACTCTACTTGAGTTCAAACTATACTAAAAGGCTACAGTAACCTATCCAGCATGGTACAGGTATGAAAAGAAAGACATAGACCAATGAAACAGAATAGAAAACTCAGAAAAGAAGTTACACACCTTCAACCATCTGACATCTGACCAGACTGACAAAAACAAGTAATGGAGAAAGGACTCCCTATTTAATAAATAGTGCGGGATAATTGGCTAACCATATGCAGAAGAATAAAACTAGACCTTTACCTTTCACTATGTACAAAAAATTAAGATAGATTAAAGATTTAAATGTAATACTTCAATCTATAAAAAAGAAAATCTAGGAAATACCCTTCTGGATATCAGCCCTGGCAAATAATTTATTTAGTGTCCAGAAGTACCCTTCTGGACATCAAGTCCCCCAAAACAATTATAACACAAATAAAAGTTAAGTCGATCCTAATTAAACTAAAGAACTTCTGTGCAGCAAAAGAAACCAATGGTGTAAACAGACAACCTACTGAATGGGAAAAAAATATTCACAAACTATGCCTCTGACAAAGGTCTAATATCAAGAATCTATAAAGAAATTAATCAAACCAACAAGCAAAAAAACAGCCCCATTAAAAATTAGGCAGAAGGCACAAACAGAAAGAATCGAAAGAAAGAATGTCCTATTTTTCTATAGCCAAATGGATACTTATCACAAATATGTTTTCAACATAAACAATAATTAGATCTCAAGTAAGGGGATGTAACAGCACCATTTATTTTTGCACATAGTTCATCATAAATTCACCTGGTAATTGGGGTGACCATCTGCATTAGTTAATTGGTTTTGCATAAAGGAAGGATAAACTCACATCTTTATTATAGGAGATAGTTTTGCAAGTAAAAGCAAGGTACTAACTAAAGTTATACTCCCATCCTCCCACAGACACTAGGAGAAGGAAGTAGTACTATCTCCTGAAGTTTCATTTCAAAAAGATGACTTCCAGATCCTTGAGGAAAACATTCCTGGGTCACAAAGCTAGCAAGAGGCTTGTATAGCTTCTACAAAGATCTACATGCATTTCAAAGAAACTAAAATAATTTAAAAATATTTTCTAAAGTAAATTTTCTAAGAAGAAGATGTCTCTTCTCTTATTTTGAGCAGGGAGAATTAAACCTTTTTTTAAAAAATATTTATTTGTCCTTATACCCTATAATCTGTGTTTGTTATTAAATTGTGGGTTGTATATTTCTCACGGAACACTATGGATTAGAGAAGATTATTCCTGAAAAAGGGTGAGCTCAAGTATTCCATGTCTCATGAAGGGACACATGAAGAGAAAGTTGGAGAACATAATAAAAGAAAATCAAGATGGTTGCAAAGAGACTTTGAAATCTAATTTTACTCATTCACATCAGGGAGCGAAAGGACCTTTGCTACAATCTCTGGAGAGTTTGAGGACTCATCCTGAGAAAAGAAAAGTGGAGAAAAATAATATGCACTCCAGGGCACAGAGATGCTCTCTTAAATCTAGTATTTTACAAAACTTCGGTCTGCAGTTTGCACTAGGAATCCTCAAGTCTCCATCAAACCTGCAGATTCCCAAGACTACCATGCCTGATACTTAGCAGAAGTCTGCCCAAGACAGGAACCCCAGCTTCCCAGCAGGATGGTGATGGGCATCCCTTGTTTCTCTCAGTAGGAGCCCCCGCATGAGCAGTTTATGTAGCAGTTTGCACAGCTGTCAGGGAGCTATCTTCTCCCCATGAGAAAGCTCATGTTCAAGGAGAGGGAACCCATGTGGGACATGTATGGGAGCTGTCCTGTTTTAAAAGTGTCTGTTTAGAAGCTCCATGACCCGCAGAAGAAAGTATCTCTTATAACAACTGTATAGTTGTAGTGTCCAGGACCCCACAAGGGATAAGATTCACTGAATCCAGAGAAGCTAAAACTATGGTGTCTTCATCAGGCATTTGTAAATCATATGTAGTTTAATAGCATATTTCCTAGATATTTAACATTTAATGAAGTCACAGAGTTAAATGAAAATAAAATGGCAGCAGAGAAACCTTTGGTCCATAATGATCTTGAGCAAATCCTTCAACCTGTTTTAACCTCAACTTTTTATTTATAAAATGATGACCATGTCCTTATCTCAAAGTGTAAATTATGTAGATGTAACAAGACACTGTCGAAGAGATTATGGAGAGTATGAGTTCATCAGTAAGTAACTTTTGAAGCTGTCTATAATGGTCTGATAAGATGTGATAGTTCAGCTCTTCTCAGTAGAAACTTTTGTTTTACAGGAGCTATTGAGAGAGGAAACCTGGAAGGATACAAGCAATCCCCACCTTTAAATCTGGAAAATGTCTTCTCAAACTAATCTTCTGTAGCAGAGTTGTAGGAAACTCATGGTTTGCTAGGAGCTAAGGTGGATCGGAAGTTTCACATGAGTGATGTGCAGGGTGTGAAGTCAGGGAAGGTGGGTTTCAACCTAAACCCTCTTGGCTAGTTGAATAAAAGCATGTAATTTATTTTAAAGACATCTGAGTCACAATAAAGAGGTGACCTATTACATTTTAATATGATTCATGCTTGTATAGGTTGCTTGTGTTTGTATTAGTAAGTGGTTTATGTTTATGTGTACTCACATTGCACCTGTTCAGGCTTTAAGTTATAATGCTTTTTCTCTCTGATCTACGACCAACCTCCCTGCTCAGAATTCTTCTCATTCTTTAATATTTATCTTTCAATTCACCTTCTATGAAAGACCCTGTCCAGGTATCCTAGCCAGTGTTTTCTCTGATCTCTAAACTTGATAACAATATATTCACCTTTTGCAATCGCTAACATACCTACCGGATTTACATTTCTTAGAGAACAGAAAGGCAATTGAAGTACTCTTAATGTTCTTTCAAAAAATTCAGTACTCTATACGCAGTGGCTGAAATTTGATAATTGGCTGACAAAAGATGGTTAAAAGAGATTTATAAAAGAAGAAGGTAATCTGCAAATCCACTTAGTGAATAGTTTTCTCTACTCCAAATGAATGGCAGGTTAGATTAATTTGGTTCCTCGATTTGGAGACGTCTTCAGTTCCTTGAAATGTTCCTAAATACTGTTCTCTTTTTTTGTTGAATTGTATTATCTGTTTTAAAGTCTCAGTTCATTACTTTGTTCTCCTTTTCCGCAGCCTTTCCATGCAGTAATTGTTAATAAACTTCACCTGTAAATTCAACCCTGCGGCATTCTGGAGTCAGGGCAGATGGTATATCAGAAACCTCAGCCTCAGTTGTAAAATCTCAGTGCTCTCTTTGTTATAGTTAGACCTTATAGTTAACATGCCAAGACTGGACCTTGGTTTCATTTGAGCCTTCATTGCTAGTAGTTTGCCTAATTCTTGTCTTACCCTTCCCTGAACGAAAAGGGCATTTCTGAGTCCTGTGATTCTATCAAGCTTTGACATTCACCGCACTCCTATTAGCACCATTTATTTTGGACCACTCTTGCTCTTTCTAGTTACTTGACTGACTCTACATCTCAATTCGTCATCCAATACTATCTTGCAATAATGCTAACTTTTTCTAATAGGTTTAATCACTCACATTTAAAATAATTATACCTTTTCTTGCTTCAAATTTCCAACACATTCTTCATTTCCTCTGCCTTCAACATGAGCTGATGACAGTTCCTTATCCTTCAATGGGAAAAAAGCAGTTTCTTCATTTCCCGGATGAAATCTACAAAACCAGAGTGATTTAGATGCATCATCTCCTTCTTCCCATCTGTAACAGTAAAGGAAGTACCTTCATCACGGCCTATTAGGCTTTGCATGGTCTGACCCCTGTCTGCTTCTACAATTTCCTCTTATAAGTACTTACCTAAATACTCACTATACTCCAGCTTCTATCTGGAATACTCTCTTTTATAATTTTTAAAATTTATTATTATTATTATTTTGGAGATGGAGTCTCACTCTGTCACCCATGGCAGAGTGCAGTGGCACAATCTCGGCTCAGTACAGCTTCTGCCTCCTGGATTCAAGTGATTCTCCTCAGCCTCCCAAGTAGCTGGAATTACAGGCACCTGCTACCATGCCCGGCTAGTATTTTGAAATTTTTAGTAGCGATGGGGTTTCACCATGTTGGTCAGGCTGGTCTCGAACTCCTGACCTCAAGTAATCCACCTGCCTCAGCCTCCCAAAGTATTGGGATTACAAGCATGAGCCACCATACCTGGCCTATATGGAATACTCTTGTCTGTCTTTTCATGACTACCTTTCTCCCATTCATTGGGACCCATTTTAAATGTCACCACCTCAGAGATTGCTTTCCTGGTCACCCAGTCTAAAATAGATACTCCATTGTTATTCCTTTACACGTCAGTCTGTTATTTTTTCCTGCAAAGTACCTATACTTCATCAGTTGCCTCCACTAGATTGGAATTCTTCAAGGCAGGGAGGTGTGTCTCACTGTTCTAGTGCTTACCGTTCTAGCATATAATTCAATATTGGATAAAGGGCTGAATGCTATTTCTCAAACTGTGATATATGGACCTGCCGTCACCACCTCACCCTCTGCCTCCTACACACCCTAATTCAAATGGGCTTGGAGATGTTGAATCTCCATTAAATATTTTCTACATCGTGTGTTGTTGAATCTCAATTAAATATTTGCCACATCATGTGTTGAATTCTGAGTTGCTGTGTACGGAGACAACTTTAAAATAATGTAGGGCCATGTGAAATTTATATAGGAGGGTTCATCAGACTGTCCAATGGCACACATGCTGTCACCCGGGCACCTCATGAGCTCACAGTTCCTAGGTTTCCTTGATTTCTGGACCGGAGCTCTTGAAAGGCTGCAGAATGGGAACTTTTATCGGCATGTGAACACCTTGTACAGAAACCTGATCATATGTTCAGATGCTGCTTCTTATTTTAGACCACTTAACACCAGAATTGCACTGTTTGTCTGAGAAAACCTTATTGGACTCAGTCCCCAAGGCAAGATGTAGTTCTCCGATGCTGTCTGGGTTTGCCCCAACCCCAGCTCTGTGGCTCAGCTCCGCAGTTCTTCCATTCAAATTACTTGAGTTTACAAGAAGACAAAGTAATAATAATAGATAAAAATTCCACTTTTAATTATGTTTTCCAAATCATAGATATTAATAATATTAAATTATCACAAAGTGCTATAAAACAACCTATTGCATTTATTATAATTTACCAGCTATTAAAAGTAATATTTATTTTCTATTTCTTTCTTTTAACTTTACTAGCAAAGAGTGGCAAGAGAAAAGCCAGTCTTATATACAGCTGCAAATATGCATTGTATTTTATTATGGAAAATCTAAGCTGGCCTTGAAGATATAATAATTTTACTTCATTTTGTGGGATACTTAAAAACTTTAATTCCATGAAGAAAATTATTCATTTAGAAACAAAAAAAAATATACCTTTCTTTCTTCTTATTTTTTAAGTTTCTTACTGATTATTTTATTATCAATCTGTGTGGCCCTTGATTTTTAATTAGTTACATGGAATATAAATGTCAATTTTTTTATAAATGTAAATTCTGTGGTATATTGTACTTCCAGAGAACCATCACTTATTCTGGTTTATTATGACGTGATGTCAAGAATTTAAACATATTACTCAACTTTTAAAATAATCACTGTTGGCTACATATACACATGTACATGCACACACTTTATACAGACTCTAGTAGGATGGAAGATATTGAAGCAAATATATGGAAAAATAAACACGTCTCAGATCACTAGTTTTTCTTTTCTAAATATAACCATTTCCCAGATTAATGTAGACATATGCAAAAAATTTTATGAATTTAATTTAGGTACTAGATGAAATTAGCCTATTATCTCATTCAGATGGATTAGAAATGTCTAGTGGTATTATTTTATGTTAACATGTTTTTAAATTATGATCAGTGTGGGAGATGGCTCCAAATAACAACTGCCATTACATTGTGGGGGGAAAAAAGCCTTGTTTGAAGCCATGACACATGCTTGTAAGAAAATGAATGTTCCTACTCACACCAATTTTCATTCTTCTCATAAAAAGATGTTTATATTACAGATTCTAAATAAAAAGTTTTAAAATTTCCTTTCCTATTAGGTAGACCTGAGAGCTTTATTTCTGTACATATTCCCAGCCAAGACCATTAGCCTTTGAAATGAATTTCTTCATTAAATTAATATTCTTTTGGGAAGTGTTTCTGAAAACAATGATCTTTGTGGACTATTTATACCCACAGTAGCCTTTACCTTTGTGGATTCAAGCTTCAGTGTAGTGGTAGCTCATATGAACATTACTGAAAGTTTATTTTTTTGTTTTTTGAAGTCTGATTGTAGAACCGAACTCATTGCAATTTATAATGGCTTAATATGTTACTATTTCATACATTGTGTCTTAACACAACTTTTCCTATATACCTCAATAAAACAATGTCCACAGCAAATAAAAAAAGTTATTTGTGTCTAGCTGTCATTTGTCCCTTACAATCAGAAAAGTAATTTACTGATAAGAAGGGATTTATGACAGGTATCAAGATGTGATTCCCCTTCACTTTGGAATGTCCTTTACACATGAAGCTTTTATTGGCACCTATACCTGGAACTGATAAAAAGAAAGATCTTATCCAAAGAGTAACTTTCCTAGTTCCACAGATTTTGTGGAAATCCCATCATTAATCTTCAGTGTTGATCAGTTAAGACATAGAGCAAATGCCCTTGACATCTGCTTCAAAGTCTTTGTTTTTAATTGATTGATGGTGACAAATCCTGAGAAGAAAGCTGTAAGGCTACATAGGAGAATTTGTTAAATACAAAGTATGTTTTCTGGAAGGTTCTGGAAGTGTTTGGAGATATAATTTTATTTGGCATAATTTTCAATACATTTAGTACTGACTCTGTAAATTCCACATGTAAAACTAAGTAAACAACAGCATTTCATATCAGTGACGATTATGACACATTCACTTTGAATTCTTTACAGTGCAGAAGTTATTTGGTTCATTAGAATTAAGCTCTGTGGGAAAACAGAGAACAAAAAATAATAAATAATGAACCTGCTGCAAATAGTTATGTAAATAAAACCAAAATTCATGAGAACCAACAATACTTTACTAAGTGAAAAATATATTTGAAACAAAATTTGTAGTTAATTTTGAAAAATAACATATAAGAGAAGTTTTAAATACTAAATGAATTGCAAACAAAAAATATTAATGCTTAGTTTTGTTTTAGGTAAAAATTATGGAGTTCTAGCTTTGTAGTTTATATCAGATGCATTTCACTTCCTCTGTTACTATACATTCTCACTCCTTTCTGCTTTCCTCTCATCTCCAAGGCACATTCCTCTGAGGAACATTTCTTAGTACAGAGGTGAATTTAAAAGTTGCGCAATCCACGTGTCTTTTCCCTACCCTGTCCATCATCTTGGTAGTAGAGTCTTACAAAGTTCAAGACCCAAAGATAACAGAAAGGATCTTATTCCAGGGAATTCTCTTTTTACTTCAACTACTGAAATTTAATTTTTCCTGATGTCATTCAAGGGATGGTTACACTTACTTCCTTACATTTTGCTGTGAAATGAAAAATCTTTGTTTCAGTTAGAGGATCGTGAATTATCAGTAGCAGGTGGGCATGTGAGCCTATCTCTGAAATGATACAACAAAATGAGTCAAATATTCTTCCAAAAGAAGATAATCCCCGGTTCAAATTAGTCTAAAGAATGACCCTTAAACTGTCTGTGATATTAAAAAAAATTGTATAAACCAGTAGTAATGACAAAATGAGAAATGTGCATATTTGGTCTCTCTGCCAACTTAGCACGCAGCACATTCATCTTTATGCTTGTGAACACATTCTGTGGATAATTTAACAAATGGGAACCATTTCCTCTCATAATTATCTTTATTTCTACTCATATCATTATATTATTTTCAAGTGATGTCATTTATTGCTGTGATTTGATTAGACTCCTTCAAAACTAATACTTCATTTAACTGCTGTTAGTAGAGTACATTTTTATTTTATTTGGATAAATATGAATAAATATTAAAATCTCCTTTTCTTGGGAGAACTATATATAACATTTTGGAAAGTTGGGTAACAGAGATAAATAATCACTTCAAGTATCAATATAAGAAACCTTAATACTAAACTTGGACTTAAGGTACTACAGTATTGTAAAGGCCATTGATCCATGAATGAAGTAAGCAGTATTACATACACTTCTATTACTATGATGACAAGAACAACTACTAATAAAAAGTGCCCCTTTACAGTGTCTGAAAACTGTCAGATATATTGATAAGTGATTCACGTGCTGTTGTTATCGTTGTTATTTTAGAGATAATATTGCTTTTAAGATGACCGTGGTGAATTTTGCTCTGTGGATTGTGCTTCTGATTTGAAAACAATGTTTAATCTTTCTGCTCTTTGGCGCCTTAAAGCGATGTTTAGTGAAGTCAGGAGCCTGGACTTTGTCCTCAGCTCTGTCATAAGTAGTAGTATGACCTTGATATAACCAATTATATTCTCTGTGAAGGAATTTTCTCATTTTTCAAATAGGAGAAACGTGTGTTCAAACTGCCTCCCAAGTTTCTTATGAGGATTGACAGGATTAACTTATATAAATTAATTTATTAAAATAAGGATATATTATATATATGCTTATATAATATATACTTACACACAAATGAAAAAATATTACTACTCTAAATATTAAATTCTTCAGAAGTTAAATCCTATATATGGAGTAGTTTGATCTTATTGGTTATTGGATCTCAGAAGCTTTCCAATAATATAAACTTCTTTTCTACTATAAATGTTTCTGAGCGTGTTTACAGCTTAAAACTATGAAGATTTCTTGAAGAAGCAGCTGCTTTTCTCCGTGGGCATATAGGAATTATGCATTAATGGGAATTCTTGTTTCTTTTTGTTAAAAAAAATCATTTAAGAGCATTAAATTTATTTGACAGTAATAACGAATTGTTGTTCCTGCTCATTGAGTATTGAGTTAATTAGGCAGCTCAAGTGTTTCAAATCAGTAGAATTTTTGTAATATGACACATTTGAAATAGTCAAACATTTTTATTATATATACTATATAATTGAGAACATTAGCTGTCATTAAAACCATGCGATAGAATATTTAGTGTCTGAGCAACTGGTCAAACTATAAAGTTAGTGAAAATAAAATGCAGATTATATATCATCATGTAAAATGAATTCAACATCATCTGCATTATATATATGTGTGTGTATATATAAGCATAATGATTACATGAAATTATTAAGTATATATACATATATATCTAGATACTTATATAAATATATACACATATATCTAGATATTTGTATATTTATATATACATACATATATATCTAAATACTTATACATAATATATAGATATATATTTATGTTACAATTTACATAAAAATAACAGTGGGGTTTCTCTTAGTGGGGTTATGGATGATTTTTAAATCTATTTTGTGTTGTGCTTGGTAAATTTTTTTGTATTTTTTAATGAAAATTGTACATGCTTACTGTTAAGAGTCCAAGTGCTCTATAAGGTTTGTTTTAAAAAAATAACAGTCTTCCTTCTAATTTCTCTCTCTTCAGAGTTGCTCCTTTCAACTTCTCTAGCAGGTTTTGTGGCTTTTACCTTCTTTCCTCCAAAACTAATGAATTTTTTGTTGTCCTACCTGTTGACTTTTCAGTTTTGGTGTTATTTTTGGACTTTCTTTTCTATATCCCTCTCCAGCAGACACAGAAATCAATTTTCCTGATACTGTTATGTAGTACTTTTGGTTACATAAATATTCAGTGTGCAAATTTCATGATAATATAAATGCTTTTGTCACCTTAGTTATATAAAACACTATGATTTTTATGTCCTCCATTATTTTTGGTTTTCCTGGAATTATTGATGGTCTTGTTTTCTGTTTTCTTACTTTTCTAAGTATTTCTCACTAATGTAAACTTTTCATCAGTTATCTATTTCTACTCTCTAGGCATACAGACATATAATGCACTATGTAAACTGTATCATCTTTGGCTGTACCCTTCAGTATCTTCTGATGTCCTCCACTTTGGGCTGGTTGCCTTTGTACTACCATACTAGCCCCTTTCAACATTACCCTGTAGATAGCTTTGTCTTTTCTATGATTTTGGATCTCCTGTTCATTATGTCTCTACCTTTTCTTGGTTTATTCTCCTTCTTAGGTGCAACAAAATCTTCAGAGCATCCTGAGATAAGATGGGTGTTGAAAATACACTTCTCCACCCACATTCAATAGATAGTTGGAGTGCACATACAATTCTTGACATTGGAAATTACTATCATTCATGATGTTGAGATATTCGTCCATTGTTTGTAGCTTTTGTATTGCCCTTAAGAAATATGATGCATTCTGTTTCTTAACCTTTTGTTTATATCCTTTATATTTTTTTCTCTAACCCTTTAAAAGCTGCTAAGATAATCCTATTCCAAGTGTTTGGAAATTGAAAACATTCAGTTGTCTCATGTCATCCAATATGGGAGCATTTAATGAATATGTTTACCATGAAAACTCATGTCTCAGTTGTTTTTGTTTATTTATCTCCCTCCATTGTTTATGATCTCTTTCTTTCTGTAACTCCTATTATTCAAATATTAGACCGAAAGGCCTGTCATCTAATTTTCTTGTCTTCTCTTTTATATGGCTGTTTTACTTTTTGGTTATTTTCAGGGAAGCCTTCTTAACATTATTTCCAAAAGTTCTATTAATTTAAAAAATCTCTAGAATCAGTTTTTAATTTTCAAGAGTGTTTCTTTTTTTTTTTTTTCCAAATGTTCTCTTTCATAGCATAGTAAGGCTATTGATTTGGTTTTTGATTTTGCCCATTGCTGACTTTGTTTGTAAGACATTCTTTTATTTTCTTGTCCTTCTCTTCCTCCTTCTCTGTCTTGTCCTCCTTTTCGTCCTTCTGTCCTTCTGATTCTCCTTCTCCTCCTCCCCTTCTTCCCTTTCCACTCCTTCTCCTACTTTTTCCTTTTACTTCTTCTCCTCCTCAGATTTTGACTAGTCATTTACCATTTGTTCATTTGCTCTCTAGCTTATAAAAATTTCTGTTATTATCTCCTCTCTTTTTGTAGATTTATTTCTTCAAAATTTCTTTTACTTTTTTTGTATTGAGTATTGGGAAGAAAGTCAAATATTTGCATATCTGTTATGTTTGTCTAGAACAAATACTGCTATATATTTTATGATGAAAATACATTGACTTTGGAATAATAACTACAAAAATCTATACTATGTTACTTAAAAAATATTCCCGACGGATTTCTTTGTTTTTACCCATTTTTGTTTTATTTACAAGTATACTAAATATTTTCTGAGTCTCATAATAAAACAAGAGATGTTTCCATAAACCCAACACATTTAATCCCTTAGAAGCGAATGCTTATTTTTAAATAATATCAACAATATCCAAATTTTGTCCCCAAACTATGAAGACTATAAATCCTTGACTTCCTCATTTAAAGATACTTACTAGACATGTTCTCTGTTCTGGATCCTGTAGTAGGTTCTGAGAAATAGAAAGATGAGTCAGGACAGTCTCCTGTTAAGAAACTGCAAGACTGAACAGAGAATTCTGGAGATAACCTTTATGTTGGAAAAGTTACAATCCAAAGAAAGTTGATTAATATATCCAGGGTCACATATTTATTGAGCTGGGGTTGTGATTTGGGGCCCATTTGCTTTATTACAAATACGTGTGACTTCATCTATTCTATGTTTGTGTGTGATCTTGTGGTGCTGCCAGTAGGTTTGGTAAAACAGCTGTGTTCATGTTGGCTGTTCCAAGGGTGTGCTTTGATTCAATATCCCGTATAACCTAGGAACTAATGGTGCACATGAAGAAGACAATCTACCTATTTTGCTTCCTGTGTAGTTATAAGCATGTTATATAAGCCCTGTGGTGCCTTGATTTGTTTCTCTGTAAATGGGGATGATAATAGCAGCTAGTTGATAGGGGTATAGTGAATATTACAAGAATTAATATATTTAAGGGGTTTGGGAAAAATACTTGGCAATGGAAAACACTGCTCAAGTTTTAGCTATTGTTATGGCCTGAGTTGCACCAGCTTGCCTCTTCCAAATTCATATGTTGAAACCTTAACACTCAATGTGAGTACATTCAGAAATGGGGCCTTTAGGGAGGTAATTAAGGCGAAATGGGGCCATAAGGATGTGGCCTTAACTCAATAGGACTTTTTTCATTAAAAGAGGAGGAAGAGACCAGGTGCAGTGGCTCACACTTGTAATCCCAGCACTTTGGGAGACTAAGGTGGGCAGATAACCTGAGATCAGAAGTTTGAGATCAGCCCAGCAAATATTGTGAAACCCCATCTCTACTAAAAATACAAAAATTAGCTGGGCATCGTGATGGATGTTTGTAATCTCAACTACTCGGGAGGCTGAGGCAGGAGAAACACATGAACCCTGGAGGCAGAGCTTGCAGTGAGCCGAGATCAAGCCACTATACTCCAACCTGGGTGACACAGCAAGACTCTACTTCAAGAAACAAAGATAAATAAAGAGAAGGAAGAGACACCAGAGAACTTGTTTGCTCTCTCCATTCTCAGAAGGAAGAAATTGTATGAGGATACAGTGAGCATGCGGCTATGCACAAGCCAGGAAGGGAGGCCTCCTTAGAAACCAACCCTGATCACTCCTTGACCTTGAGATTCTAGCCTGCAGAACCATAAAAAAATAAATTCCTGTTGTTTAAGCTATGCAGTCTGTGGTATTTTGTTATGGCAGCCTAAGCAGACTAATACAGCTATCATTATTTGCCTACTGACTTGCATTGGATGTTCTTCCTTGATACTTGTCATCTATTCCATCCGTGATAGTGGTCCTTTTGTGACTCTGGTGTCATCCTATACTCTTCAATGATAAAGATTTACTTAAAGTGTTTAGCTAGATTTTTAGAATCGAAAGAGTTATTAGACATTGCCTGAGTTCTCACACTTAATATTTAATAAATTGGTCAACTGACAATGTTAGGGACTATTTTCCTAGGTCCAAAAAATATTCAGGGAGGAAACGGGTCTTGAAGTATAACTCTAAGGAATTATTGAAACAAAGTAGTAAAAATATTCAAATAGTCAGGTGCAGTAGTTCACTCCTGTATTCCTAGCACTTTGAGAGGGCAAAGCAGGTGGACTGCTAGAGCCTAGGAGTTCGAGACTAGCGTGGACCACATAGCTAGACTTCATCACTACAAAAAAAAAAAAAAAATACAAAAATTAGCCGATGTGGTGTCACACAACTGTAGTCTCAGATACTTGGGAGGCTGAGGTGGGAGGATTACCTAAGCCTAGGAAGTCGAGACTGTAGTGAGCTGTAATTCTGTCACTACACTCCCACCTGGAAAACAGAGTAACATTCTGTCTCAGAAAAATAAAAAATAATAAAGCAGAAATTGAGTGAGAACGTCTTAAAATTTGGGAAAATAGTGTCAATTTCTACCTATGTGTTCTTGGAGAAGCCACTTAACCTTGCTCAGTTTCAGTGTTTTATCTGTGAAAGACAAGGATATTAATAGTGCTTGATGAGTTGTCCATTTAAAAATTTCAAAATAGTTGACAAACAACATTTATGAATAATATTTGAAGATGTTTATCACATATTTGAGGTAAAACCAATAAAGCAAAAATAGAAGGAGATCAGAAAAATGTTAGAGAGAAAGGGTGGGTTTCAATTTCGGAGAACCCTATGGGTCAGAAGTTTTAGGGTCATCTATACAGTCCCAGCTACTCTATTGGCACTGAAGAAATCCTGAGTCTGTAAGCATGGACATGGTATGGTTTTAGGAAAATTCACCTGCAACCTTGCAGCAGAATATTTTTAGGCAGCGAGAAAGTAGACACATACAAATTAACAATGTTTTACAATATTCTAAGAGAAAGAGGAGATAGCTGAGTTTTATGGTAATTATAGTAGGAATACAAGAAAGAAATAGTATAAAGATAGTAGCTTTAGGTTTGACTACTAAATAGATGTGAGAAAGTGGGCAGAATCAAGTACGGTTATGAGATTTTTTAGCCTACCCTAGTATCAAAGAAAATGATGAATAATTTGTATTGCAGAGACAAATAACGTTATTTTTGTCTGAAGTAATTATGTGAGTGTATGTGTGTGTGTGTGTATAGTATACAAGTGGAGATACTTCAGCTATAGTTGACCGTAAAGCTGAAGGCAAACCCCTAAGAGTGAATTGTACAGCTGCTGACAACAGAAAAAAAAGACTTTTAGAACCTTACTGGTTAAGATGACAAAAGTATAATTTTTTGGCTGCTTAATCACTTAAGCAATGAAAATTTGAGTCTAATCAGATGTGGTTAGTAAAGCTTAAAATTAATCAAGTGTGGTGGTGCTCATCTATACAGCACCAGCTACTCTAGAGGCTGAGGTGGGAGGAGCGAGCCTTGAGCACAGATGTAGAGGTGCAGTGAGCTGTAATTGCATGACTGTAGTTCAGCCTGGACAACAGAGTGAGACCCTGTCTTCCAAAACTTTTTTAAAAAGGTAGTAACCCAAGACACTTCCAATTATAAAGACTTTATTTTTATGACAGCTTCAAACACAGGTGGATTAAAACAAATCTGTGTTGTTAAATCAAATACTCTTACATAAAACACAGAAAATTTAATCTTTTCTAAAATGTATATTGGTACAGTTCATTGTTCTTCATGTTTCTCAATTTAATTTTTAGATGGCTGGATTCAACAGAAATTTTGTCACTTGGTTAGTAAGTGGAAGGGAATATTACTTCAACTTAATCAAAGTGCAGCAGAGTAAATATCTGTCACACCAGCAAAGATAGGTTCTTTGGAAATTCAAAGATTTTCCAAAAAAAAATATTGAATACTTTGAGAACTCATTATAGCTAACATTTATTGAGTGATTACAAACTAAGATGCTGGATTTTAAAATATTGAGTCATTTACCCACCATGACAACAGCAGATGATATTAACATCTTTACTTTATGGATGAGGAAAGCTAGTTTTATTGTTTTAAATAAATAATTCTTAATCCCAGCACTTTGGGGCGTTGAGGAAGGCAGATCACGAGGTCAGGAGTTCAAGACCAGCCTGGCTAACATAGTGAAACCCCATCTCTACTAAAAATACAAAAAATTAGCCAGGCGTGGTGGCAGATCCCTGTAATCTCAGCTACTCAGGAGGCTGAGGAAGGAGAATCACTTGAACCCAGAAGGCGGAGGTTGGAGTGAGCCGAGATCACATCGTTGTACTCCAGCCCAGCCGACAGTTCCAGACTTCATCTCAAAATAAATAAATACAAACAACATAATAATGATAATTCTTGAACTTTGGTATATATCAAAATCACCTAGAAGAAGGTCTGGCCTTCTTTGCATTTTTATCGAGTCCGACAGATACCTCTGAATGCCACCCAAGTTTTAGAAGCACTGACTAATAGTGCTTCTGGCTAATATGCTAATAACTTACCCTCTTAATCCACATGCTCTATAGTTTCCAACTATATCTGCTCTTTCAAATCACTAGGATGTTTATATAGCTTCTAAAACAAATATCTAAATCACTCCCTCCTTTGAACAAAATGTACTGATGGTTTCTCATCATTTCGGTTTTTAGTTAACTCTATTATAAAGAAGTTTGCCATTAATGTTAGATAAAAACGTAACAAATATATGTTGTATTTTGGTAAACTGTCACTATAAGTTTTCTTATAGAAAAAGGATAAAGGTATTGTAGAAGTCATTCTTATATGGAAAGTGGTGTTTAAGTCAGTGAATTGCCAGATGCCTGCAAATTGTCGTGTCTATAGACCTGTGAGACTCTGCATGAGCCTCTCCAAAGCTTGAAATACAATACAGTGAACCTTGACTAATGAGCTGCCCTTAAACACTGGACATGCAAATAATTTGCACTATTAAGAGTATAAAATAAAGATAAACACTAGCATTAGTAGTTTAACATAAAAACAATCTACTATACTGCTCTTCTTCTGAATCAGTTTTTCAAATGAGATTTTAGGTTTTTATAGAAGCAGGAGTTTCAGCCCTCAAACTTGAGCCAACTAATTTTCTGATGAGACAGTAACAACAACTACATAGGTAGTTGAAGTTTTCTCTTTCTGGCCAGAAGGAATTTTTCCTGTATTTGGAGAAGAAAATGATTTTCAGTTTGTGGAAGATTCTGAAAAGGCTCTGAAAAGTAATGCGTAGGGACACATGACTATAGCACCCCCTGCCGATGACTTCTGGGATTGAAGTTCATGTGATGCTGACTTCAGCTCCAGGATTCCTCAAGTCATTTCACTTTACTGGTGAGACAGAAAAGTAATGTAATCTCAACTTGTCTTATTCAACAATTAAATTCTATTAGGTTTTCATTGAAATTCTAAAGCCTAAACTTTATTGGGTTATTGATAATTTTTATGACCTGTTGGCAATCTATTCATTTCATTCATCCATTCAACAAACACTGAGTGCCCACTCTGACTGTTTATATTTTAGTTGTATGAGGTATAGCTGTAAATAACATGAAGTTACTTCCCTCATGGTGCTTACATACTGGGGTGGAGTGGGGGAAGAGAAGGTTAAAGATAAAGAAAGAGGAAGGAAGGGAGAGAAAGAGGGAGGAAGGGAGAGGGAGAGAAGGAAACGGAGAGGGAGAAAGAAGGAGAGGGAGAAAGAGAAGGAGAGGGAGAAAGAGACAGAGAGGGAGGGGGAGAGAAAGAGAGAAGTTGATATACAGCATGTTAGATGATGATAAGCATTATGGAGATATTAAAAAGAAACAAGGTAAGAAGAAAAGCAAATGCAAGTGAGGATTGGGAATTTTTTTTTTTTTTTTTTTTTTTTTACAGGATGGTCTGCATTTTATGAGATTTTCTTCCCATACATCGAAATAATTCACTAAAAACAAGCAGTTCTCCCTCAGCAATTAGAGTAATAAAAATCCCAATCAGAAGTCAAGCACAGAAGGGAGGCAGCGTTAGGCATGGGAGTTATATCTGTTCATGGAGGGTAAGGCGTATTTTTAGAGAACCTTTTATATTCAAAATCTAACAATCTTGGCCTACCATCAGAACTAAATTTGAAGAAGTATGTGAGACCACGTTCCTTTGTTCTGTTTATTGTTTCAAATTCTGAATTGTTTGTCCCTTACAGAGCAAGGAGAACAGAGCACTGTAAGAATGATCTCAAGATCTTTGTAATCATTGTTACAAGGTCATAGCTGTTTGCACATAATATTTCAAAATCTGATTGTGATATGTTATCACAATCCCATTCTTAACATGAACACATCTATCCAAGGGTGGGGAAGGACTTTAGCTGTTTCCCTGCTCCAGTCCCCTGCCCTAGGACCACTCAGGTGGCAAGGGCCTCACCCTGACCATCTCTTGTGGTCAGAGCACATGGTGACCACATGTATGGAGCTCAAATGAGCCAAGTCCCAAAGCAATGGAATTAACAATTTGTTTCCACTTATGTTAATCCAGGGAAGAAAAAAAATCATTGAATACATTAAATAGCATAGGTCAATAGAAATAAATGGATTTCAAAAAGGATAATCTGTTGTGAACCGCAAGATGACAGCCATAGCTTAGGACGTTGACTGCCTTCAGTTGCCCTGTCTGCTCTCCCTATCAGTGCTACACCCAGGGTCAAACCCAACTCTAGATCAATCAAGGGTCTGCCTTTTCAACATCTACACCCATGCTGCTATGTATGCTCAAGAAAAATCACACACTTTTATGGGATTAGAAAGTGACAAATTCATGATCCTCAAAATAGCCTGGAAAATTCTCATTGCATTTCTAGTCAATTCCATCTCCTATTTTTAACTTTGGCTTTTCTTCTCAACTGCTGACCTTATCACAACCCTTCCCTCAGGAGAAGAGCTAACTTTTTATTTCAGGCAGAAAAGAGAAAATACCTGATTGTTATTCCCTAAGCTTCCTATCACTTATAAAGGTATCTGCACCTGCTTAATCCTTCCTAATTCCTTCCTACTTTAGTGGCAAAGGTCTTCTCCTTGCTGTTCAAGGATGATCCTTTCTCAAGTGTTCCCATATTCTCAGTGACATGGCACCATCCTTCGTCTATTCATCTCTTCATTCCTTTTGCCTACTGGCTTCTAAGGCTCCGTGAAAAATAGTAAGTCAATGGGCTTTGGAGAAAACCTGTAGAGAGTTCCTCTCAAACTCAATTTCCTCATTTGTCAAATGAGGATCAAAGCACCTCTCTTACAGTGTTTTTTTTTTTTTTTTTTTTTTTTTTTTATAAGGATTAAATGATGCAATATGCAGATCACTTGGATCACAGCAAATATTCCAGAAACCTGACAGTTTATGTTACTCCTGTTGCAGTGTACTACCAATGATTTTCCATAACACTCCTTCACAAAGCACGCTTACATGCCTTTCCAATTCTATCCTTACAAAAGCTTATAATATAAGCAGGACAGATCTAGAAATTGATTCAAAGTAACACATTTTCTTTCTCAAGGTCAAAGAGCTAGGTGGTGGTGGAGTTAGGACTCAAAATAAGATTTTCTGAATCCTGCCTGCTTCATTGCTTGTGCACCTACATTTACTGCCTCTTTTAGTTTCCAAATCCTTGTGGGAAGTATGCTATCATTTGTAGATTTGGACTCATTTGAACGTAGGAGCTAATGAACTGCTTTTGTTATAAAATAAAGTTATATTTCTCTGTGCAGATATCACTTGTTTTTCTCTTTGTATTGTGGATTACTTACAAGTTTGATGTGCTTTATGTATGCAAAGTGGGATAGTCATTAAGTGTATTACCTGAAGCAAAGACTACAGCTGTGTGAGGTTGATGAAACTACAATAGATTTCACAAAGTGCTTTTTGTGAACAAATTCTAAACACTTATGACAAAGGCTATATAACGTATGGTCTAGCATCCATTTAAATTTGCAAAGGTAAAACACACACAAAGAGGAAAAGTGTGAGTTTTATTTTCTTTTCCAGTTTTTTTTTTTAGTAGACTCCAGGTTAAAAGGAATTTGGGGGATTAAGTTAGTTCAGTTTGCTGTTTTTAAGAATATATATGGGTCACCTGAATTTCAAGTACTTCATAGTTTGTGTTAACAACTTATGTCACTATGAAATCACTTTATGGAAATGGTTTCTTTATTTTGTTTGGAGGAGACATAACTGTTTATTTATTGACCTACTAAAAAACTGAGATAACAAATGAATACTCAGGAATATGTGTCATGGTACTGGCATAAATTAAGGTATAGAGAGTAGAATTCAAAGAAGTTGTCAGTACCTCAGCACTTATTCTTCTAGATGCTGGAAGGGTTAGGATTGCTATGGTTGAAGAAAACTGCCTTATGTAAGATCACGCCTGATCCTAAGGGCAGCCCATATCCAGTGGCCAATAAATGGAATTGTATAAAGGGTTGGCCTTCTTGCCTCAATTCACAACTTCTCTGAAGGATGTCAAAGAGAAATATTTAATAGCACTAGACGCTTGTTAAAAGTGGCAAGACTTATTTATTCAGCCTTCTGCAGTAGGGAAGAGACACTCCATTATAAACTATGCTCACTTCCAACTAAGACAAAATTCACAAAGAGAAAACAGAGAGAACAAAAAATGGCTATAAGGAAGTAAAAAAAGAGTAACTGAAGGGGACTGGGGACTATGGAGAAGTGAAAAAATATGTAAGCGGGGATGAGTGGAAAATTATTGAAAATAATTTGGCAATGTGCATTGCGACAACGTGCACTTTATTGTCTGGCAGCATTACATTTTATTGAGCAAAGACTTAGCCTGGGGGCTGGTGCCACCTCTAGAAATACCACCTAGGGGAGGTAGGAGTCAGGCTAAAATTTGGCCAAGTCTCTCAGCGCTGTGTTCAGGCAGGTAAACTGCCACCTGGAAGTTCACAGTCCACAAGGTGCACACCTTTGAGACTGCAATGAAGTGCAACTTCTCCCTCGGCTCAATAGGTCCTCCATCCATTCTCCAGTCTTCACAGGTACGGATCCCAAGAGCTCTAATGAACATCCTGCATGCTAGACTCCATCTGAGTCTGCTTCTTAGGTCATCCAGCTTCTTACAATATGTTTCTCATAATTATAACCCATGGGCATTTCACACATTTGAAATGGAAGATTCTTTTTTCTCTCTACAGACATCTTGCCATTTAAGTAAAAGATTAGTATAGCCTTGGAACATGTATCAACTATAGGAGTGTGGCACTTCCTTTCTGCTAAAAAGATGTGGTTTCTTTTGGCTGACACATTTTAAGTCATTTGTGGATAAATTTCTACACATTCTACGCTTGACTTTTTGTATGTTTTTTTTTTTATTACTGCAATGATATATTATACACCTGAATAACAGAAATGGATCAATTGTTCAAAGGCCATCCACTAAATCATAGATATAGAGACATACAACATACTCATACAACATTACAAATATAATCTACTACCTTTTAAGTACAGAATAAATTACATGGCTATAGCAAGTAAATCTGACATGATGTTTTTACACAAGCAGTCATAAAAGTTGCCAACAGGAAGAAGAACTGTATATAATATAATTGGGTTTTACTGGACCAGTGATTCGTCTACCTCTATTCTTTGGAACATTGTTTGTATTGAAAGTTTGTCGAATAGCATCATGAAACCAAAGAAGCTATCACATATTTTTAAAACAAAGCACAGTGATCTCGCTATTAACCAAATTAGATATATTTTTTTAGAATAAGTGAAAAATATTGCTTTCTTTCATGCAATTTATCAATTTAGTTGCTAAAAATAAAGACTTAAAGTTCTAGTTCTTGAACAAGAAATATTTAAAAACAAATGCAAGGTTATATAGCCTCAGAGAGAAGTAGTAGAAGCAATTTTCAGAATTTGTTTTATTAAATAGTGTTGAAGAGCATCAAATAATACCAACTCATACATTGTCCAAAAGTAATAACTCTCTCAGATAGATAATCTTATGATGGGATAAATCCTTGAAATGCAGAGACTGAATGAGATCCTGGCACTTGTGTGAGACACGTGAGAGAGAGGTGGTCTATGAGATTTTGTTTTATTATGAGAATCCTATGGTATAGAAGAAGTGTTTTAATTTAGGTGATGATTACTTGGTGAGCCATAATGAAACCAGGGTAAAGTGTGCTTGCATTGGCACTAAAGAAGCACCATTTATGTAGCGGCAGCAGGAAGACCATTGCTACTTGAATGCAACTCTACATATAGCTTTACCACAAAGTGAATGTGTTATTCAGCAAAAAGTCTTTCTGTTGTTTCTATGTTGAAGGAAAAAGTAAATGTTTTGAATGTGATGAAATTTCAGCCATATAATTTAGTTATTTCCAGGATCCTAGAGAAAAGAAATAAGAACCAATGTAAGATTATTTTTTTTTTCTATTCTGAAGTAAGGTGTCTAGTAGAAAAAGGTTCATATCTAAAATTCATAAACAAATCTTTGAATATTTATGCCCCTTCTAGTATTAGCCCATTTTATTGCAATCCAATTACAGTAAAAATACTCTGTCTTTAAATGTTTTCCTTTCTTCGATATTTTCTCTATAGCCCACTCCAATAGGGTTTTCATTTATACAGTGAAATGACTCAGGGAAGCACTTTTGTCAATGACAAAATAGCTTTCATTTCAGCAAGCCCAAGAGTAAATTTTTAGATTTCTAATCAAATTTCCCCTCAATTGAATTAAATATGTGTCTCTCCCTGTGTGTGTATATAACATGAAAGGCTTTTAATAAAACACTGTCATTCAAAATCTCAAAATCTAACCTTTCCACTCTCTTTTTCTATTTTCAGAGAAAAATATTTTGAATTGTTTTGTTGTTTCTTCTGATATTTACTTCTTCAAAGGTTATTATTCTGAGTTCTTTCATTTAATATACTACCTACTGACTTTATTTTACCAAGATATTCCTATTCCATGACACATTCCAACCCCATGACACAATGCATTCTATCCTGAAACACTTTATCCTTAAACTTTTGGTTAAATCAACATTTACTCTTTATATTATAAATAGTACATAACTATGCACAGCTGAGTCTTCATGTATACCGTGATTACATTTTCCTTCTTTTTGTGACTTTTTTTAAAAAAGTAATAGCTACCTAATTTTATTCATTGGCTTAGTTTTTCTTGTAATTGTCATTAATGCATTAAAAAATATATACAAGAATGGGCCAGGCACAAAGGCTCACACCTGTAATCCCAACACTTTGGGAGGTCCAGCTGGGCAGATCATTTGAGGTCAGAAGTTCAAGACCAGTCTTGCCAACATGGTGAAACACTGTCTTTACTAAAAACACAAAAATTAGCCAGGCTTGGTGGTGTGCTCCTGTAATCCCAGCTACTCAGGAGGTTGAAGCAGGGGAATTGTTTGAACCCAGAAAGTGTAGGTTGCAGTGAGAAGACACCACACCACTGCACTCCAGCCTGGACAACAGAGTGGCTCCATTTCAAGCAAAATAAAACAAAACAAAATATATACAAGAATGATAAAGGCTCTTCTCAGTAATTCCAAACTCATTGTAATTTTGATCAGTTGCTGTTTTCACTTCAAAACCTTCATCGGAAACCCTTTGTCCTCTTCCTACCATCTCTACTGGTTATTTTCTGGCCTGCCATACATCTGTTCACCAAAAACTCCCTTCACTATTGTTTTGTGTTTCCTATACCATATTTGTGTAGAATTTTCTGGTTCTGAGTCTTTTCTCTTTTTCTTATGTTATTTCCTTGCTTAATGATGCATAAAGTAACTCTCTTAGAAAACATGGATGGAAATAAAATTATTTGATATTATACAGTCTTGAACAAGTCTTTATTTTAAATTCACAAAGTTTTTTATTGATATGGAAATCTGGTTGGAGATACAATTTCCTCACATTTTTAGAAGCACGTGTCACTATCAAATTTCCAACGTGGTTGTAAATAAGTACAATGATAGTAAGGTTTCAGAATTTTTTAGTGTGATGTGGTTCCCTTTCTGTTTATCTCCGACACACTCTTTATTCTACTTTTCTTGTCCTGATATTTTATCAGCGTAAGTCAGTTTTCCTTTACTCATTTTGGTGGCATGTGAAGAATAGTTCTGTCTGAAGAGTCATAGTATCAATTTATAAATTTTTATTTTATTATTTCTGTATTTATTTCTTTTCAAATATTATCTCTACTCTTTTCTTCTAATATTTATTAATGTAATACTGGACCTTCAGAATATATTCTAAAACCTCTCTTCTATTGTATTTAATATTTCTATGTCTTTTGATTTTTCTTTCTGGAAGATTAGTTAAATGTTATCCTCTGTGTTTTTTAAAACTGCTGTATTTTAAATCTATAGCAACTCTCTCTCTCTCTTTTGGTATCAAGAAGTTTCCTTAAAAAATCTTGTTATTATTTTTAAAAAGTAGTATTATTATATGAAATATCATACTAAGTATATTTTTTACATTTAAGAGATAAATGCAGCTCTGTTAGCTTTAACAGAACTTCCTCAGTAATAAAATCTAAAAGGAACCAATTTTTTCAAAGAGATAATCATCAACTTATCAGTTTTTCTCCTGAACTGATCCATTTTGCTAGAAAATTATCCTCTGATCTCTTTCCTGGGAAGGTAGAAACTTTTTGTTAACTTTCTAATCACTGAGAGAGGAACATAAGTAGCTTCTCATTTGATTATTTTATTTAAGTTAACTATTTAATTACCTTGTTTAGTCTTTCAGTTTTCAGTATGGTAAGTTATGTTTGATGTCTATAAAGGCAGTTGCTCTCACAGATTGTCAAGCTTCAGTCCACTCTTAACATGGTCTACCAAAAGATTTGCTACTCCCAGTTCATGAGATTTCTGAGGTTGTGCAGTGCTGATCTGCTAGTTTCTTCTTGGCCTAAGATCTGGAGGTGCTTGGTTTCAGTTGCTAAACTAAGTCATCTAAGTCTATGTGCTTTTTGTTTTCTTAAATCTTGTTGATGCCTCTCTTCTGTCACTTCTTTCTTTTGAATTTATTCTTCTGAGTTTATTTTTTTATTCATCTACTCTTATTTTAATGGTATTTTGGGAGGGAATGTAAATAAATGTGTGTGATTTATGGCCATATGTAACCAGAATTATCCCCTCTTTCTTCACGTTTCTTCAGGTATCTCTAGACACAGCACAATTTCTCACACACACCGTATATTCCTAACCACTCTTTCTAAAACTCCTTTTATAGATTATTCTCTTCTTTCCAACTTCTTCATTTTGGAGCTCTAGACCTGAGGACTCAGCCCTGTTCTCTTTCCTTCCTTCTCTATTTTTAGACCTGGGGTCTTATGTAATATCTCTGTACTAGTCCCCAAATATATGTCTGTAGCCTCACTTTAAGCCTACTTTAAGTTCCAACTAATTAATCCAAGCACTCACCAGACATTTGGCATTGCAAACCAAGAGGCCTCCAGCACTAGTACGCCCCAAGAAGAATTTTGTTTCTTTACTTCCCTACCAAATTGTCCAATTTTCTTTTTAGTTACTTTCCTATAGTGCCACAGCTTGAAAGCATAAAACATGTATTTTCACATTTCTCTTGCAACTAGATATGATTTAGGTTCTGTGTAAGATGTTGTGGGCAAGTTTCTGAGTTAAATAGACATAGAGGCAGCTCTGCACTTTGCTGGTGCAGACCTAATGGCCATTAGCTCTGAAGACAGTTCCTGGTCTTCAGATGTCAGCTGAAGCAGTGTGATACTTGGAGCCACACTTGTGTAATGTCAGCTTCTTATTTGGTGAATTGTAAACAAGGTGTATAACCTTGGAGGAATTTGGAGAATGGCTTGTAGGTTACCTGATTAAATGCTGACTTACCATTATTCTGGGTAGACCAGTCCTGTATATGTGTTCCTGGAGTTATTTTGAGGTCAAATTTAAAGGCTGCTGCTCTTGCTCATCCAATGACTTTGGAGAACATATACATTTCATATTTTTTTGCTTAAATATATTTTGGGATTTCTCTGTTCTGAAATAACCCTGATTGATACAGTAGGGATAGACATTATAGATGTCTACTATAGTAGTGCCCATCCTAAAGAGTTTGAGTTGGTGATGATCCACATTTCCTAAATATTTAACAGGTTAAATACCACACAAAAGGTGTTTTAAAAGTAGACAACTTTAATATAAAAATTGTCCAAAATATTTTTAAAATACTAATTTACTTTTGGTTATCACCATAAATTATGTAGAAACAATTTGTTATCTATATTTATTAGCATTTATGCTTGTTTCATATGTAAAATAAAAACATATTTCTATTGATAAATACTATGACTAAACACCTTAAAATATTTTAAAATAGGTAAAAAAATTAATGCATATGAGAGTTACATTTTACATTTTCTTTTAAGGCACAAATGAAATATGAGTAATTCATGATGCTGAAGGGTGAATGAACAGCTCTGAACTAAGACTGCTTTAAAGATCATAACATTGTTAGTGTTGTGGGAAGTAAGGGACCGCAAACGGAGGGACTGGCTGGAGCTGCTGCAGAGAAACATAAATTGTGAAGATTTCATGGACATTTATCAGTTCCCAAATAATAGTTTTATAATTTCTTACGCCTGTCTCTACTTTAATCTCTTAATCCTGTTATCTTTGAAAGCTCAGGACCACTGTGATAATTGTGTTAACTGTACAAATTGATTGTAAAACATGTGTGTTTGAACAATATGAAATCAGTGCACCTTGAAAAAGAACAGAGTAACAGTGATTTTTAGAGAACAAGGGAAGACAACCATAAAGTCTGACTGCCTGCGGGGTCGGGCTAAAAGAGTCATATTTTTCTTCTTGCAGATAGCCTTTAAATGGACATGCAAGTAGAAGAGATATCGCTAAATTCTTTTCCTAGCAAGGAATATTAATATTAATACCCTGGGAAAGGAATGCATTCCTGGGAGAGGTCTATAAATGGTCGCCCTTCTTATGCGGTTAAGATAAGGACTGAGATATGCCCTGGTCTCCTGTAGTACCCTCAGGCTTACTAGGGTGGGGAAAAATCTCTGCCTCGGTAAATTTGTGGTCGGACCAATTGTCTGCTTTTGAACCCTGTTTCCTATTGTTTAAGACGTTTATCAAGACAATACGTGCACCACTGAATATAGACCCTTATCAGTAGTTCTGTTTTTGCTCTTGGCCTTGTTCCCTCAGAAGAATGTGATCTTTGTTCCGATTTTTGACCTTTGAAGCGTGTGATCTTTGTACCTACTCTCTGTTATTACAACCTCTCCCATTTTGAAACCCTTAATTAAAACACTTGCTGGTTTGAGACTCAGGTGGGCATCACGGTCCTACTGATATGTGATGTCACGCCTAGCGACCCAGCTGTAAAATTCCTCTCTTTGTACTCTTTCTCTTTATTTCTCAGCCAGTCAACACTTATGGAAGATAGAAAGAACCTACACTGAAATACTGGGGGAGTGTTCCCCCACTTAGAAGCAAGCACGTGTTTGTTTCCATTTCAAAGATGGTGAAATCAATAGAGGAAATAATTATCTTGAAATTACATGACAGTTGAATCAGGAAGAGATATATGCATTTTGGGTCTCAGAATATATCACTTCCTATAGGAAGCCTATACTTGGGTTGTGAATACCAAAGAAATTAAAGTGTAGATTGACGATTTAACATTTTATCATCCTATTTAGACTTTCTCAAGTGGGCAAAAGCACTTATCTGTGGTAAGATGTTCTCTTCTCAGAAATACTAAAAACTTGCTTTTTTATAATGCAAATAAAGCACCGCAAGGGATAGTCATAAATATTGTGTAATTTAGCTTTTAAAGAAATAAAATTAAAATGTTTATAAACTAATTTAGATATTTAATCTAAAGGTATTAATATCCCAATACATGAATTTATTCTGTCAATACTCAATCAGAGGTAGGTTTTCAGTAATAAGAAAGTTGTAAATTTGTGTTTTTATAGTTATATGTGTGTATGTCTCCATATACATATAGATTAAGTATGTACTTTGTAAATATTTAATCTTTCTATGTGAAGATTTGCATATGTACTTAATAAAAATATTTCTTTGCATGATAAAAATTCAGAGGACTATTCCCATCAGGTGTCTTCATCTCCACAGACGTATTTCCTCTTGAAAAGAGCCACTCTTAGAAGACAAGAGCTATAGGGTGGAGTACTGGATGCAAAGAAAGCCCACTTTAATGGAAGAAAATACCTTTATACGTGTATATACCCCAGCTGGAGTAACAATCTGTATGGAAAAAAGCAGGTTGTAACTGAGTGCTCCACTTTTGTGAGGGTAGCTTTATGGCAAAGCTGTAATTCCTCTACCATTGCTTGTACATCTGAGATCCTAATTAAAAACGAAACAGGTTTGGATTCAAGTAAAGCCCCTTTTAAAATGTTTTAGTACATTCATTGTGCTGAAGTAAAGAAAAACTTCTTGCTTTTTTAGAATCTTAATTTTAAGTTTTGGTTCATCTAAAACTCAACATCTATTTTCTCCTTTGGGCTTCATTGGCATGTTATTTTAATTGGTAAGTTCACCTAGAGGCTACATCTCCCAGATGATAGAAAATAAATCAGGGCAGGCGTTTTCCTCTTGAAGCTTTTGGCTGACCTAACATTTTACAAGACACAATTGGACCCTCTTTTTGGGTCAAATCAGCCCTTCCTGTTGTATGTTCACTTTCTACTTTTCCCAGAGCCATATATGCTAATGTAAAGTCTCTGTCTATTTTTATTGAAACTGAGAGAAATCCATGCCTTCACTTTATAGATGAGTGTACATAGCAGAGTAAATAGAATGCCTGCATATGTCAGTTAATTTTTTTTTCTTTAGTGTCATACTTTTATTCTCCAAAACAATTGTATGATTTATTTAAGGGAAGTTCAACTCTGAACAATTTGAACAAATCAAGAAGTTAATCAGTTACTCAGGTAATAGATTATGGAGTACCTGCGGAATATTTTGTTGTCTGTAAAATGTTCAATGTCAAGCTATTTGAAGGATTTTTATAGACAAATGCTGTGTGATAAAAAGAACAAAGCAGACCAATGAAACCAAGGAAACATAAGCTTCTGTAATTTGTTTAAAAAATTACACTTTTGAGTAAAGCAAATGGAGGGAATGGATGTTTTATTAATACTTGTGAATAGGTTGGTTTATTATGTTGAGAAAGTTGATTTCTCTGATTCCAAACCTTTGTTCTGGAAACCTGTTAACTGGCTATGAGTGATACAGGTTTTTAGTGCATTAAACACTTTCATACAAATCTTTAAAAATGGGCCTGATATGTTTTTTTAATTTTCCCCCCACAATTGAATAAGGTGCAGAAATCTAGACCATGTAGTCCCTAGAGATTCTTCATAAGCTCTACCAGTCTCTAAATCCATTCAATTATAAGAACAAAAGTCACTATTAATTTTTATATTTAAAAGAGTTGACTTTATTGAACCTTTCCAAGCCCAAGATATTTACTAGCTAATCTCACCATAACTCTATGTACACATCTCTTATTTATATTTGATCTGAATTAATTTATGCATACATGAGTTCTGAAATAATTATTTCTTCACTCTTTTGTTATAAAGAAATAAAATAAGGCAAAAGTACCAAACCTAAATTGTACTGCGCCTGGGGAAAACAAAAGTCACTAGAATGTCTCAAAAGGTAAAGAGATCTACCATAGGGGAAATGAGATAAGTGGGCATTGCAAATTGATGTCTTTTGTAAAGTACTTTACGTTCGTGTCTTGTATGTATAAATTCAAAAGATGTGACACCAATCATAATACACCTCTGTTTATACATGTGGAGATCATCTGATCATTCTTGGGGTTTAGAGCTTTTTTTTACTATGACATATACAATATAAAGGATTCACTGCTTCTATGTTGAAGCACGTGGCTGTTAGGTAAAACTACCAGCAGTCAGGAAGGCCTCCCTGTGAATACCAACATCACTACTTAATAGCAGTGACGACCTTACTTGAATACTTGGTCATCAGTTTTGCTCATCGATAAAATGAAGAGGTTAATAAGCTAAATTTATACTCAAAGTTTTATTATCATTGATTTGATTATGATAACCACCGTAATTTTATTTTCTGTTTTGCCTCCATGAAGTTAGTTTTTGTTTTTTAAGGTTCTATAATATTTTGTTGAGGTAGTCTTATATATTGGCTATCTTTTATGAATCAGTAAGGAAATAATACATTCAAATCTGCTACTCTAGGTGTTTTCTGTTTTAAAATGTGTTATTTTTATACTAGATAGCTGAATGTTGAAAAATATTTTATCAAGAATGATTATAAGAATGTCCTCTAGAGGGATCCATTTTATTGCTTTATAGCCGTGAGCTTAGAATTGCCCTAAATTTTTATTTAATACTTACTAGAATGTAGAATATTTACTTCCATGACTATTTAATGGGAGGGAAAAATTGAAACAACAAATTCAGTTAAAAATTCAGTTTTGCAATGGAAGTGGAAGGTTCATTTTATTAAGATAAACATCTTTTAATACAGACTGAAACTGATGATGTAATAGATTTTCATGGAAAAGAGGAAATTTATTTTTCATACATAAAAACTCTTAGAAACTTTATTTAATTTGAATTTATAATGCCAATTAAATTTAATTTTAGTTCGATAAAATGTTTCTCAGTAAAATTAAGTCAGTAGCTATACTTGATAACCTTAAGAACAGATTTAACACAGTGAAAAATTAAAAAATACTGCCTCATTTACATATTCTTTGCATATCCCTGGTTATAATGTATTTTATTACTTAAAAAAAGCAATAAAGTTACAGCATGTCTAAATAAAATTAAGGATTTTTTTTTTTTTTTTTTTTTTTTGAGACAGAATCTCGCTGTGTCGCCCAGGCTGGCGTGATCTCGGTTCACTGCAAGCTCCGCCTCCCGGGTTCACGCCATTCTCCTGCCTCAGCCTCCCTAGTAATTGGGGCTACAGGCGCCCGCCAACACACCTGGCTATTTTTTGTGATTTTTAAAGTATTTGTGTGTAGGGATATAACTATGTTAGATAATTTATATGATTTCTTTATTTATAACTTTGTTTCAATTTCTTTGCAGCATTTTTAAAAATTTTTGTTTTGGCTTTCTAAAGTTGTATTAATAAAGAGATCACAAGCCATTTATAATATTAATGCTATTAAGAAAAATAATGCTAAAATTTCCTGCTTGTTTTCCTCTTTGTAATCCAAATGGGTTCTTCCAGTGAATTATATTGAAATAGAAAATTATATAACCTTTTTATTTCAATTATGTCATGTTTATCTTCCATCAGGTTTTTGATGTATGTGCAAGTATACAAAACATAGGAATGGTCTGGAGCTCAGAAAACACATGTCCTGGTGTAATAATCCTCTTTGGTCAAATGGCCTTGAACAAATTTCTCTTCAAAACTTAGTATCCCGAAATTTACAAATAGAAGAAGGAAAAAATCGAAAGAAAAGAAAATTGTTCTCCAGAGAAAAGAACCAAGGAGACAGAGAGATTATATCTATATATATTTTTTCTATATAGAGAAATGCATATAAATGTATATATTTTTGTTTATATATCATATATAGATATATCTAGATATATATTTTTATAGAAATAAACATATATATTACAGACATAAAATATATATATGTACATAATATAAATATATATTTCTATGGATATACATTATCTATATATAGAAAGATACAGAATCCTTATTATGAGGCATTGGTTCATATGATTATGGAGAGTAAGAAGCAAAATTTGCAGGCTGCAAGGTGGAGGCCCAGGAGAGTCAGTGTGTCGTTCTAGTTCAAATCCAAAGGCCTGAGATCAGCAGTGCCAATGTCTAAGGGCAGGAGAAGATTGATGTCCCAGCTTAAGCAGACATAAAATTTGCCCTGCCCTCATGTTTTTTGTTGGATTCGGGCCGTTAACAGATTGGATGATGCCTACACGCATTGGTGAGGGAGATATTCTTTACTCAGTTTACTGAATCAAATACTAATCTTTTCTGGAAACACTGTCTTAAACACAGCCAGAAATAGTGTTTAACCAGCTATCTGGACATTGCTTAACCAAGTCAAGTTGACATAGGCAATTAACCATCACAGTGTCCTTCCTATGTCATTTCTATTTTTTGAATGTCAATTAAGACCATGTATTCAGAGAAGCTTTGTAAACTAAAAGGAATTTCATAAAGAAAAAGCATCATTAAAAGGCATACGCGTCAGTTACAAAATGTTCTGAGCTCAAAAGTGAGGATTGCGAGAAGTCCTTGACATCCATTAGATGTTTAAAACACTGCTGTATAGAATGGAGGCTCCTTTTGAGGCATTTACAATTATGCTTTATATCTTTCTAGTCATGTTTCCGTTTGTTAGCAATTTGTTAACTTTCATGAAATTTCTCTTCTTCCTGGGTGAGGTTTCCTGTAGTATCTAGTCAATTTACAACAAAGAAGTTAGAGGATCTTGGTTTGCACTGGGGCCACATTTGAAGCCCTTATTACCAACTTTGAAAATAAAATGTATGCAAATTTTACTTAAAAACTAGGAAAACAGCTACAGAATAAATTTGAAAATAAGAGAAAAATTAATAAATATCAAAGGTGAAGTAAGAATGAAAACGATAGAAGGAAATAAAATCAACACATATTTTTGTAAAGGTTCATGACATATATAATATTTTGGCAAATATGTGAAGAAAATGTGAGAAAAGAAAATCAAAATCACAAATATTAGCAATGAAAAAGAAAACACAGCCATGAATATGGAAGTCAGTAAAATTATAAAGGCATATTTTATGAACTACTATAAAATAAAAATCTGTAAGAAATCTGTAAGATAAACTACAGATTTATGTGTAAGAGATCAGGTAAATTTATTTTTTAAACTTTCTAGTAAAATATGAAAGACCCAGACTGAACTCTGTAAGAGTAAGACATTTGAATATAATACTATAAAAAATAAGGAATATATGCTTCCTGATGCTTTTTCAGTGTTTTTTTCTCCTGCAAGTCATATTATATTCATTTTTTTGGTACTGATTCCTCCTAATAGGATAGCATCTTCCATCCTTTCTCTTAAGTAACCACAATATTTTTTAGCTGTAATTCTTGCTTCCTGTTCCTTCTTGCACCAATTCACTTACTGATGCTATTGAGGAAAATTTTGGAAGCTTTTCTATGAGTTATAAACCTAGAATGTCCTAAGTGAAAATATAGTTATCATCTTTAACTTATGCATTATTTAAAAATAAATTCTATGCTATCTGAAAAATATAGAATTCTCAGGCTATCTTATTAAGTTTTTATTTCTCATTTTCAGCTTACCTGACACAAATACTCTATATAATTTTCTAAAACAAAGTAGTAAATTCCATTTTAAAAGTATAAACTTTCACTTTGTAATGAGATAGTAGCAGCTTATGAATCTAATGTGCCTATTATATATTTCATCATCAAATAAATAATTGACATTTTAGTCTCTGATAAATAGAATATAAACAATTATGCCTCAATCTACTCTAAAAAGTACCCTCCTTCATTTTGGTTTAATACATATTTATTGTTTTTTGCCATTAAATTTATTTAACATTCAAATTTTACATATTGACTCATTCTTTCTAATGATTCTTTCATTGGAAAATAACTCTTGAATTCCACACCAAATGTTTCAGTTCAATGAACATTAATTATTCTTTTCTTGTTCTAAACACATATCTAACAGTATAAAGAAAATGGAATCTCAGCAAGCTTTTAAAAATAGGAAATTTAAAATTTTTAATGTTTTTGAAAATATTATAATAGTGCTTATTTTTTCAAAAACACGAGTTTTCAAAAACATTGTGAATGCTTTCATGATATAGTAATTGTCCCACATTTCTATCTCAGTAATTGATATTTTATTTTACCTTAATTCAATTCAACTTACATTCTTCTTGTCCCTGATATGCCTTACCCCTCCTTCCTGGTTAACCATCCCTAACCATGTTCTCCTCAATACAACTTTGTTCTTTGAATTTTCATTCACAAAGCAGCTTTAGTTTAAGTCCCTGTTTATTTTGTCTCTCTCAGCCTCTATTTTTCTCTCTCCCTTTCTCTGTCTCTCTCCCCATCTCCCTCTTCATGCCCCCATCTCTCATTCTGTTTTATGTTTTTCTTCTGCAACTACTCATTTGTGTTTACCTGAAGTTTTGAGAGGTAAGTTTTGGACACATCTGGGATATATTGGTTGTTCTTAATTCTTGCTTTAATAACTCTATCCAGACTTTCTTTTATTAACTAACTCTGGTTAAATTTGAAAGTAACTGCAGTCAGAATTACAGACTGCCTCTTTATCAGGTACCAAGCCTAAGCTTTTCAGCTTTTTGTCTGGCCCGTGTTCTTCCCTTATTTCTGATGAGTCTCCAGGCTGTCGATTGCTTGGCTTGACCCTATGACTATCTCCAAGGGACATTTTAAAATTTTCAGTAGTTAGAGGGGTACACATGGTTTTGATTACATGGATTAGTTCTTTAGTGGTGAATTCTGAGATTTCAGAGCACCTGTCCCCCAAGCAGTGTTCACTGTCCCCAGTATGTAGTCTTCTATCTCTCACCACTATCCCAACCTGCCCTGCGCCGGGTCCCCACAGTCTATTATATTGCTGTATATGTTCTTGTTTCCATATAGCTTAGCTCCCACTTATAAGTGAGAACATACAGCATTCAATTTTCCATTCCTAAATTATTTCACTTAGAATAATGGCCTCCAGCTACATGCAAGTTGCTGCAAAATACATTATTTCATTCCTACTTTTGGCTGAGTAGCATTCCATGCTGTATATAGACCAAATTTCTTTATCCACTCGTTGGTCGATGGGCACTTACATTGGTTCCATATACTTGCAATTGGAAATTGTGCTGTTACAAACATGTGTGTGTATGTGTATGTGTCTTTTTCAAATAATGACTTATTTTCCTTTGAGTAGATACCCAGTAGTGGGGTTGCTGGATTGAATGGCAGAGCTACTTTCAGTTCTTTAAGGAATCTCCATACTCAAACCTGCTTTCCATAGAGGTTGTACTAATTTACATTCCCACCAACCATGTAAAAGTGTTTCCTTTGCACCACAATCTTTGGACTTTTACATTTATCCAAAGATTTTTGAAGAAAAAAAATTGTTTTCATTATTTTAGACTGTAGCTCATCTTTAATATTAGTCTCCTTAATTCCTGCTTGCTTACCTGTTTTCTGACTCTTTATATGCCTCATTTAGTACTTTTAGTACTAAAAAATACACAAACTATTGATCTAACAACTCTGTGTTCCAGTTCAGGCTCTGTCCCACTGATTTTAAGAATTTCTGAGCCACATTTGTCATCAGTAAATGGGGTTAATTACATCTGTGTCACACACATTTGGGGAAACTTACTTGGAAAACATATGTGAATCACTTCGCATAATACCTGGTTAACAAAAAGCATTCAGTAATTGTTACAGCCTTTTCTCCCTTATATGCAGTCTTCTCAATTTTCGTCTTTTTAACGGTACATTTCTACCTATTGCAGTCAGACTGTGACTCTGTATTACACAATTCGGAATATATTGTTTGATGTATATTGGGTATAGGAGAAATGAATTATGGCATCAAACATTCCTTGACCTTTCTACCTGTAGTAACCAGTGAACTCTGACAGATGCTAATGGAATTTGCCTGCCTTGGAAAATTTAATAAAGACTCAAGGTTGTTTCATGTTGATGTGATCAGTCATGCCAAAAGAAATGCTATTTTGGTAAATTCTCCTAATGGCCAAAGGAAGTTTGCATACTATTAGATTAAATATATCTTGCCTAGCCATATTTCAAGGACATATTTAAGATGGGGGAATTTTTCCTCTTTTGAAAAACTCTTTCAATTTATTATTGTCTATTAATAATAATGTAGGGACACAAGAAATGCAAAAACATATAAGGGAAAAATTAAATATAAATGAAAGAGTGCTTGTATTTGAAATACAGCTTGGAAACTGGACACATTTTGACTCCTATATGAGTAAATAAACTAATTTTTTTCATAAAATATTCATGCATTATCATCATCCTCTTATAGTAGATAACAAACATGACTTAATACATATGAGAACTCCCTCTCACCTAGCTATCAAGTATAATCAGAATGTTCTCAGAGAACAAAAATCCCTAGGTCCAAGAATACCTGTTAATGCTGAAGCTTTCCACTGATTAGCTTAGGTCCCTATCCTTTAGAAGCCTGGTCTTCTGACACTCTCCTACACCTTGTTATCTAGAGTTAGGATGCTCATTTTAGACAAGCTGCACCTCAACCTCACTAACTGTCACAGAGCCCCTTAGCTCCAAGGCCTTTTATTGCAGCAGCAGGAAAGAGCACCTAGCCTACAGCAAGTCATCACCTGCATCTCCAGATTGAAGATGGATGGCACCGTGGGAAACACACTGCTGCGAGGAAACCAGGCAACTGCTTCTGATGAAGAATCAGGTGGGCGGTCACAGAGCCCTCGGCAAGCTGGCTGTGTACATGCTTAGAAAAAGTTGCTGTTGATGTTTTTCTTGTCTTGACTACAACTTATTTCTTCTGATTCTTTTGGAGAATGGTTTATTAAGTCACCAATGTTTAGAAGGCACGTGGCCCATGAAATAATTCAAACTTAATTTTATAAGTTATTTACTTATTTCTAAAAGAAAATAAGGCACAAAATATCATCCTATGGAAATGCCTTTTTTTTTTCTTTTCTTTTCTTTTTTTTTTTTTGGTCAAAAGGAGGGCAAAAACTGCATGAAAAGAGTTGTTGCAATCTGCAAACAATCCACCAGGCTGATGTTTCCTGAAAGTAAGGTAACAGTCTCAGTTTTATAATGAGGGTACTTTACCATTCAGGCATGTATTTTATCTAGTTCTTGCTTCACAAGATGTAATTTTCAAATTTTATAAACTTAGGTTAACTACATTTGTAGAAATGAATACAATATGGGACCTGCATATATTGCCATTATTTTAAGGTTATATTGAGTTACAATGACTACATATTTAGGTAAAAATAGAAAGTGATCAAATGGCACAGTATTTATTTCTATAATCTCAAAAGGTTTAACTTTTTTCCTGAATATATGCAGAGTTAAATACAGTGAAACTCCTGTAAAATAATGTTTCCCTATGCCATGGGTTCACTTACATTAGGAATCAATAGTGTGATGTACTGCAAATAGCAAAGGCTTTCAGAATTAAACACATTGTAGTGTGGAACTCAAGTATAAATATGCAGGTTATGTACTCCTGTGGAAGTTACTTGTCCTCTTTGAACCTTAATTTTCTTATCTCTCAAAAGTAAGAAACAGAATGAAATCTATGATCCAATATTACTTATGCAAATTAAAAACACATGCATACAATACAGTACTATATATTAACAAAAGCAATACATATCTAAGGTGATGGATGAAACACATTAAAATAAATGCTATGTAGAGAGAAAAAGGAATATGGATCAAAGATGAAGTGAGGCAGTAAAATGAAATTGGATGCTTTTCCCATAGCAGTTATGAGAGTGCACTTTAAAAACAAGTATATCATTATCTCACCTGGCTGCACCAGTGCTAAAAAAAATTAACATTTCCACAGTTGTTGGGATGATTAGAAATCACGTGTGAAATCCACTGAGCATGGTATTTGCCACACAGTGTAAATTAAACAAATATTATATTTCTCACTGCTGAATATTCTTAAAGTTATTGTATTTTACAATACAACTTTGAGTTTTGTGATGTACTAAAAGCTATTTATTTTTGGAAAAGTCTTTTATACAATTTATTTGAAATTAAAATCACACAAACTATTGATTTATTGAAAAGCACCAGGCCACCTCAAATTATATAAATGTTGGCAAAATATGACTAAAACATTTATCCTTATTTATCTATTGTTAAAGTTGATGTATACTTTCAAATTGGTAATTGGTATCAATTTTAATTAAAATTTTTGGAAAAATTCAGCTAGTGCAATTTTGTGTATAACTGATACCAGTCTAACTGAAAATAAAGTCTTTTTCCCCAACTTTCAAAGTTCTAGAAAAAAAATGGGCAAAAGGATACATAAATAGAGAAAAGCTTCAATATTGCAGACTGATGGTAAGTACCATTATGTATAAAAGTGCACTAATTTTTCCAACTTGCAATTGTGTTGTGCAGTGGGAGAATAAAACTTTCTATTGCATTGAAATCTTTTGTTCTCCACCATCCTCTTCCTTCCTGGCTGATAGATATCTGAACTGATAGTGCAAATTTATAGTAAGTATAAAATATTTAGTTCTTTCTTCCTGAACTAAATGAAATAATTGGGCAGAAATCCGATTTCCTAATAGAACTTCTGATTATAAGCCAAAATTCAGAAAACAGCTGCTATCCTCTAAGAATAGGAAAATAAGAAGATAAACAAACAACTTCTATCGCTAGATTTTTTAAAAAGATACTATAATTTTAAAAGAAGAGGTATCAGATTAATTATTTCCCTTGAAAAAATTAACTGAAGAAACATACAGAAAAATTATTTTAAAACGGACAGAAAAAATATTTTAGAAAATTTGTAAATTATTTTACCAAATTAGACAATGTGCATTTATGAACCTAGGATAAGCTAAGATTGGTAAATAATATTTGAAAACAAATAAGGACAAAGAGAGAAAAATGGTAGTTGTTAAATTAATAACTAATAGAGGCAGTACATGCCAATTGGATATTTCAGAAACCTGGTTAAATTATATGCAGATAGACCAGAAAAATGTTCCAGACTTCAGATAAAAGTGATGAGGAATAAATGAGACACAGAAAACACAATAATTCTCACCAATGTTGTTAAAGGAATTACAGAGAGATAGAACAGAAGAGATACATTTGAACAAAAGAACCATAGAATGTTTCTCTTAAAAAACATATCTTATTTTGAAAATTCAGAATGTATCTTTTGTCTAAAGGTACCTTCCTGAAAAAAACTCTATTAGACAGAAATTTTACATTTTTGTGAATTTGGAAGCAGTTTGAGTGAAAAAATGGGTAACCACAGAGCTCAAATGTAAGATTTTCCTTAGACCTGTTTGCAAAACTATACAGGTATTAAAAAAACGCTATCTTCAGAGATCTAATTTTAATATTTTGTGATCCCCCCAGAATGTTCTCAAAAAGTTATCATTAACGTAAAAATAAAAACACACACTCTCTTTTTCTATATATCTGTCATTTCTTGAGAAGTTATACCTATGAACAAAAATTATATGCTCACTTGGAAATAGTTTATAAAGTAAGAAATAAGATATTGTTTTGTAGCTTCTCCCTAACAGTATAAATTTGGACTTATTATCATTATTGTTATTTTATGTGTATGTGGTAAGAACACTTAATGTGAGAACTTACCAGTTTGATGTACACAATATAGAACTGTCAGCTAAAGGCACTACGCTGCACAGTAGATCTCCAGGATGAATTTATCTTACACTACTGAAATTTTGTACCATTTGACTATCACGTCATCATTCCGCCTCCTGCTAGCTCCTGAAAACCACCTTTCTACTCTGCTTCCGTGAGTTTGAATATTTTAGATTCTACACATCAGTCGTATCATGCAGTATTTATTTGTTTTTCTCTGTCTTATTTCAGTTAGCATGATGACATTTATTTTGAGCTTATCTGTATGAGAATGTAGTCCTTTGAGTACAGGATGTACTTGAGTGCAGGAGGGTAGGTAATGCCTCTTATATTTTAATCTTGAGCAGATCTGGGCAATTGCTTTATTGTCTCTTGTTTTTCGTGAATCTATAAAAATCACATATCAGTTCCCACAATTTAGCAAATGTCCCTAGGGCAATAGTCCTCCAGTACTATGATTAAGTTTTTGGATTTCTACTTTCATGAAGATTTTACCTGATATTTCTCTACCATTTGTTGGCTTCATGAGGCTTTTATATGAAGTTTTTATCTTCAAATATATTTTATGCAATGGATTTAAGAAATAATTTTTAGTGGGAAGTTTTTCATAGATACTTGGCTCTCAATATTACTGATTATATGTAAATACATATGTGTGTATGTATATGTATACATATGATAATTTACATATTATATAAATATTACATATTAAATGATAATCTGAGATGATAAGATCATCTGGGTCCTATCGATATCATAATTTGAATACTATTATAAATGGTAACTTTAACAATGCAACAAAACTCAGGGTGGGCTGCTCACTGCTCGAAAGCCAGACTGGATAGGAAAAGGTTGGTGAGAGGAAAAGCATGTTAAGCGCTGACAACCCGAGAGGATGGCAGACTAATGTCATGAAGACCATCTCAAGTTTCTCAGCCTGGCAGAGGGTATTTAAAAGTGCAAGAGACTTGAGAATCTATGTGTAGGAGTTAGATACACACAGTTCAGCATGTCTTGTTCCAATGATTATCTTGAGTAATAGGCCATCTAGTGTCTGGCTGGTGTCATCTAAACTGTATAGGATTGAAGATTAACTGCTCAGCATTTTTTCCAAGGGGGACTTTTCACAACTTTGGTTTTATCTTGAGGTAAGTTCCTGGAATTCCTAAGCAAGCACACAGTTAGGCATTGTAAAAGACAGAATGGCTATTTGGTTCTAAAATGAAGTGACTGTTTTGGTTATAAATTCCCCACTATTAATTTTTTATTCCGTTTCTTTGGAGAAAGGGATGTCAATTATACTCTAGCTACTTCCTGCTGAATGAGGTATTGATTGAGGATTTTGGAATGAAAAAGCTTGGCATAATGGAGCATATAACTTTTAGTCCCCCTTTTGAGGAGTGGAGGGATTAAGGACAATTGTTGGTTTTTGAAATTTGTTTATGTTTTCTGAATACAGATCATGACTAGTTTGAACCAGTGGTAGATTTCAAGACTAATTAGTATAGTTAACCCCAATTTTATTATTCCTGTTAGTAGAGATTTGATTCCAGAAGGTACCCAGGACTAGAAAATCATTCCTCTACTTCCTGAAGCAGAGGGCATAATGATATAAGATTTACTGAAACTTTGTGGCTTATTGTCTAATCTGGTCAATGCTGGTTTCTACTTGTGAGGAAACATTTATATAAGAACAAAACTAGGAATTAGTTGCTACACAAATGCCTCCTTGCTCAGCTAAGGTAGAATCCAAAGCTATTATATTATCTAGAATCACTCTTGCTAAAGTGATATTTGCTATTCTGGAAGCAAGCTGGTATTCTCATTAGCTATTACAATAAGGGCTTTTGAAAGGTTTCTTAATACATGTTGGTGAGCCACTACTCCCTACCATGTAAGTGAAGAGAATCTAAAGAACTATTCATCCTTGTCTGTGGTTCTTCCAGATAAATCATAAACAACTCCAGTGAAAAGCTTTAATGAGCTAGTCCAGAGTTTTGTATCATTTGCAGGTTGTAAGGTTAATGGAATTACGAGGGAACCTAACAAGCATTGACCTACTCGGATGTCATTCCATAAACAATGAAATGCCTAAGACTAGCCTTTTTTGCCTGCAAACAAATACGCACTCCTCAGGGGGACATTCCATTTTATGGGAAAATCTTCTACTAATTAGTAAAGCAGTTTTTCTTAGCCATGTTAGGTTAGCATTACCTTCTTTTCGTATGCTGTCTGATTACATACAGGCAAAACTGCATTCAAAGAAGCTGTCAGGTAGTTATAAGTAGGAAAGTGTGACACCATAATAGGCTGTATGGGGATGGCCAAACATGGGGCCTGCCAGTTCTCATAGGGCCAGCTAATTCTCATAAGCCAAATTTATAATCCTCACTCAGTATACAACTTGAAAAGCTTGATTTGAATCCCTCAGTTGACAGGGAGGGAACTTGTTAAAGCCATACACTGTAAGTACAAAAGGGTCTCCGTGATCTTCTGTGGATTGGTGCCAGACCCAACCTTCTGTCTTACTGATTGATGCAGCTGTAGCTTGGGTAATTCATGGCAAAACATTATTTTGCCATGCAGTTATGGGTGGGATATTGATTAATAGTAGAAAAAGTGTAAATGGTGCTACTTATCTGCTCTTATAACTAAACGTTTTAGGTCTTCTAAAGGTTCACAATTCCAGGTGCCCCCTGGAGCTGGGTCCGCCGCAGTGTTTGTTTCTTTTCCTGGCAGGGGCTGTTTTTACAAGGGTGTGATGAATCCACAGCTTGAAACCAGCAAATTTTAGAGAATTACGATTTGTCATAATTTATGTCACAAATTATGTTATAATTTGTCATAAGGCCCCAGTTCTTTCTAGGTGCCAATCTGGTCCTTGGTTGTTCCAGGTTTTCAGTAGCACTTTTTCACTCACGTGGAAGGGATGTAGAGGGACATCAGCAGGATACATTTGCTTGGAAAGAGCAAGGTGATGTATAATTGTTAATACTTGTTCTAAATGTTGTATATATTGTTTAATTTTTTACTCATTTCTTTAATCTAAGGGTGGGATTCCTGGCATGGAAGTTTAGAAAGATCTCCCATATACAACTTCAAAAGGGCTCAACCTAATCCCATTTCAGGGTGCTACTCTGATCTGAGGTATCCCACTTTAAATGTGTTTCTTGGCAGAGTTTTTCTAAGGTCTTTTTAAGCATGTGATTCATCTTTTCTGTATTCCCTGCTGATTGTGGTCTTCATAATGAGTGTTAGCTTCTGATCAATCTGTAATGTTTCACTTAGATTTATACAATCTCAGAAACAAAAGAAGATTCTTTATCGCTCTGTATAGAGCAGAGGGGGCCCAAAATTAGGGATTATTTTCTTTAGCAGAGCTTTGGCCACTTCAGTGGCTTTTTTTTGGATCTAGTTGGATAAGCTTCAACCCATCTGGAAAAGTTAGCTACAAATACTAATAGGAATTTATAATTTCTAGCTTTTCTAGGCATCTGAGTGAAGTCAACTTTCCAGTCCTCAAACGGTCACATTCTCTTTCTTGGGAGGATGTCAACTGGTCTTTGGGTTATTTTTGTTACAGATCTAACAGCTTTGAGTAATATTTTTAATGGTTTTCTGTAGGTGGGGCCCTTTAAGGTAGGCCCTTTGTCAAATGTTTAAGGACTGGACACACTTTTTAAACCTCAAGGAGTAATATCCTTCTGTGAGCATTACTTTTTCATAGGACATCAGAATCAGTATTAGTGAAATCCCGTTCTTGTGCTTTTTTTGTCTTGCTTAGTATAATGGAGTTTAAACTCAGATAAGCCAAATAAGATATTAGAACCTCCATAAGCTTGGCCCCCTTAGCAGCTTGTTTGGCTACCTTATTGGTGAGCTGATTCTTTTTAGTTATTTGGGAGTTGTTCTCCTGAAGTTCGGGGAAATGCATAACAGCACCCTCATTTGGAAGTGCTACTACCTATAACAGATTGAGAATTTCTTTCAAGTATTTGGTGTTTTTATTATTGGAAGTAAATAGCTCTCTCTCTCTCCAAATAGCTCTGTGTGCACAAACTATCATAAAGGCATATTTGGAGTCTGTGTAGATGTTAGTTTTCTTGTCTTTTTAGAGTTCTAATGCCTGTGTGAGGAAGATCAGCACAGCCTTCTGGGCTGAGGTGAGATAGGAAGGACATGGGCTTCTATTACTTCATTTGCAGTCACTACAGCATACTGAGTTCAATGCTGTCCATTTCCCATAAAACTGCTGCCATCCTTAAGTATTTTCCAGTCCAGTTGTAATAAGAGGTGGTCTATCAGGCCAAGTCTGCTTGAATAAATGGAGTCAAGGATCTCTACATAATTATGTTCGATCCCTGTATCACTCTCCGATGTTGGGAGTAGGGTGACCAGTTTAAGTATTACAGTAGTTTGTAACTTGACGTTAGGATTATCTAATATTATGCCTTGGTACTTGCCCATGTGCCCCCCTGTAAGCCAATAGTCTCTGTTTTGTTTGAACAAAGTCAATACTTGATGTTGCATGAAAATAGTTATGGATTGTCCCACAGTGAGGTTTTCAGCTTTTAAAATGTCACAGGTGGTTGCCACTGCTTGGAGGCATGGGGAATCATTCTTTTGTAGTGTGTTCTAGTTGCTTGTTGAAATAGGCTGTGGCCTAGGGGATATTTCTGAGCATCTGAACAAGCATTGCCAGCCCTATGCCATGTTCTCCACGTACATACAATTTTAAAGATTTCTAAGAGTTCAGGAGGCCCAAAACCAGATCCATCATCAAATTTCTTTGATTGTGTCAAAAGTGTGTTCACATTTAGTTGTCCAAAGGAAGAGTTCAATATTGGACCTCTTCAAAGTCTCATAGAGCAATTTTCCATTAGTTGAAATTTGGAATCCAAATTCAACAATAGCTTGCCATTGCTAGGAAATGCTGTAGCAGTCTCCTGTTTCCTGGTCTCTTAAAGAACATAATAATATTTTTCACATCATCCATTAGTCTTTGATTTCCTTGTTTTAATTGGAAGCCAAGGTAAGTCACTTGTTCTTTGCAAATTTGAGCCTTTTGTAGGGACACTTCATATCCACAGTGTGCTAAATAATTTAATACTTAGATGGTGTTTGTCAGATACTTATCATAACTTGTACTAGCTATTAACAGTTCATGAAGCATTGTAATAAAATTTTGTTAACCAATTGCAAATGTCTTAAATCTTTGGATAGGATTTCACTGAAAATGGTTGGATAATTTTTAAATCCTTGTGACAAAAACAGTCCAACAATATTGAAGGGTGATTTTTGTCTCTGGATCCTGCCATTCAAAGGCAAATACTAGTTGAGTTTTCTCTTCTATTAGAATACAAATGAAAGTGTCTTTCAAATCCTGAACTGAAGTCAATTGTAATCACTCAGTTTTGCCATCAAAAGAGTATATTGGTTTGGCACTGTTGGGTGAATACCCTGAATGATGTCATTAGCTGCCCTCAAATCTTGCACAAAGTGGTATTCCTTTGAATGTGGTTTCTTAATTGGTAGGATGAGCAGCCATAAGAGGATCTACAAGGCCAAATTAATCCACAGTCCAAAAACCTGTGCAGTACAGGATGCATTTCTTCTAATCCTTCCTTTTTAAAGGAATATTGTTTCTTTCTTTCTCTCTTCCTTCCCTTCCTTTCTTCCTTCCTTCCTTCCTTCCTTCCTTCCTTCCTTCCTTCCTTCCTTCCTTTCTTTCTTTCCTTCCTTCCTTCCTTCCTTCCTTTCTTTCCTTCCTTCCTTCCTTCCTTCCTTCCTTCCTTCCTTCCTTCCTTCCTTCCCTCCCTCCTTCCTTCCTTCTTTCTTTTCTTTCTTTCCCTTCTTTCTTTTCTTTTCTTTCTTTTCTTTCTTCCTTCTTTCCTTTCTTCTTTCACTGTCTCACTATGATACTTAAGCCCAATCTGTGTTCACTGCAACCTCTACCTCCCAAGTTCAAGTGATTTTCCTGTCTCAGTCTCCTGAGTAGCTGGTATTAGAGGTGTGTGCTACCATGCCCTGCTAAATTTTTTTGTTTTTGTATTTTTAGTAGAGACAGGGTTTTACCATCTTGGCCAGGCTGGTCTCAAACTCCTGACCTCAAGCAATTCACCCACCTCAGCCTCCCAAAGTGTTCAGATTGCAGGCATGAGCCACTGTGCCTGGCTGGGGTATTATTTATTATGAGGCATTTCTGCCCCTTTCTTTACTTCTATAACCAGTGGTTGTACATTCTGAGCTTATCTGGTCTTCTCTTCCCCCGAGATCATTTAAATCACACTTTTCGATAGATCTCTGGAGGAAATAATTATTTTAATTGTAATGGATGGACAAGCAACAGCCAACCTCTCTAGTGACAGTGCCTGTTGTGGTGGTTCTTAAACATAAATCTGCTGCTTATGGATAAAGGTTACTTGAGCATTTAGTGTGCAGAGCAGATCCCATCTTAATGATGGAATTGAACTTCCTGGCATATAAAGAAAATTATGCTGCAGTTTTTTATCTTCCAATTGACCTTCTGATAACTGGACAAAAGGTTTTTGTGTTGGACTTTCTATAACTCCTGTAAAGGGCATTGTTTTCTTTTTAATTTTTTACTCTGCTGTTTAAAAACAAGTAAGTTGCATCAGTATCTATTAGAAAGTCAACTAATTTGTTCACTGTCAATTGTAACTAGGACTCCTGTGGGGAAATTACAATTAGCTCTGTACAGTTGAGGGGGACTCCTAGGCCTCTTCCTTTCTTGTCTGTATCACAGTCTTATTCTGTTATCTGTTTGTGTATATTCTCTTTTTTTTAATATTCTTTGTCTTGGATTCTGTTTTTACTTTTTAATTTTGTGCACTCAGATTTCCAATGACCTTCCTCCTTGCTGTAAGCACGTTGATTGTTACAGAGAGATCCCTTTTTGTTATTTCCCTGTGTCTGTTTTTTTTCTTCTTGGATGTATACTGTCTCCCATTGTTTCTATACATAGAGTGGCTTGTTTTAATTTTCTGGCCTCTCTGTCATTATATACTCTGAAGACTATATCCACAAATTGGGAGAGATTCATGCCAAATGCCCCATTTAGGTTTTGTAAATTTTTTCAGATCTCAGAAGGAAATTGTTGAATAAAAGTTATATTTACCATTCTCATGTTCTCAAAGGCTTCTGTATCAGCATATATATATTTATAGTAAACCTGATAAATGCACTCCAGAAATTCAGAGGGGTCCTCATTTGTCTTTTGGAGAATTTCTTGGACCTTATTTAGGCTTTTCTGTTTGGGCATCCTTTTTTTTTTTTTTTTTTTTTTTTAGCCCTGATAAGACACATTTATTTTAATGGTCTAATCAGGCCATCCCTCCATTACTGGGGTCCCAGTTAGGGTCCACAAATGGAGCAGCCCTGGTAGGATTGAGGGCTCTATTTGGTTCTTTTTGATGGAAGTCCCATGCCTCCTCATTGGCTTTATCCAATACTACCCTTCTCTCATCTGCAGTCAGGAGAATATTTAGGAGGGCTTGTATATCTATGCATGTAGGTTGATGAGTTGCAAGAATAGAAGTTAAAAGATTGTCCATTTTCGGTGGGCCATTTAGATAAGGGGGTTTAGTGCTTTTTCAATTTAATAGATTGGATGTAAAACAGGTGGGAAGTTTAGTAATATCTGTCTAGTTGTCCCTAATATTTAATCCTCTGACAGGATATTGTCTTAAAAGAAATTGCCTTTCCTCAGGCATGGTAGTCCTCTGGTCAAATTGTGTACCCTGGTGGGTCTTAGATGAGGAGACCATTCATATAATGTAATTATGTTGAGGTATAGATGATGTTCCAACACCCTCTGAGTCCTGGGCTGTGTTTTGTGGCTCTTGGGGAGCCATCGCTCCCAGTGCCACAGGGAGAAGGGGATTTAAAACATTTATGAAATGTATATTGTCATTATCCCTTTTTCTTAGATTTTACTAGCTAGGAAGGCATTTTTATTTTGGCTTCTCTGCATCATTAACTTAGGCCCCATCATGAACCAAGTCTCTGTCATGTAATATAAAGGTTCAAACATATTGTATTTTATCTCATTTTCCAGACCCTTGGAAAAAATATAAATTGTAACATTATACAGTATTGTAATGTAAAGACTCATTCACTGCCATCACTGTTCAGATTATAACACATACACAAGCCAGACAGTGTTGCAATAAAACTCATTTTCTTTTTTTTTTTTTTCCATGGGTTCATAGCTATAAGCTTTCCAACAAGCCAAAATACAACCCAAAGACCTCTTAGATGGTATAGAAACTGAGCCACCCATTTTCAGGAGAGGAAACAAAGTAACACAAACACACACAAATCCAAAACAAACAACACACTCCATAACCAATTCCTATAGAGGAGGAAAGACTGGAGAGTTGTCTTTAGTAATTTATCTCAAATAAGTTGGTACTGCAGACAACCTGTAATGGGTCCAAATAGCATAAAAGCCTAGACGGCAGAGATAGAGTATTCCCAGTTGCACACCAGTTTTACTTACCGAGCCTTAGAGTCTGTTGACTTCCCCCAAATACTGTTTTCATTGCACTAACTAAGTGTTGTAGGCAGCTGATGCTGTGAAATGGAGAGAAGGGAGAATCCCCAAGACAAAAGAATTCTAAACAGGTGCTGGGACTTTCCTGGAATCCCAACCATAGGGCCAGCAATCCATGAAGAGCTGGCACTCATAAGTGGTTGTTTCCTTATCTGGTAACATGAATGGGTAAGCCCTAGCATGCTTCCATAGCTAATTGCTCCATCCATTGGAAACCAGTCAGGCTAGAGCACCCAAGGTGCATAGTCCCAACATCGGGTGTCATATTTGTAAACAAACTCATAGTCGACTGCTTGTAACTTGAAAGCCAAAGTTGGAAGACAAGGGTTGCTGGAAGGAAAAGCAGTTTTATTCAAGAGCCAGCTGCCTAAGCAGATGGTGGACTAGTTGCAAAGACCATCTCAAGTTTCTCAGGCTGGCTGATGGTGTTTTAAAGGGAAAAAGGATTTGGGAATCTTTGTGTAGTAGTTAGCTACACATAGTTCTACATGTCTTATTCTGATGATTACCTTGAGTAATAGACCATCTAGTGGTCTGGCCGACATCATCTAAACTGTAACACAATTGAAGATTAACTGCTCACTATATTTTCTAGGGTATTGGTTTTATCTTGCAGTTAGTTCCTGTAATTGTCAAGCAATCACATAAACTTTGTAAAAGAAAAGTGATTATTTGCTTTCAAAATGAAGTGACTGCTTTGGTTACAAAAATGATACAACATAAGATTATCAATTTTTTTTCATGAATTTTTAGACAAAATGTGCTGCACATTCCATAGTAAGGGGTCGCTAATTTTTCCAGTGTCATCAAGGTATGACATAACATTTGAGTTGTTCCTTGAAGAACAAGGGATATTTGAATGGCCAGAGAAAAAGAAAGACGGACTGTTCAATCTTATGGAACGTACTGTGATCTTAGCTGATGTGGCTACTCACTAGCAATGTGAGTAGCAATAAGGTAGCAATGTGAGTAGCAGTAAGGATAATATGACACGTCTTGGATTTATGTACCTGTTCAACTCTCATGTCAAATAGGAAGAGGGGCCTGGTGGGAGGTGACTGGATCATAAGGGCAGATTTCCCCCTTGATATTCTTGTGGTAGTGAGTGAGTTCTTATGAGATCTGATGGTTTAAAAGTGTGTGACACTTTTTTTTTCACCTCTCTCTTTCCTGCTTTTCCATGGTAAGATGTGCCTGCTTTCCTTTCACCTTCCGCTATGATTGCAAAGTTCCTGAGACCTTCCAGTCATGTTTCCTATTAAGCCTGCAGAACTGTGAGTCAATTAAATGTCTTTTCTTCTTTTTTTTTGTTTTTTTGTTTTTTTGTTTTTTTGAGGCGGAGTCTCGCTGTCTCCCAGGCTGGAGTGCAGTGGCCGGATCTCAGCTCACTGCAAGCTCCGCCTCCCGGGTTTACGCCATTCTCCTGCCTCAGCCTCCCGAGTAGCTGGGACTACAGGCGCCTGCCACCTCGCCTGGCTAGCTTTTGTATTTTTTAGTAGAGACGGGGTTTCACCAGGTTAGCCAGGATGGTCTCGATCTCCTGACCTCGTGATCCGCCCATCTCAGCCTCCCAAAGTGCTGGGATTACAGGCTTGAGCCACCGCGTTCAGGTAGTTCTTTATAGCAGTGGGAATGAAAACAGAATAATACAGAAAATTGGTACCAGGACAGTGGGGCACTGCTATAAAGATGCCTGAAAATGTGGAAGTCACTTTGGAACTGGGTAACAGGCAGATGTTGAAACAGTTTGGAGGGCTCAGAAGACAGGAAGATGGGCATAAGTTTGGAACTTCCTAGAGAATCATTGAATGGATTTGACCAAAATGCTGATAGTAATATGGACAGTGAAGTCCAGGCTGAGGTGGTCTCAGATAAAGATGAAGAACCTCTTGGGAACTGGAGCAAAGGTCACTCTTGCTATGCTTTAATAAAGGGACTGGCAGCATTGTGCTCCTGCTCTAAGGATCTGTGGAACTTTGAGAGAGATGATTCAAGATAACTGGCAGAAGAAATTTCTAAGCAGCAGTTTTCAAGATGTAACCAGGCTGCTCCTGACAGCACACAGACATATGTGTTCACTAAAAGAAGGTCTGTAATTGGAACTCGTATTTAAAAAGGAAGCAGAGCATAAACGTTTGGAAAATTTGCAGCCTGATCATGCAAATTGTCTGGGGAAAGCCTCAAGCCCACTGCAGAAAATTGCATAAGCAAAGAGGAGCTGAATGTTAATAGCCAAGTCTATTTTCCCTGAGGAAAATGTCTCCAGGGAATTCAGAGATCTTCATGGTAGCCCCATCACATTAGAAGGTCCAGAGGTCTAGGAGGGAAAAAATGGTTTCCTGGGATTGGCCCAGTACCTGACTGCTCTGTGCAGCCTTGGGATATGGCACCCTGCATCCAAGCTGCTCCAGCTATGGATAACAGGTCCAAGGTATGGCTCAGACCATTGCTTCAGAAGGTGCAAGTACTAAGCCTTGGCAGCTTCTATGTGGTGTTGGGCCTGCGGATGCACAGAAGGCAAGTCTTGAGGTTTGGGAACCTCTACCTAGATTTCAGAGGATGTATGGAAATGACTGGATATCCAGGCAGAAGTCTCCTGCACGAGTGGAGCCCTCACTGAGAACCTCTACTAGGGCAGTGTAGAGGGGAAATATAGGGTCAGAGCCCCCATAGAGAGTCCCCACTGGGACACTGCCTAGTGGAGGTGTGAGAAGAGGTCCACTATCTTCCAAACTTCAGAAAGGTAGATTCACTGACAGCTTGCACTCTGCTTCTGGAAAAGCTGCAAGCACTCAAGGCCAGCCTATGAAAGCAGCCACAGGCTGTACCCTACAGAGATACAGGGGCAGAGTTCTTCAAAGCTTTGGGAGCCCACCCCTTGCATCATCATGCCCTGGATGTGAGACAGTGAGTCAGAGGAAGTTATTTTGCAGCTTTAAGATTTAATGACCTCCCTGCTGATTTTTAAACTTGAATGGGTCCTCTAGCCCCTTTGTTTTGTCCAATTTCTCCCATTTGGAATGGGGACATTTATTCAATTCCTGTATCCCCATTGTATCTTAGAAGTAACTAACTTGTTTTGATTTTACAGGATTGCAGGTGGAAGGGATTTAAGTTGTCTCAGATAAGATTGGACTGTGGACTTCTGAGTGAATGCTGAAATGAGTTAAAACTTGAGGACTGTTGAGATGGAATAATTGTATTTTGCAATGTGAGAAGCACATGAAATTTGGGAGGGGCCAGGGGTGGAATGATATGGTTTGAATTTGTGTCCCCATCCAAATCTCATGTGAAATTAGAGGAAAGGCCTGATGGGAGGTGATTATATCATGGGGATTTCTCCTTCACTCTCTCTCCTGTACTGCCATGGTAAGACAGGCTTGCTTTCCTTTCTCCTCCCACCATGATTACAAGTTTCCTGAGGCCCCCCGTCATGCTTCCTTTTATGCCTGCAGAATTGTCAGTAAATTAAACCTCTTTTCTTCATAAATTACCCAGTCTCAGGTAGTTCTTCATAGCAGTGTGAAAATGGACTAATACAGCATGGGTTAGAGCTCTTGAGATTTGGTGTTGATATTTAATGATGCAAAGCACAGCCCTGCATTTGGCCCAGATTGCATTATCTCAGTGCTTTTTAGGAGAACCTGTAGTAGTAGTGGCTGGGATTCCCTGGAAACTGGCTTCTATGTAGGCCAATGATTTCATTTGTTGGACTACAGATAGATAGGACTTTTAGTTGCATGCAGCCTGTATAGATTCTTGTGTAGATAAGCCCTCCCCACTTTTTATTTTATTTGCTTCATTGGTTATCGAGAAACATGTGTTTTGGTTTTCCCCAAATGATGTCATACTAGAACATACTTACATTGCTGTAAAGAAATACCTGAGGCTGGGTAATGTAAAAAGAAAAGAAGTTTAATTGACTCATTATTCCTCAGGCTGCAGGGGATGCGCAGTGCAAGCATCTCATTCTGGTGAAGTGAAGCTTACAATTGTGGCGGAAGGCAAAGGAGGAGTCAGCATGTCATATGGTGAATGTGGAAGCCATGGGGTAGGGGAAAGGCATGCCACACACTTTAAAGCAACCAGATCTCCTGTGAACTAACTGAGCAGCAGTAACTCACTTATCCTCAAGGAGATGCTACTAAATCACTCATCAGGGATCAGCCCCCATGATCCAGTCACCTTCCACTAGGCCCCACCTCCAACCTTGGGAAACACATTTCACCATAAGATTTGGAGGGGACAAGCATCTACACTATTTTAGATGGCAATTTTTAATTTTTTCTTCTACTTTTGTCAGTTTTTACTTCATAAATAGTGACACAATTATTAGAAAAATACATGTATTATTGTTACATGTTCTTGGTTAATAATTGCATTTGTATTATATTATCTTCAAGCCTAAATAATGTCTTTAACAAAATGTCTACCTTATCTCACTGATATGGCTTTTGTCATTATTACTGTTGTACTTGGTGTGAATTTTTCTGTCACTTGGCTTCAATAATTTTCTCCCTTATGTTTTATACATATATGTTATAAAAGACATATGACCCAATTTTGCATTTTAGCCAATCTTTAAATCCACCATAAATGGAAAATTTTATCTATTTACATTTGTTGCTTCACTAATATCGTCAAGTTCACTTCAGACATTTGATTTTGTAGTATCTATTTGTTCTCTCTTTTCAGTTCTATTATTTATTCAAATATATCTATTTGTTTCTGCCTTTTTTATACTTCATTATCTGATGTGGATAAGCCTTGTTATTATTTGTTTGCCTTGAGGAAATATTTTATTCTAATCTTTATTTACTTAAATAGTGTAACCCTTCAAGCATCCCAGAACAAGATCAAGCCATTTTCTCCTTTTCTTACAACTAAAGCCCCTAGATCAGTGATCTCCAAACTTTTTACATACTGCATTCTTTTCTATTAAAAAATCTTAGATGTACCACAAACTATGAAATATTTAATTCTGAATTATAATCATATGCTGCTATATTCATGCATTGAAATCTACACAATCAAAAAATTAAAAAGTGATATTTACAATGAATGAAAATAGGTAGTTTAATGTTTTAACTTCCTGATTGCCTTATGCAGCAGTCTTTTGGCATGTATGTACACGTCTTGCTGGGAAATTGATACATTAGGTCCACAAATATCAAAAGGAGAAGCCATAGAAATGTTATTTCATACTGTCATTCTCCTCCTTTCTAGTTCTTTCTTCATCTTTGCCCCCTGGGGATTTTCTTTCTTCATGTTTCAAACTCTGTGATATATTTATAAATCTATATATACAGATATATGATATAGACTTATATCTATATAATATATGTATATATCTATATAATATGTGTGTGTGTGTACGTATATCTGTATGATATTTCCAAATCTTTTTCCCCTGAAGTTTCCTGGAAACCAAAACACCTACTAAACTCTCCATATTTGTTTACTTCCTAAATTCTACTACATATAAAACTGAATCTATTCAATTAATAGCCAAAGTATACCCTAAATATAGAAAACAATAGCAAGAATCCTTACCTACTTTATTATTGATCTTCTTATTTTAATAATTCATATTTAACTGATTACATACCATTTGTTTAATTGGTAAGTGTTTTTTGGCAGGAGAGATAGAAATGTCAACATGATATTCCTATAGAAATTACTTTCATCATTGTTGTTGCTATTGAATGTACAGTGTCTTAATATAATTGCGAAAAGTAAAATAATTCTTAAGAGGAATACCTAACATAAATTCCCTGGAAACAGGTTTTTAAGTGAATGCAGGATTCCAAAAATCTAATCATGCATACTGGTAACATTTTGTCAAATGATATGAATAATTAGGAATAATTGATCTACTGTAGTAATCCTGTGGTTTCCCAGACATCAGGGGAAAAAGAAGCATTAAAAAAACCAGGGTAAGACTATCAGAAAGTTGCCATCAGGAGCTCAGAAAATTTGTTCCCTAACGGAGCATATATTAAGGTGGTCAAAATTAGCAAAGACAATTCCTCAATCTTTGGATATTGGCCAACTAGCTTATAACACATTGAAAATTTATTCATCAAAATCAGTTTTGGGGATCTCAGATAAACAGTGGTAGGCCATGGAACAGAAGATAGAACTTCACTTGTATCCCCATAGAGCTGTCTGTAAGATTTTCTGTTACAACTGACTCAGCAGCTGAATGATTGTTACCATCTGCTACAGCTTCTTAGGGTTGAACATGTATTCAGAGTTGTTTCTGCAGCCTGAAATATCTCATTTTCCAAAACATACATGTCACGGTAGGCCTAATTTGAGTGGATGGTGGCAACCAGGTGATGGTTTCTCTTTCCCATCCCTAGCTCCTGCTACATATGAAGCATTTCAGTGGAGTAGCTGGTAAAGTGTACAGCCCATCTTCCAGGCAGAATTCTGAATTTCAGAAGAGTTGCTTCAGTGGGTTCAGCCAAGTGACAGTCCCCAGTTATTCAAAATCGGTAGAAGACCTATTTGAGGTTAATTTGGCAACCAAATGAATATTAGATAATCCTATCCTCCTTGACACACCGGGCTACAGAAAGTTTATACTAGGCAGTAGCAGTCAGACAGTGGCACAAATTCCTACTCTCATGCGCTTTCCACCCTCATGAGGGATCCTTATGAGGATCCTCACGCTCCTCCCCTCTCATGGCAGTTCCTACTCCATAGGGAGGTTCCAGGTGGGAAGCCAGTGAAGAGCCATTTTTCATCTTTTGTCATTAGTTCTGCTCCATTGTGCAGAGGTTTTGCCCAGGGCAAGGTAACCCTGGAGGAATTTATGTTCCAGGGAGTTGTTAAAAACAATAAAGGCTAACAGCTATGTTTGATACTAATAAAAGGAGACCAGTCAGAACCTAAAGAAGAGATCAAGAAAAGAGACACAATTAGCACAGTTAACACCACAATCATCTCTGATGGTCCGAAAGACTATGTGCATGCCCAAGGCTGTGACATTTGATAAGTGATGTCAGAGGCTGCATACTACGAGGAGAGTAGATTCACTGAGTAGTCCAGCCAGGTCACTAAGCAAGTTAATAAGCAAACAGCAATTATAGCAAGATCAGAGGTTGGAAATATTAGTACACAAATTGTTTCAATATATTAATTAAAATGTCAAGTTTTTCACAAAATATGGTGGGAAATGAAAAGAAACAGGAACGTGTGAGCCATAAATGATAAAAAGTAATAAAACTGCCTTTGGAGGGTGCAGATGCTGGTCTTAGCAGACAGAGACTTCGAAGCAGCTATTAGAAATACGATCTTTTATCCAAAGGAAATAAAATCTAGGGAAGTAATGGCAGATCTGCTAAGAGAAGCTCCTCAAATATAGAATATCAATAAAGATATATCTATTGTAAAAAAAAAAAACAAAAGGAAATTCTGAAGTGCAGAAGTATAATAACTGAAATGAAACATTCACTTAATAGGTTTTACAGTAGGTTTGAACTGGCAGAAGAATCAGTTAACTTGAAGATAAGTCAATAGAGATTATAAAATCTGAGTAACAGAAGGGTAAAAGAATGAAGATAAATGAACAGAGGATCAGAGACGTGGGAGGCCATTGAGTGCATCAACATATCCCCAAGAGTATTAAAAGTAGAGGGGAAGGAGAAAGAAGCAGAAAAAAGCTTCAAAGAAATAATGACAGAAAACTTCCAAAATTTGATGAAAGATAATAATCTAGATATCCAAAAAGCACAATGAACTCCAAGTGAGACAGCTGTACATTGACCTACATCCAGCCGTATCATAAACAAAATGTTGAGGGTCATAGACAAAGAGAAAATCTTAGATGTATCCGTTTTGAAAATTAATTAACTCTAAATGTAAGGACCTATTTCTGGACTCTGAACTATATTCCATTATCTAAATATTTATCTTTATGCCAATACAATGCTATTTGGTTAGTGTACCTTTTTAGTAAGTAAATAGGGAAGTAGATGATTGGTGAAGTTGGTAGAGTGATTTGGTAATTATTGTCAACTTAAAATATTAAGAGTTATAATCCATAAACACAGAATGCCTTTTCACTTATTTAGGTTTTTCTTAATTTATTTCAATTGCATATTATAAATTTCAGTGTAAAAAACAGTGTTAATAAACATAAAATAGAAGATAAATTGGCATGTCTCACCTTAATCACAGGAATATTCATTGCCTAAATTTCCCATGTTCATAGTACTCATTGCCTTAAAATATTCCATAGTGAGCATGGGCACTCTGATCCAGTGAATGATAAATTAATAGATTTAAGACTGGCCATGGCTTTTGGTCTCACCAAATGGAAATCTATAGTTTTGCCTCAACTCATCACAATTTTTAATACAGCCCAATATAGGTCACAAATCTATTATACAGGACCTATTTAGTGAAGGGCTGATTGTCCCCACTACTTCTCCATTTAACAACCTGTTACATAATTTGAAAGAACAATTAATTTGACCTGTTCTCAAACTTGGAATGAATGATATCTTGTAGTGAATTATTGCAACCTAGATACCTCTTAGGGCTACCATACTTAATATTAAATAAATTACTGACTCCAATAAACATCCAATAAATATTTTGCTGTTATGATTTGTCTAATACATTCTGTTCAGTTCCTATTTCATCAGTCTCTCAGCCACGGTTTACTTTAACCTCTGCGAAACCAAATACCTTCATGTGGATAATCATGGAATACCTTAACAGCTTTGCCATCCTCAGAACTCTTTGTAGACAGAATCTAAATTGTTTCCCACTTTATCTGGGAACATGGTATGACATTGTATTGATGACATCCTCCTCCAAGTACATGTATTTGACACACTCATTCAGGACTTATAAAGGAACTCATGAAAAAGATGGATCATTGCCATACACACAGTGCAAAGCCCTCCACTTCATTTAAAATCTTGAATATTATTTAATAGTCCAAGGGTTGTTTCACTTATGACATTGTTAGAAAAGAGCTATTAATCCTCTCAGCATTCATGGTGTTAAAACAAGTCCCAAACCTCCTAGGCCTTGGTTGGTTTCTGGAACCAACATATTACTAATTAATAAATTTTACTTAAAATAATTTATGCTACTATTTGCAAATTGACCCACTTTGAGTGAGACCTTTTTCAACAAAAGACTCTAGAATCTTTCCAGACAGCCATAGAACAAATGCCCTTATTAGTGTTCTGAAGGACTCCTTTACTATATAGGTATTAGCAACTTTCTCTCATGCTTTCTTAAGTCCCTAGACCATCCGTGATTCCTGTAGGTTGCTTATGAGTTCCTAAAAAGAAAATCACCTCTTTAGCCTTATCATTAAAGCAGCAATTATTGTTCAATATTGGGACATCTTGTAAATGGAATCTTTCATGGACCTTGAGCCCTTGTCTTTTTGTGTATGCCTGCTCCTTATGCTTTGGGTTTTGAAAGCAGAACCTCCCACATGTTTAGCATGGCTATAAAGACCTTTTTGCTACAGGATAAAGCCAAACTTGAGCCCTTTGGTATGTCTCACTTCCAGAAATGTATAGTTTCTCTTGACCTCAGTCCTTTGCTTGATACCTTAGTCCTTTTGTGTTGCTATAAAGGAATACCTGAGGCTGAATAATGTAAAGAAAAGAGGTTTATTTGGGTGATAGCTCTGGGCTTTACAGGAAGCATAGCCCCATGATCCAATCACCTGCCACCAGGCCCCACTTCTAACACTGAGAATTACAGTTGTAGATGAGATTTGGGTGAGGAAAGACCCAAACCATATCAGGTATATATAAATGTTTTGTGGTGAAACAGTATTAAAAATCAAAGTAGACAGAAATAGAAGAGCAAGGTAAATACCATTTGAAATACTCTATGTAATATATAAGAGAGGTATACTTTTCTGAAAAGTTTGTTATATGCTAGAGATTGTGTTTAAAATATTTTAACATTCACAATTACTCTGATGAAAGTATTATTATGCTCTTTCAACATAAAGGAAATCATTTCAGATATCATAAGAAACTTAAGGCATCACCTGGCCAAATTCTCCACAGTTAATAAAGTAAGGTTCTGAAATAAAAGGTCTATCTGCTTGCAACACTCACATGATTTTCACTAAACTTGTTTTCACTAATCAAATGAAGAGGATTCTATTGAAAATCTCTGACAGCCAAGCAGTTCACAGATGCATAATTCCTTCCTCATAATTGTGAAAATTATAGTGTGTGTGTGTTTTCTAGAAATATTATTATTATTAATGATAGTCTTCCTACTCAAAAATAAAACCTTTTCCAAACAGCTGGGGTAAACTATCACTTTCAATTTCCATATATTTTTTTAAATTAAAAACAATGTAGGAGGCAACAATAAGTCCATTTATGAAGTTTTTATTTTCAAATTTAACAAAGATTCCATTTATTGACTCTAAAATTATCATTCCTGAAAAATTATGGAAAGGGTTTTGGGTGAAAAGTCTGAAACCGATTTGAGCATCAAGTTAATATTGATTATGCTATACTAGAAATGGGTTTAGAAAATGGATTTTAAAAATGATTTTAGAGATATGTCGCCCAGCATACTCTTTTCATTTATTGTTTTTCTCTTTTGACACTAAGATAAATTTGTTGTATATGTTAATTCTCAGTGTTTCTCCAAAGTGCCATTCAGGTTACTTCAAATCTATCAATGGCTTAAAAATCCATGAATATGGCAGGGCGCTGTGGCTCACGCCTGTAATCCCAGCACTTTGGGAGGCTGAGGCGAGTGGATCACCTGAGGTTGGGAGTTCGAGACCAACCTGACCAACATTGAGAAACCCCATCTCTACTAATAGTACAAAAATTAGCCGGACATGGTGGTGCATGCCTATAATCCCAGCTGCTTGAGAGGCACAAGAATTGCTTAAACCCAGGAGGTGGAGGTTGCGGTGAGCTGAGATCGTGCCATTGCACTCCTGCCTGGAACAAGAGCAAAGCTCCATCTCAACAACAACAGCAACAAAAAAAGTCCAGGAACATATTTTCTGTCCTAGAAAATGTTTTATGAAGAACTTATAAAAGTATTTTATGAATCAAAGCCAATACGTATAGAATTGATACATATTTTATTATGATTGTCTAATTTTAGAAGTTGGGAATTTTATTTTTTCTGAAATTAAAATCAGAAAAAATAAATGTGTTCAGAAATTGCTATGATATTTAATAATGTCTTGCATCATTGAGTTAGCATTCATATTCTTTCAGAAATTTAGCACTATTTTTACTTTGTGAGTCATTAATAATTGCCAAATATTTGTCCCACCAATTTTAAAAGCAAATGACATTACAGGGCAATTTTTATACCTCATTTTGGAACTCTAACAGGCAGGACTTTGAGTTCCAGCTATGCCAGTAACTATGATCTTGTAAAATGTATTTAAGCTTTATAAGGTTCAGATTTACCATTTGTATCATATAGATGCTGAAACCACTTACATCCATGTAATCTAATAACGAATGATTAAATGAGCTAAATCCTGCCATGTGCTTAACACTGAGCACAGCAAATTCTTAATAAATGTTAGTTTTGATTGTTTTTATTATTATTACAAAAATATAATCATAAAAACAAAATTATTGCTAAAATGATTTGACTCTGTGTAAGGTTAAAATCCTGAAAATTTCCTACCTCCCCACAGTTTCCCTAACTCCCACTCCCTCATCTTGATTTTTGTGGAGATGCATCTAATGGTGACCCTGGGAAACCATTCTAAGTTGCCTGGACAACTAACCATTTGGGAACCAAGGCTATTTCTCCCAGAAGGAGATATGGCACCCAAGTTCCGAAAATTACGGGACCCAAGATCCTCATGAGACATCTGGTTTTCTCAGGCAATTCTTGTAAGCAAATTGCAGGAACCTAAATCCACGCTCACCAATAAACCTATTCTTTTCCAATAGAAGATTATTCTTTTTAATGCTTGTATATTTGCTACTCTATTTTTTTTGTAAGGTAAAGCCCCTTTCCTTGAAAATAAACCACACTCTTGGTCTCTGTGGCCCTTGAGAGAATATTAGACATTAGGGCACTGCACCTTTCCTTGCTAACCCTTGGCCCACAAAATGCCACAAAAAGCCTCATTCTTAACCAATACTGGGTATTGCTGCATTTGCTCCAAGCATTGCTAGACACCATGAAGGATAGATACTACTTTCTATGACTCTGCCTTTGAATTTGTTATTTTATTTTTAGCATCTGAGGCATTTTGAAATCTAATGTCTCAATATTAAGAATGATTTTATACTTTTGAAATCATAGTATTTATGTCAACATAATCATAAGATTTTAAAATATAAAAGATACTCTTTCCTTTAAAATTTATAACTTGAACTACTTTTTCTAGCTTTTTGCACATTCTTATTAGTGAAAACACCTTTCCAAAAATTATACCTGTGGAAATTATGGCAGTAAAAAAGATCAGACCTAACAGACGCCATCTTGCTTCTAACCTGTAAGCTCTCCTTGTTTATTCCTGGCATAGGCCAAGCTAACCTTGGGAAGGAATTTAGTTTATAGTTTAACTTTTTAAAAAAATTAGTAATATCCCTTTCCCAGAAAAACAAAACAAAACAAAACAAAACAAAACAAAACAAAACAAAAACCTTCTTGCCTGGAGACCAGCCTGTCTTTGTAGTACTAATGAATTAGCTGCAAGATTAGAAATTACAGTTTAGGTGCCATGTAGCCTTGGTCTGCAAGATTGTGAACCTCCCAATTGTTCCTGGGAATAACATCACTGTTGTAAAATTTAAGAGTAGTGCTCGAGACATTTTGTAGACCCTGTGTTTTAACACACCATCTAACACTGCCCAGACCAGTAATCTGGCTCACCCAGTTTTGTGATCTTTCCCTCAAATGGAAGACAGCAAGAAGAACACACTTCGACCCCCTGTGATTCCTTCTACAACCTGACCAATCAACACTCCCCACTTCCCTTGCCCCTACCTGCCAGATTAACCTTAAAAACTCCAATCCCTGAGTTTTCAAGGAGACTGATTTGAGTAATAATAAAACTCCAATCTCCCACACAGCTGGCTTTGCATGAATTACTACTCTTTCCCTATTGCAATTCCCTTGCCTTGATAAATTGGCTTTGTCTAGGCAGGGGCAAGGTGAACCCATTGGGCCACTACATTGCTTACTAACCAAATTGTTCCTTTGGATTCTAGAGATGCACAAAACTGCACTTAAGTTGTTTTTGTGTTTATATCAAATATGTTATAACAGAGAAATCCATATGTAGCTGTAGTTGCCAGTTTCTGCTGGATAAGCCTGCATTAACAAATCCTCCAAATCTCATTAAGCCTACAAAAGAGTAGTTTATTTCTCATGTTAGCAACTGGTTGCTATGAATATGTTGTGACTCTATTCCTCATGTCTTAGTATAGAATCCAGGCTGAGAAAGCTGTCACCATCTAGAACATGCTTGCTTTCATGGCAAGAAATAACAGCAAAGGAACAGGTGGAAATGCACAGTGGTTATTAAGATTCTCTTAAGGTGTGGCATGTGTAACTTTCTCTACAATGCTATGGACTGAAGCAGTGGGGTGAGGACTTGTAACTTCAGAGGGGGCCCTAGATGTCATGTGGCAATTGGTGGGGTTATATAATCCTCTTACTGGGAGGGAGAGCAAATATTTAAAAATAATAATAAAATTGATGATTGACTCTATTATTTCCACATTTGCTATTAAACCATTAAACCATTAAATAATAATACTTAAAAGATAGCATGTCATTTACTAAAAATAGAAAAAATGGTACATATGTAGCACAGAAGTGTAGGAGAGGCAAATCTTGACCTCTACTGTCTCAGAGTCTCCAGTTTGGTTAAATTGACAGATTATCAGGAGAAAAGCATGCCAATATTTTACATAAATATGTGAATCTCCACAGTAAAATGAAGATCCAAAGAAGTGGAAAAACCTTATGTGTTGAGTTGAACAAAGAGAATCAATTGTGGTAAAGTAACTAAAATACATGAAGAGACCAAAGAAAGATGAGTTATTTTAGTGTTCTGATTGTGCAGAATTCTCTCAGCCTTGACTTCCTATCTTTGGTGATAAGAATGTTTCTTTTATCCTGGTACAGGGATGGCATCTTTCAGTTGGGAGATTTATCTACTACTTTCAGGAAAAAAGGGAGAGGTCAGAGTACTCCTCCTGAACCTGATATTTTTCAAATGCCTTGAGCTCAAAATAATTTTTATGCCAAAGAGGCATATTTTGGAGCAGCATACTCTGCCATTCTTTACAGGGAAGGAAAAGGCATTTTTAAATTAGTAATCAGTGGTAACATTTAACTGTAGGAAGGGAGAAACGGTTTATTTTCTCTTTAAAAAATTTACCTATAAATTGCCATAATCATAGTGTAGGTTCAATGAATGGGATAATTAATATTATTTGTAAATTGCCGGTGAGCTTTCAGTAGGTGGATCTCATTTAAAAAGAGTTGAACCTGGAGGACAATGTTGAGAATTCAAAATACCTTGAAACCAAAATAACCCCAAATAGTTTTACTTGAAAACTAATTTTAATGTGGCCCTGAGATGAACAAAATATCTGTTTCTTAGATATCACTGCACGTGTACAGAGATATTTTCCATATAAAAATACATTGATTAGTACTAGAGAGACTATTTTAACATATGGTATAATAATCTTAATTTGTAAGCTTCTATTAAACTGTAATGTCACAGTTGTAGAGAACTAAGTAGTTTATAATGTGTTTTAACTTACAGTTCAGTTTTATAATTACTTTTTAAATTAAATATCTTACTTCATTTAATCCATAATTTCCATACATTTCAAAGGAAATAAATATTGTATGTAGGTATTTTGCTATTGACACAGTAATGTTTGAGACTGTAAACCAAAAATAAAATTTTAAGTCACCCATCTGACTGAATGGATGCCTCCTCTCAGCTAAGGGGATTCCAAAGTAAACTTGAAAGCCTAGTTCAGGCCATGATAGAAAGGAGGATTGGACATGCTTTATTATACTTTCTTCCCTTTGGAATTCAGGCACAAATTTCCAGTATTAATGTTAAAACAGGGATCTTAAGAATGACAAAATGGACTTTTTGTAGCCATAAGATACCACATTCCAACTTGACGCTAGTGAAGCATCACGTGACAAATAGCAGGCCCTGTATGGAGTCAAAGTACTTTATTTGAAATGATCCTGCAAAGCTCTCTTGCAAAAAAACAAAAACAAAAACAAAAACAAACAAAAAAAAAAACAAAAAAAACAAAAAAAAAACCCCTGCATTCTGTAGAAATTCTCTTTCTCTTTTCAAGTCTTTTCCTGATCCAGGAGAGATTTAATTCAGAGTCTGGCAGGCTTTAAAGTCTGATAAGAGACATTTACCATCTATTCTTTCTGAAGCCTGCTATCTGGTGACTTCGTCTACATAACAAGAATGTTAGTTTCTACAAGCCCCTTTATCTTAACCCCAAGTATTTATTTCTGCTGACTTTAGTCAAAACTTAACTCTTTCAAGGGACTGCCAATCAGGAAATCTTGGAATTCACCTATGATCTGTAAGCGCCCTGCCTCAAGATGTCCCACCTTTCTGTACTGAACCAATGTTATCCTTACATTTACTGATTGCTGTCTTTGCCTGTTATTTCTGTCTCCCTAAGATGTATAAAAGCTGTAACCCAACCACCTGGGACACACATTCTCAGGACCTCCTGGGGTTATCATGGATGGTGGTCTTTATATTTGGCACAGAATAAATCTCTTTAAGTATTTTTACAAAGTTGGACTTTCTTTTGTTGTTGTTGTTGTTGTTAACAAATCTTAAGATAGATATTTCCCTTCAAATCATGTCTTTGATATAAAAGAGGATGGAGGACAACTCATGGGTCTTTTCCTTACATTCTGCATATTTGCCCTCTTCTTCCATAAATATATTTTATAAGGATAGAGATATTTGCAAACTTTCCATATAATCAAAACTTTAATGTAATTTAAAGTGACACTTTCTTCTAATAGGAGTAAAAATCAACTTTTTTTTTTTTTTAGCATTTAACAATCAAATAAGGTGTAATTTGCCAGTAAGAAAGAAAATATGCTAAAACTCCTAGGAAATTATTTTTTGATAGTTTAATTTATATCAACATCATTTAACAAGTTTTTAAATAAAATCAGGCGGCCGGGCGCGGTGGCTCAAGCCTGTAATCCCAGCACTTTGGGAGGCCGAGACGGGCGGATCACGAGGTCAGGAGATCGAGACCATCCTGGTCTACACGGTGAAACCCCGTCTCTACTAAAAATACAAAAACTAGCCGGGCGAGGTGGCGGGCGCCTGTAGTCCCAGCTACTCCGGAGGCTGAGGCAGGAGAATGGCGTAAACCCGGGAGGCGGAGCTTGCAGTGAGCTGAGATCTGGCCACTGCACTCCAGCCCGGGCGACAGAGCAAGACTCCGTCTCAAAAAAAAAAAAAAAAAAAAAAAAAAAAAATAAATAAATAAATAAAATCAGGCAACTGAAATAATATATTTGCATAGGATAGATTTTCTAATCAAAATCAAATTATATTGAGCTAACCCAGCAAGCACAGAGTAAGTACTGAAATGCATTCTGTTCAGAATTAAGGGCTATTATGTGCAAGTCGACTTTTTCTGCCTCAGATATTAGCATAGAATTTACCATATTCTGGATAATCTTTGAATAAACATTATTGTTTTTTATTTTCAAAGATGTTGTTTCAAAATTGTGTCTAGTTCCAGCACTTTGGGAGACCAAGGTGTATGGATCACTTGAGGTCAGGAGTTTGAGATCAGCCTGGCAAACATGGTGAAACCCCATTCCTAATAAAATACAAAAATTAGCTTGGCATGACGGTGGATGCCTTTAATCCCAGCTACTCAGGAGGCTAAGGCAGGAGAATCGCTTGAACTGGGAGATGGAGGTTGCAATGAGCCAAGACTGGACCATTGTAATCCAGCCTAGGTGACAGAGTAGGATCCAGTCTAAAAAAAAAATAAAGGAAATTAAACTTAAAATAAAATTAAATTACATATAAATGTAAATAAATCTTTATTAGATGAGAACAAATAAAGCAGTGATTTTGACTACACAGTAATTTTCTAAAAATATTGGCTTAATTTATGGTTTCTGGAGGGTACAGTAAATATGTAACCATATATGTATTTAAAACCACTAAATTTATATCAATCACAGAACACCATTCTATGTTTATCTAACATGGTGCTCTTGAAATTTCGAATTATATAATGATCATTTTTGCTATAGCAGCATTGTTTTTCATTCACTAAATCTCTCCCGATCTATTTTGTATTGTTACTTTAATTGTATCTTAAATTTAATGAAATTATTATTTAGCTTAAATTGTAAACAACTGTTCTAGACTTAACTTTACAAAATGGGTACGCATTTATTTCTAGAAGTTGTGGAATTCCTGTTAGGAAGATATGGAAAACCTTTCATCAAAACATTACTATCACTGCTGATTATAGCAAAAAACATTATAAGGTATACCAAACCACATGACTGAAAAACTTATGGCCAAATAGAGACAGATTGTAATACTGATCAAAGAGCTGTGACCTAGATGGCAGGACATGTGAAACAAAACTCAGTCATACTATCAGAAAATAGAGCTGAGTTCTTTAGGTTTTAGATGATTCTTGTTTAAAAATGAGAAAATTGAACAATTTAATCAGTGACATCTTCCAAAATGATAAATCTGGAATTTACATAATTTTTGTAAATTATCTCATGTGATGAAGAAAATTCACCTTGACAATCCTTTTTAGATTTTGAAAGGTAAAATGTATGAATCTTATAATTACATTAGCAATTGACAAGTATGTATGTATCCTAAAATAAGAAAAAAAACACAAAATTCTACTTTTAACTGTGCTGCCTAAGTCTCTAGCTATTCTCCAATATTCTTATTTCTATAATACTTTAATATCATAACCTCCATATGAATCTACTCCTTTACAATTCAGAATAATGCAATTTTAATGTATGTATTATATAAAAATTGCTTGTATCTATGACGTAGATGCAAAATACTCATTACATTGATATTCTAACCTTTCTAAGGATCTCACAGAGATATATCCATTTATGAAACAGAGAAAAATCAGATACATTCAAATAAATAATCCTGTTTTCCACAGTGTCAAACAGAAAATCAGATGTAAAGAAGTATAAAAGCAAAATTCCAGTTAGAAAAACATTTATTGTTATATAATCAAATACGTTCAATGAAAGAATCCAGTACTATTGTTTAACAAATTTCATCTCCTTGAATATGTTTTCAATTATTTATAGCATTCAAACAAGCTTCTATTCAGTCATCAGCTTTTCATTCTTTCTATTTAATATTGCTCACTTCTTTCCTATTCTCATCAAATCCAGTATTCAAATACATGGAAAGGTGATTAACCAAAGCTGAGTGAAAGTTGGCTAAGTATAGAATTATCACCAAGTTAGATATCATTAGAATGGAAAATTAGTAACTTATAAAAAGCAGCATTGTAGATTTGCATGCGGATGTGAACGATTTAAGTTGTCTAATTCTATAACTCTTTAAACATTTTCATCATAATCCAATGCACAGATTTTACTTATACAAAATAGTTTAGCAAGTTATTTTCTTGGTGCTGTTTTGCAAAGATAATGCAAGAACTTTGTTTTAAGGCAGAACTCTGAAGTTGTGTTCACATTACAAATAAATTTTCTTATATATATATATATTCTAGTTTCTTTAAATGTGTGCATCTTTGATAGTTTTAAATTGTTGTAAATCATATCATACATACAAAAATACAAATAGTATATGCATATGTTTTAAATTAATAAAAAATTCTCACGCGAACCACCCAGCTTATAAAAGTGCATTATATATATATATATATATGTATGTATCTTTATTTATTTATTTTTTAAATTACTATTATACTTTAAGTTCTAGGGTACATGGGCAGGTTTGTTACATATGTATACTTGTGCCATGTTGGTGTGCTGCACCCATCAACTCGTCAGCACCCATCAACTCGTCATTTACATCAGGTATAACTCCCAAGGCAATCCCTCCCCCCTCCCCCCTCCCCATGATAGGCCCGGTGTGTGATGTCCCCTTGGAACAATGAGTCCAAGTGATCTCATTGTTCAGTTCCCACCTAAGAGTGAGAACATGCGGTGTTTGGTTTTCTGTTCTTGTGATAGTTTGCTGAGAATGATGGTTTCCAGCTGCATCCATGTCCCTACAAATGACACAGACTCATTCTTTTTTATAGCTGCATAGTATTCCATGGTGTATATGTGCCACATTTTCTTAATCCAGTCTGTCACTGATGGACATTTGGGTTGATTCCAAGTCTTTACTATTGTGAATAGTGCCGCAATAAACATACTTGTGCATATGTCTTTATAGCAGAATGATTTATAATCCTTTGGGTATATACCCAGTAGTGGGATGGCTGGGTCATATGGTACTTCTAGTTCTAGATCCTTGAGGAATCGCCATACTGTTTTCCATAATGGTTGAACTAGTTTACAATCCCACCAACAGTGTAAAAGTGTTCCTATTTCTCCACATCCTCTGAGCACCTGTTGTTTCCTGACTTTTTAATGATTGCCATTCTAAGTGGTGTGAGATGGTATCTCATTGTGGTTTTGATTTGCATTGCTCTGATGGCCAGTGATGATGAGCATTTTTTCATGTGTCTGTTGGCTGTATGAATGTCTTCTTTTGAGAAATGTCTGTTCATATCCTTTCCCCACTTTTTGATGGGGTTGTTTGTTTTTTTCTTGTAAATCTGTTTGAGTTCTTTGTAGGTTCTGGATATCAGCCCTTTGTCAGATGAATAGATTGCAAAAATTTTCTCCCATTCTGTAGGTTGCCTGTTCACTCTGATGGTAGTTTCTTTTGCTGTGCAGAAGCTCTTTAGTTTAATTAGATCCCACTTGTCAAGTTTGGCTTTTGTTGCCGTTGCTTTTGGTGTTTTAGACATGAAGTTCTTGCCCATGCCTATATTCTGAATGGTATTACCTAGGTTTTCTTCTAGGGTTTTTATGGTATTAGGTCTAACATTTAAGTCTCTAATCCATCTTGAATTAATCTTCGTATAAGGAGTAAGGAAAGGATCCAGTTTCAGCTTTCTACTTACGGTTAGCCAATTTTCCCAGCACCATTTATTAAATAGGAAATCCTTTCCCCATTTCTTGTTTCTCTCAGGTTTGTCAAAGATCAGATGGCTGTAGATGTGTGGAGTTATTTCTGAGGACTCTGTTCTGTTCCATTGGTCTGTATCTCTGTTTTGGTACCAGTACCATGCTGTTTTGGTTACTGTAGCCTTGTAGTATAGTTTGAAGTCAGGTAGCGTGATGCCTCCAGCTTTGTTCTTTTGACTTAGGATTGTCTTGGCAATGCGGGCTCTTTTTTGGTTCCATATGAACTTTAAAGCAGTTTTTTTTCCAATTCTGTGAAGAAACTCATTGGTAGCTTGATGGGGATGGCATTGAATCTATATATTACCTTGGGCAGTATGGCCATTTTCACGATATTGATTCTTCCTATCCATGAGCATGGTATGTTCTTCCATTTATTTGTGTCCTCTTTTATTTCACTGAGCAGTGGTTTGTAGTTCTCCTTGAAGAGGTCCTTTACATCCCTTGTAAGTTGGATTCCTAGGTATTTTATTCTCTTTGAAGCAATTGTGAATAGAAGTTCATTCATGATTTGGCTCTCTGTTTGTCTGTTACTGGTGTATAAGAATGCTTGTGATTTTTGCACATATATATGTATCTTTAAAGCCTTCTATTTGCCTCTCTCTAATTTTGTCTGCATTTCTCATTCCTGCAGTTTCTGAATTTTGTGTTTATCATTCTCTTGCTTTTCTTTATAGTGTTATTGTGTGTCAATGCATCCTTAACACTACACTGCTAATTTGCATACTTCATACACCCTACAGAAGTAGAATTGTATCCTGTGTATTATTCTGTGATGTTTCTTTTATTTAATATTGTGTTTTCTATTGTTACTGATGGATGAGGTGTTTAAGTTGTATTGCTGTATGCTATCCCATTATGAATGCTACCACATTTTATGTATCTATTCTCTTGTCAAAGGAGAATTGGATTATTTCAAAGTCTGGCCCTTCCAAATGGTGCTGCCATGAATACTCTTGTGCTTTTCTTCAGAACAAACAACTAAGAATGGAATTGCTGAGCCACGTTATATTCACATCTGTAGACTTACTAAATAATGCAAGGTTGTTTCTCATGATGGTTATATAACTTCATCCACTAGCAATTTATGTGTTGCAGTTATGCCACATTCACACTAATAATTTTTCCATGACATTTTAATTCTTGGTATCTGAGTGTAGAACTTTTACCTTACAATTTTATTTTCTCCTACTTACTAACCACTTTTCATATTTGTGTTTTCTCTTCTATGAACTATTTCTCCTGTTTAATAAATTCTTAGACTTGTTTACTTTCTGTATCTGTTTCTTTTTCTCCCATGCATGTTTTAGAGGCATTTTACTTTCTAGCTCACCCAACTGCAGTTGCACCTTGAGAACTACTTTACCTGGGAGTCACTACCCAAGCCTGGTCTAGGATATTAGGCTTGGTCTTCCGTGTGCCCTTTTGTGTGGTGGATTTGAGTAAAAGCCTTGAGACACCATGTATTACTGGAGGTTCCAGCTTCAGCTCCTACTTAGTTCTCCATAGTAATGTATTTTCATTGGCTTTAAAAGATTAAACATAATGCTAATCAGTATTTTTAACTGGATTATACCTGGAGGTTGTTTCAAGTCTACCACTTTTCTAGAAGAAGTTATTTGATTTATCTTATTCAGAAATAATTCATTTGGTGCAATATCTGTAGATGAAGAAGGTTGTGATATCTGTGTATCCAAGTTTTATTTGTGTTTATGTTCTCACAATATCGTATTACCTTGTAACTCAGTTAAAATGTCTATGTTTGTCATATCCTAATAATTCTTTATTTGGTGGTATGCTTGCTCCGTACTTTGCAATACTACAGCCCCCTCTCTACCACAGTTGCTTAAATTGGTAGTATCTGACTCAAGAATAGCTAGCATCACTGCTGATCTTCCCATTAGAATGTGGCCCAGTGTAAAATCGCTACACAAAGAAACACAGGCCTTATGAAGACCAGTTAGAGATTCTATTTTATATTTGTTCTGGGCAATATAGTCTCTGTCAATTGTTAGAAATGTGTTTGGTAAAAGTGAACTGAATGAAGCCAAAGCTAAAAGAAAGATAAGTTACATTGAGAAGACAGTGAGTTTGTTAATTACATCAGAAAACAGATTTGCAGAGCAGACACTGACAAATTACAAGAGAGAATAAATATTTCTTAACTTCTACTCTTGAAGGTTTATTAAAGATAACAAGTTTCCTGGAGCTTCCTTGTAAAGGTGTAGGGCACCCATGTCCAGTGCTTGAAAGAACAATGGTATTAGAATGTGGGGGAGTGCTATATGCAGGAAAGGACCAGACCTTTTTATTTCCAGCTTATTATTGATCAATAATTTAGTAAATCACAATTAAAATGAAATACTTGAAAAATGAGATAGAAAACAGATAAGCCAAATGCAAGGTCATATTTTTAAAATTAAATTCATCAGACAAAAGACGACTCTTTCAGGTTCCTATAAAAATCTAAATGGTTACCTCCATGTTCCTGAACTCATTTAACTGATTAGTCACATTGGCAGAACATGCACTGGCTGTGGACCACACTTTGAAAAGTACTGGTTTAGAGAAACTCACCTGTACTTTCCCTGTGCTTCTATTTCGGCACAAATAGGGAGGAGGGGGGCCATTTTTACCTCCTTCCCCAAGTTTTAGCATCTCCTCCATGGGACTGTCACTCTGTTTACCATTCTATCAGCTTCATCAGTTGGATCCAAGAAAAGAGGAAAGCCTACTCAAGACACCGTCCAGCAAAATCATAAGCTTACACTTTCCTATTGTCTTGGATGGTGTTTTTTTTTTTTTAATTTTAGAAGCGAAGAGTGCCATACCTGTGTATGCTTGCCTGTTTACTTTCTTTCTGTTCTACCATCTTGTAACTGCAATGTTGCAATTAAATTAGTTCAGACTCAAGTATAAATAATCTGTCATTTTGCTTCATGGTGGAGGAAGAACTTACAATGTGGAACAAAATTCTACATGTGGAGATTGAATCTTTTTGTTTGTGTAACCAGCGTGAACGGACATAATTGGGAACCACTGTTGCAATCAAGAAAGTAAGCATATTTTGGCTTCAGGATCTCACACTCAACAAGCACCTAGTCTTAGTTGTGACTAAAAGTTTACTTCTAGAAAAAGGAGAACTTCTGAAAGCTTTGAGTGCAATGGACAGTTTTGATTCTCCCTAAGTCCATATGTCAGGGTGAAGAAGGACAGCTCTTGTCTGATCCAGGGAAAGGTCACTTCAATAGAGGTTTTCTCAGAATTTAAAAAATTAACTTCTTCAGTTTCTGTTTTCATGCCTGATGCTATGGTCTCTTTGGCTTCCTTAGGGCAAGTCAAATCTTGCTGTTTCAAGAAAGCAATTTGTGGGAAGAAATATGTGTAGTGTCAGGGGATTAATAAAGCTAAACCAAGTCCCAAGGATTTAAATAGCTAGAGGAAGATAAGAAATGGATAAACCACATTGTGACAGTTATTCTCTCAGTGCGTTTTATTAGGGCACTGAGGGAATATGATCAGAGAGAGTCAAGAATGGAAGCACAGGAATAGGAAAGCCTTTGATTTTTTGCAACACTGTGGAAAATAGTAGGCAAAATTAGTGCCTTGGTAAGCAATTTCTTCTGGTTGAAATTAAGTTAATAACCAATGGAAAAGAAGATTGGCAACAAGATTGACATTTCAATCAAGACTAAAATGAATATGTATATAATTTTTATTTTTACCTTATCTGTCTAGGCTAAACCTTCTTTAGTCCAGCTCTTTTAAAATCCTTTCTATGTCCCATTAGTGGAAATAACCAAAATTCATTTTCTTAAAAAATGTTATTGCTCTGGCTGGGCATGTGGCTCAAACCTATAATCCTAGCACTTTGGGAGGTTGAGGCAGGAGGATTGCTTGAGCTTAGGAGTTTGAGATCAACTGGGCAACATAGAGAGACTGTGTCTCTACAAACAGTGTTTATTAAAAATAGCTAGGCAAGGAGGCATGTGCCTGTAGTCTTACCTCAGGAGGCTGAGGCTGGAGAAATGCTTGAGCCCAGGAGTTAGAGGCTGCAATGAAATATGATCATGCCACTACTCTACAGCCTGGGGGACAGAGTGAGATCCTGTCTCAAAATAAATACCTAAGTAAATAAAAATGAAAAAAAAATATATTTTGCTGCAGTGGTTATGTTTGCTTTTATATTTGATAGTGATTGAGGCTGATGTTAAATTTACATATTCTGCTATCCATTTTGATACATGGAATTGGTGGTCACTGTTACGGGCAGAATTGTGCTCCCTCAGAATCCATATTGAAGTTGTAACCCCAGGTACCTCAGAATATAGCTGCATATGGAGATAGGACATTTCAAAAGGTAATTAAGGTAAAATGAGGTCATATGGTGCACCCCAACCCAATGTGACAGGTGCCCTTATGTCCGGAGGAGATCAAGACACACACACAGACAAAGGAAATACCACGTGAAAACACAGGGAGAAGACAACATTTGTAAACCAGAAAGAGAGGCCTCGGGAAGAAACAGACAAACAAACAAACAACAACAACAAACTGTTGACACATTGGGCTCAGATTTCAGCCTCTGGAAATGCGAGAAAATAAGTTTCTGTCGCTAAGCTACCCAGGATGTGGTATTTGGTCACAGCAGCCCCAGCAAACTAATGCTAACATATAGAGACATATAAGGAGAGGTTTAACTTTGGAGAGGTGGAAGAAGTTCCTTTTACTTCAATAAAGAATATGTCAGGTTTCACTGCTGAGTAAATAACCACACTTCTACCCAGACATCAGAATATTGCTCATTTTGGCTTAAACTGAACAAAATATAAAATTTTAGAGGAAAAACATGCTGTATGTTAATTACTTTCTCATTAAATTCTATAAAGGAATGTGACTTTACTTGAGGGTTTTTATGTTACTTTGGGAGTTTAATAATGAGAGATGGTTTTAATTTAAGTTTTGAGCATTTGTTGTCTTATTAGTAGGTCTACTGTAAAATCTCCATTAATTATACTGGACAATATAGGAGTTATTTACTTGATTGTTTATAGTTGGGTATTTGGTGGCTAAATATGTGAGAGGAATGAATATAAAAGGGATGATGTGCTGTACCTTAAAAGGTCAGCATCCACGCATGATTCCCACTTTTCCCATTTCTGGTTTCTGTATTTTAAATAGTAGGAACTGCCTCCATGGGCTAGTCTGTGTGTGTGTGTGTGTGATGTGTATGTGTGTGTGAGTATATATATACACACACACACATATATACACATATATATAAATATATCTGTGTAACAAACTATCCTCAAATATTAGCAGCTTAAAAAATACATGTTTAGCATTTCACAGTTTCTGTGGGGCAGGCATAGAGGTTGTCATAGCTCAGGGCCTCTCACAAGTCCTTAATCAAGGCATCAGCTGTTGCTACAGTCTACTCAGGATTTGCTTGAGGCAGGGTTTGTTTCCAAACTCATTCAGTGGTTGTTGGCAAGATTCAGTTCCTTATGGACAATTGAACTGAGAGCCTCAGTACAGCACTGACTGTTGGCTGAAGTCCACCCTTGGTTCCTTGCCGTGTGGATCTCTCCATAGCAGCTTACCACATGACAGCTGGCTTTATCAAAGTGAACAAGAGAGACAGAGTGACTTTCAATAAAAAGGAAGATACAGTTTCTTATAACTTAATCGAGGAAATGACATGACCACTTTTGCTGTATTCAATTTGTAACATATTTGTTGGAAGCTACTCACTAGATCCAGCCCATCCCAAGGACAAGGGATTGCACAGGGGATCATGTTAGAAGGCTGCCTAACTTTTAGCTTTATTGCTTCTATTTCTGTAACTCTATGTGGATACTAGGTAGATAAAATTTTTCCTTCAGCTTGTTTTTCAGATTGAAATACTGTAAATTCAGTGGGATTTACTTTGATTCTCACGTCTCAGTAATGTTTTCAAATACAATTTTTACAAGTAAGACCTGGATTGTGTGAGTGATTTTTTTTTTTTTTTTTGGTCTATTAGTCGTGTGGTACTTTGTTTCCCATTGAGCTATTTTTCCTTACATACAATGGTTCCACATAAGGTTTTCAAGGGGAGTGTGGTCTCCAGAACATACATCAGAGGGTTTAGTAACACGAGAGCTACAAAATCTTATATTCAGCATCAAGGAGATAACAGTGATTTTCGTGAGAGCAGATTTGGTAGATGATTAGAAACAGAACATTGAAACACACTGAATACTGAAGATGACAGAGGTAGGGATATAGGAAGTATTAACTCATATTATTCATTTATTCATATATATTCCTTCATAAATATCCCTTACTATAAGACATCATATAGAGGCACAAGGGATACTGTGGTAAACAACTAACTCAAAGTTTCTAAACATCATTTTAGTCAGATGAACGATTTTAAATAATGAATTTTGGAGTATTTTTTTGCAATTGTGATAAACACTATCAAGGAAATAGAGATCTATGCATAAGAATGCATAAAAGAGCAACCCTTAGTCAGAGATTATGAGAGGAGGCTACCTAAAGGAAATGACGAATGAGCTGATCTCTTAGTAAAGATTAGGAATTAATTATGTGTAGAGGAAGGAGAAAAGGATCCAAGCAAATAGAAAACTGTGTGCCAGGATTTTTAATTTGGAAGCATCATGGTTTCTTGGAATAATAATAATAATAATAATAATAATAATAATAATAATAATAATAATAAAACAGGACACCAGTGGGCTATGGTATAAGTTGGGTGTCTTAGTCTACTTGTATTACTATAATAAAATACATCACAGGAATTTATTTCCCATAGCCCTGGAGACTGAGAAGTCCATGGTCAAGCTGCAAGAAGGCTCAGTGTACAAGGAGGATCTGGTCTCTTTTTCCAGGAAGACTCCTTGTTTCTATGTCCCCCAGACATGAGAAACCTTATGCACTCACATGATGAAAGAGATGGAAGAGGGAGGCAATTGTGTAAAGCTGCTTTTGCAAAGGAATTAATGCCTCACATTATCTAATCACCTCTCATGGGTGCCATCTTTTGATATCATCATCTTGGCAGTTAGGTTCCACATACAAATTTTAGAGAGACACATACATTTCAACCACAGCATTCAAGATATTAAGTAGGGGCTGTGTAAGCCATGTTAGAAATTTAGGACTTAAAACAATGAGACGCAGAGAAAGAACACGACCACAAGGTCAGGATTTCTTTAAAATGTCTGACTTTGTAGGGGGTTTAGGCAAATGTACCAAAGAAAGAATATCTGTGTATAGTAGGGAAAATTGTTATACCACAATTTATATGATGTAAAAATACTTTGCTCTTTAGTTTAATTAATTTTTATAATTTTCACGTAATTATCTACAATTTTACTGTTGAAACCCATCCCACTTAATTTCAGGGTAAAATATTCTTAAACTTAAAAGTATCTGTCTCAACTTACCAATCTCTTTAAACTCTGCTGAGTTTGGTTTTCAAGCTTTTTCTTCACTCTTCCTTTTGCAAAGAGCGTCAGGTTGTAATGTAAGGTTTCTGCCATTTCACGTGAATGAGGAATAGAGTGTTGACTGTGTTTGTGGATTTATGTGTTCTATGTGTCCTTGGTAGTTTTGACTGTAATAAAATAGTGAGATTTGAAAGCTGAGCCTTTTACACTGGACCACGGATGATCAGCGCAGCTTGCCAGGTTCTTCATGACATCATGCTAAAACCTGAGCATCTTGGCAGGGTGCTCCTGGCTGTGAAGTCTTTAAAAACTGAGCTCTTTTTATCACGGTCACAGATCTTGATGGGTCTTCTGGTCCTCTCAGTACTTCTATGTGCAGTGCTTTCCCAGTTGCGATATGCTGGACATTTATAATATACTGCAATTCTTATGTAACTTGGATAGATAGCGCCACTCAAAACATGCTGCATTATTGTTTTCCAACATGTTAGATGGCTAACTGGGGACCTTGAAGACTCCACTATGCTATACTTTAAAAAGCATGCCATTATCCACAGTATTTTAGATTTCTCCAAATCATTGGTATAATTCTACCATATGTTCTCTTCAAGTAGTATCGTTTATGTGAACTCATGGCTTCCTTAAGTGTCATTTAAGGAATTTAAAACATTATTTTCTCTTTCTAATAATCCTTGACTTTCATCTTTTGTCTAGATATAAACTAAAAATATTACTGTTGGAAGATTTAAAAGTCTGCATATTGTAGTACATTGAATTTCAGCTTTATTTGGAGACTTAGTTCTAGTTTCCCACATTATACCCTGTGTAGCTATTAAAACACAAAGCTCTGGGTTTATCAGGTGTATTAGTTTATTCTTGCATTGCTATAAAGAAATACCTGAGCCTGCATAAGTTATAAAGAAAATGGGTTCAATTGGCTCATGGTTCTACAGGCTATACAGGAAGCATGGAGGCATCAGCTTCTGGGGGTGCTCAGGGAACCTACAATCATGGTGGAAGACAAAGGGGAGTGAGGTTTCTCACATGGCTGGATCAGGAGGAATAGAGGGTGGGGAAGTGCTATACACTTTTAAAACAACCATATCTCCTGATAACTCATTCACTCACTATGAGGAGAACAGCACAAAGGGGATGGTGCTAAATCATTCATGAAAATTCCTCCCCCATGATCCGATCACTTCCCACTAGGCCCTCTCTCCAACACTGGGGATTATAATTCAAAATGAGATTTGGTGGGGACACAAATGCAAACTGTATCACCAGGCATGGCACAAACCCTGAAGGTTTATCATTGGCTTACTACCTAGAGTCATGACTGATCATGCTTATTTTTTATGATGTGTGAGTTTTAAATTTTCTGTTTTTCAAGTTCAGTTAATGCACTTAAACTATATTAGCTATTTGATAATAGCCATTCTAACAGGAGTAAGGTATTATCCCACTGTAGTTTTGATTTGCTCTTCACTGATGGCTAGTGACATTGATATGGTTTGACTATTGTCCACCCATATCTTATCTTGAATTCCCATGTCTTGTGGGAGGGACCCAGTGGGAGGTAATTGAATCATGGGGGCAAGTCTTTCCTGTATTCACTGTTTTGTGATAATGAATAAGTCTCACAAGGTCTGACAGGTTTAAAAAGAGGAGTTCCCCCATATAAGCTTTCTCTCTTTGCCTGCTGCCATCCATGTGAGATATGACTTGCTCCTCCTTGCCTTCCACCATGATTGTGAGGCTTTCCCAGCCATGTGGAACTGTAAGTCCAATTAAACCTCTTTCTTTAGTAAATTGCCCAGTTTCAAGTATGTCTTTATCAGCAGCATGAAAACAACTAATACGGATGTAGAGCACCTTTTCATGTACTATTTTAAAGTTTGCATGTTTTCTTTTGAGAAATGTGTATTCAGGTCACTCACCCACTTTCAAATTCTAATTATGTGTGTTTTTGCTATTGAGTTGTATGAGTTTCTTATATATTTTAGATATTAACTGCTTACATTCTCTTTCATTCTATAGGTTGTCTTTTCACTCTGCTTATTGTTTTTATTGCTGGGCAGAAGCTTTTTAGCTTGATGAAATCTAACTTCTCTATTTCTGTTTCTGTTGCCTATGCTTTTGGTTTTGCAACCGAAAAAATTATTGCCAAGACCGATGCCGAGAAGATTTTTCCTTATTTCATTTTATTTTTTGGTGATTTCACAGTTTTAGGTCCTAGGTTTAAGTCTTTAATCTGTTATCCATTTTGGGTTCATTTTTGTATATGGTGTGAGATAAGGGTCTATTTTTATTCTTCTGAATGTGAATATCCAGTTTACCTTAAACCATGTATTGTAGCAAAAAAGGATAAAAGGATAAAGAAAATGTTGCATATGTACAATGAAGTCTTGTTCAGTTTCAAAAAGGAAGGAAATTCTGGCATTTGTAGCAACATAAAGGTACCTAGAAGATAGTATGCTCTGTGAAATAAACCAGACACAGACACACACAGCATACTCTTACTTACATGTGAAATCTAAAATAGTCAAACTTACTGAAACAAAGAGTAGAATGGTTACAATGATGGTTGCCAGGGGGAAGAGGGAGAGTGAGAAGAGAAGTTGGTCAAGGAAACAATGTGTCAGTTACATAAGATGAATGACTTCTGGAGATCTAACATATAGCGTGGTGCGTATAGTAACAATACTGTACTATGTACTTGAAATTTGCTAAGAAGATATGTCTTAAATATTCTCATCATACACACACAGACACACACACACACACACACACAGAAAATAGTAATATTGTGAGGTTATGATTATGTCAATTAGCATGAATGTGGTGATCATTTCACCATGCATGCATTAAAACACTGTCATACCTCTTAAATATGTATTTATCAATTATATCTTGATAAACCTGAAAAAAATTAAAAATAAAATATCTCAGATATTATTTTAAAATGTTTTATTGTGAGAGGGTCTCTAGAATATTTATACAACAGGATTGCCCCCAAATTTGGCAGTGTCTATTCTTTTTTGCTCTTGCTGTAATTCCGTATTAGTTTTTCTACTATTGTTTCCTTGGCATTACTAAATCATTTCACTCTTTCTGTTGTTTTTCTATACCTTTTTGGAGCCCTTTTCTCTTTGAAATCTTCCTTTAGAGATAATATATTTTCTTTAAGCTCTACAACATAATTGAGTAGTGGCATATTTTTAAATTTCTTTGTGGTTTATATTTTTGTTATGTTTCTTCTTATAATTTACATACTTGCCTCTCTTTCTTTCTCCCATCTGAATATAGTCCTAATATTGGTTTCCTTTAGGTTCATACTCATAACATAATAATCTAACAAATGATTGAATGTGAGGAGACAGGCATGTGAGACAGACCCTGGTCAGCAGGGACTTGGGTTCTAGTCTGTGGCCCAGCCCATTCTCCCCCATACTCTGCTTTTGCATGTTTTCCCCCCAGGCTGATAGGAATTAAGGTCCAACTAGCAGGGAAGTTTCATGTTCATGTATCAGGTAGACTCTTAAGCCATCCTAAGTCAATTGCAGAGCTTCTTTATTGCCCACATTTTCTCTTTTATCCTGCAAAAAGAAAGTCTTATTCTTTCACACTTGACATGTCTGGAAGTTTCCTGGTTCCACCTCATTCCCCTTGCACTCAGCAGCGTGAGGCAGCATGCTTGTTTGAGTCTTCTGAACGTGCAGCCTACCTGGGAACAAGGCCTTTACTTAGTGTCTGCAGCATCTGCTATGGACAACCTTATTTTACCTCACTTTATCTTTACTGTTATTGATAAACCATTTTTATGGATTATAGCATTGTTTTGGAACTCTATCTAGTTAAACTAAATGTTATTTTTCCTTCTTATTTTAATTCTTGTTGACCTTTTTTGTTGTTTGAGAGAAGAAATTGCATTGCAGTGTTAAAAAAAATTCATGATACATTAAAACGGTAAGGCAGGTTTTATTTATACCGTTTATTAAAACCGTAAGGCAGGGAACTATCATAATAGGTATAGGGACTACTGGAGTGGGATTTACAGTACAGGGGTAAGATTAGGCTCAACTCTGAATACAACAAGGAATAGTAGGAATTTATAGCCAAGGAACAGGAGTGGGTGAATGAAAAGCACTAAGAGAAAACATCAAGGATAAGGGGAGATGCTGGTTAAATCGTCCTAACAGAAGTCAGGCCACAGTAATCAGACATCACTTGGGCTATGGTGGAGGATAAAAACCCTGAGCAGATATTGAAGGTGATCAAATATGAGGGTGGGGTGTGTGTGTGTGTGTGTGTGTGTGTGTGTGTGTGTATAAAACTCGGCAGGATTCTTGCTAAACTAGCTTAGCAGGATTCTTGCCAAAATTAGGTGATGCAAAGATGTGCCAAAAGTCTAAGGCCTAGTTGGAAAGAAGATTTAGAGGTACCTGACTAACATTTGGTCAGAAAAAGGTTCTGTGTCTGTAGCAAAAATTGAAAAAAAATACTTCTGAGATATTTAAAGACAAACAAGACAGTGCAATTTGAGCACTAACCTAAATGTGTGTGTAAACAAAGTCCAAATCGTCTTTCACTAATTCCTCCTTTTCTCTCCTTCCTCTCTTCATTTATTCATTTATTTTCTTATAACAGACTCTAAAACTCCTCAAATACTCTTTATTGAATATAAGTGAAAACAAATAGGAAAAAGGCAAGAAAATAAGATCCTTTATGAGGTAAGTAATGTAAAAGAAAGGTTTCATATTAATATTAATTTTCAATAATAAAGATAGATCTGTCTCCCCCATTGCATTACCATGAATATGGTTCATTATGAGAAAAGTAATAACTCATAATAATCGGTAGATTATTAAGGGGTACCTTAAAGGTAGAATTATGTTTCTATTAAGACAGCTCCGTTTCTCTTGCCATTCTTGTTACAATAGTGTTTCTTTTTCTTTTCTTTGCTTTGCTTTTTGTTCTGTCTTGAAAGACTGGGAAATGACCATAATAGCTGTTTTCTTTAAGCTGTAAGCAGTGAGTGAATGTTGAGCTCCCTGTGGACTAAGCATTTTGATGCAAATTTCCTCAGAAAAAGAAACAGTGCTGTTGATTGCTGCAGAACCATTGTACCTCAGAGTATGGGATGCTTCAGTGCTCTCTTATCCTGAGGCTGAGTATTAACTACACTACTGAACAGCAAGTGCTTATCATCCCTGCCACTCAGACCACATAAATCTCTGGAAAGAGACAATGTCCCTCCAGGGAACTTAGCTAGGCCACAAAAATGTCACATACACAAAAATCAAACTATATTTAGCCTATAGAACTGCAAAGGCAACGGTAATTGTAGCTATTAAAAAATATTTATATTACTACCATATATCAAAGCAATTGATTTTTAGGGAAGCTTTGTTTTTCAGGCAAAAAGTAATATTTTCTTTAAATAAAAGTATTTCAACCATACAAATGGGAACATTCTACTATTCTGTACTAATTTTGCTTACTGTTATTGTTTTATTGCTTTACCAAATTATTCTTGGATATCTACTAGGTCTACGGAAACAATGAGGTAGACTAAAAAACTGTAAGATTGGATTCTACTCTCTAGGATTTTAACTCTTCCCAACTCTTATAATATTTCCTAATAATGGGAGTTGCAAGTCTTTATACTTTCCCTGAGGAATCAGGGAAAAGGATTAAGACTTGCAGCTTTCAGTTCACATTGTGGAGCAATGGAAACAAGATGGGTTTTAGAGTCATACAGAATTATTTGTATTATTATAAAATTAATCTATTACAGTACATTCATTGCAATTGGCATTTTATGAAAAAAGAATAATGCATGCATACAGTAAAATAATCTAACAGCCCAATTTTATTAAATTAAAGATAACTTTCCGTTGTTCCCAGACCCCTACTATTATTCACAAAGGCAAAGATTATTATATTTCCATATGGCTAATATTTTTTAAGTAGTCCACATATATCCAAGTAGAATATACACAAGAGTATATACATACACAACAGTTGATATATGTGTACAGTTGATCCTTCAACAACATGGGTTTGAACTGGGCAAGTCCACTTATATACAGATTGTTTTCTCTTTTTGCCATTTCCAGAGGCAGTCAGACCAACGCTCTACTTTCTTCTTAGCCTGGGTCAATATGAAATCCAAGAATGAAGATGTTTATGAAAATCCACTTCCACTTAACGAATAGTAAATGTATTTTTCTCATCCTCATGATTATCTTAATAGCATTTTCATTTTCTCTAGCTTAATATATTGTAAGACTATTGTATATAATATACACAATATATGAAATATGTGTAATTGACTATGTTATCAGTAAAGTTTGCAATCTATAGTCAGTTATAAAGTTAAAAGTTATAGGTAGATTTTCTACTGCATGAGGAATTGTTTCACTTAACTGTATACATACATGTATACACATGTGTCAATATATAAAAATATATGTAGGTGGTGAAGTTCAGGCATGGTACCTCAAAATATGACATCCTGATATTTGAGAAAACAGTAGAAGCAGTAAGGTCATCCTCAACTTGACCATACTCTTCTCCCCTGAAGCAGGTCATAAAACCTAGGAAAGACTTTTTGACCTTTCCCTGAAGCAGTTTATAAGACTTTAATGTAAGAGGTTCCCTCTACCCACCAAGGAAAAGAACATGTTTATTTCTGAAGACACAGGGTCATGGAGAAGAATCTGAACTAACAGATCTGTATTTCCTCCATTTTATAACCATTAGATCATAGTTTTTTAAATCAAGCCATACTTCTCCATGACTATCCACTTCTCATCACAACTATCACAAAAACACACAGATTTATCCACTACTTTGGGTCTTTATATACTCATGAAGGCTACTCCTTCACCTTTCGCCATGATTGTGAGGCCTCCCCAGCCATGTGGAACTGTGAGTCCACTAAACCTCCTTTCCTTTGGAAATTATTTGGTCTTGGGTATATTTTTATTAGCAGTGTGAGAACAGACTAGTATGGTCCCTCACAGAGATTTATGAGCATGTCTTGCAAACTCTGTCTATTAGACAATAAGGCTTCTAAGAATCTTCATGCCATTGCCCCACAGAAAGTTAATGTAAATAACAAGGTAGAAAAGGACTTACCTAGAGCATGGATGTAGGTTTTATGTAATAGAGTGGGTTACAAATCAATAGGCAAAAATCCCAAAAGTGTTTGAAGAAATTGTACCAGCTTGGACTTATCAAAGAGACTTGGAAATATCAGAGAGACAGTACAAAATAAAACGTTGCTTTGGACACCCAAAAGACTGAACAGGAAGCAGACAGAGAAAATTTCAATCACAGATTGTTTCTTAAGGAAATATAAAGTGGCTCAGAGAAAAAAGTAAAGAATCCAGAGGGTGGAGAAAAGAGCTACAGAGGACAATTCACAGGAAATAAACTCAAATCTTAATCAAGTAACTGGTAATATGTGTCTGTCTGTCTTTGTTTCATATTTTTAATATACTGGTAACTGTTGTGTTCTTCAAATTTCCTTCTTTTTGAATATAGTTCTCATAACAGTTATCCTATCCTTATGGCCTATCCTGGCACTGTATATGTGTGGTGGAGTAAATAATTTATCTTTTTAACTCTCTGTTATTCAGGTTAAGATAAATGGTATTTAAAAAGCTGTATCTGGGTAGCAGTTCCACAAAAGCTTGATCCCCATCTGGACTTGATTAAATGACAGATTCTAGACTTCAATCTGATGTTATAATGGGATAGATCTCATGGAAAAGGAGAATATATTTTACACTTGGGAGGGATCTAAATTTTTGTGGTCAGGGGATAAACTGTGACCTACTATTTTCTGAAAATGGCTGCCAAAACATCTCCCATCTCACATGATCTCAATACAGTGTAAGTGTGATACTTATTCATTTAAAATCTTGGTGCCATGTTCCTTTTCCTTGGATTTGGATGGGCTGTTATACTGTGATGAAAGTAGCACTTTGTGACTTCAGGGGCCAAACCATGAAATGTGATATTGTTTCTGCCTGGTTCATTTGGGACACTTGCAGGAACATGACCACCATGCCCCAGGAAAGCACAGCAGCTCAAGGAGCGGTCCAAGTGGAAAAGAACTAAGGTTAGTGACCCCATCTGAACTTCCCTACCAAGCAGCATCTACTCATCAGCTGTAAGTATTTCAACTTAAAAGTGAATCCCCTGGCCGTTTTTTGAGTCACCCCCAGTGGACCCTGTATGGGAGCAGAGAAGAGATGTCTCTGTCAAACCTTTCCAAATTTCAGAGTTGTGATAAAAAGAAATGATTTTGCTATTGGAAACATTTTGTTATGTGACTGAGCTATCAGGATTTTCTGAGATCTGAAAATTATTTGAAGATTCATTAACAATGGGAACAAATGGAGAAAATAGGCTCTAGGTAAAATTCTTATAGATGTGAGGTGTTTCTATTGTTTTACCCTTTGGTAAAACAAATCCTCTTCCTAGGATTTGTCTGTGATGTTTTATATTAAAGTTAAATTATCTCCACTTCTTCAGAGACCATGGGTATAATGTTTGTTTACTTTAGATGTAGTGCTTTCAATGCAGTCTCGAATGAAAGTAAAAAAGCTGAATCTCATTTTACAAAATTTACATATCTTAATATTGTCAACATATGTCTCTTGATCTTGAGAAAAAAACCTAAACCCCTTCCTGAAAAGAGTGCTTCAACTATGAACTCTTTGGTATAAAACAACTTAGCCATAATGAACTGGACAATTACCTTGCTGGTATCTGGAATAAAGATAACATTATCCATCAGTTACCTGCCTGACAGGTACTGCATTCCAAATATATTGAAGAGCATTTCAATAAAATGACATGAAATGAAAGCATAAGCCAGTCCACGACTTACAGTATTCCTGAACCTAGGAGCTATATTCTATTGTTTCAAGGTTTATTTTCTCTGAAAAAAGTACGAATGCCAATTTTCAGTGACATTTGGTATTGTGAGAATAACAAAACATAATAAACATTGGAACATATTTTCAAAATTACATTAATTCTGTAAGGAGACCAACTGATGTTATTGTGTGGCCCTATTTTCATTGAATATATTCAATTTCATTAAGTTAATTCAATTTCATTTCATTAGTGCCAGCTGCTAAACCTTTTCCAGTGTTGGTTTCTTTCCAAATGTAAAGAAAATTCTTGGCAAATCCACTGTTTCTTATTGAATTATGAAAGGTAGAAAATGAATCTTTATTGAAAATAGTATGTAAGAATCTGTTTACAAAATTGGGTGTAATTTCAAATTGTAACTGGAAAATCAGATTTACTGTGTTGGAGAAATAGCATTACATGGCAAAGCCCTCGCTTGGGGACACAGGAATATAAAACATCTTCAGGATATATATTTCTTTCATACCCACATGATAATTTACATGGAGAAAAGAACATACTAATAACGTTAATTAATATTTCCTTGGAAAGGCTATTTCACTGATAAAGTCATTTAGTGGAACATTAGCTCCATTATGAAAAACATGCTTTTTGCTTAAAATGAAGTATTTCATATGTCTTTCTATATGTTTAAGAATTAAGAAATGCCCACCTATAACTTCAATCATAAAGAATTTGAGGTTTGGTCTTCTAATAATTTTCTAAAAGCTTTAATTTAGTTTACATTGTCTTCACTTTTCCCCTTCACCTTTATTTTCATAATAGCTTGTTGACTTAGGTTGCTTATATTATCTTAATGTTTTCAAATGTTTTGCGATGTAATTTTTTAATCTGTGATTTTTAAAGCACATATATGGCAAAATGCCCCACGTAAGATTCTTTTAAGCAAAAAAAGAGTCATGAAGATTTTAATTTGTTTGATATAAATGAAATATGTTGCTAGTTTTAAAAAAATTTTATATAAACTCATTATACAACTGTAAAACATCATATTTAGATTAACATGGCAAAAAGATAAATGTTTCTGATTTTCATTTTATTTTTCATATTGACATCTTTCAACTACATCTGACCTCCTTGCTAAGATATTAATATAATAACTAAATATATTGAACATTAAAAATGGATATAAAGGTAAAGGTGGGAAGAAGGAGTATATAAGAATTATAATTGATTGTCTCTATATGAATTATCATGACACAATCTTTCATATTTTAATAGGGCCATAGACATTGCAAATTTAAGACTAACCCCAAAACATAGCTTTGTTCTGAATGGATCTGGACCACAGACTGTCTGTAGGACATTTTGTGATTTTATTTTAAAATTAAAAACAAAAAGAGTGAATTAAGCATTGTTTGAAGGTTTTAAAAAATGGTGAATTAATAGGTTTAATTTGTATAATAGGTACTTTAAAATTTAAGTTTTTGGGGTTTGTTTTTTGGGATTCTTTAAACAATTGTGATGGTTAGTAGATATTTCTAATACAAAGGTAAAACTATTGAGAATTATTGAGTAACCCTCTCATTAGTCAGTTTTGCATATAACAACGATTTGGTCACATAGCACAGCAATGTCAAAGACAAAACATACTGTAAAATTTTGTTTGGCTATTTTCTTAACGGGTGGTATTGAAGCCACATACCTAAAATTTCCTGATAACAATCAGTACTATTATTTTATCAGTATTCAAATTATCCGTGAGTTGCTTGCAGAAACCTATCAATAAAATATCTCTTATTGAACTTCTAAGTGACATGTTCATGCATTTTTAGGCCCAAGTATTGAACAGGATTTTTTCTTACAAAACTAAAAAGAGTAATACATTAGACTTTACAAAGTTGACATGCTGGGCACTTGAAACAGATTATCTTTAATCCTCACAACAATCTTGTAAAGTAAATATTACCATCAAAATGGTTTAACAATGCAGAAACTAAAGATTGTAAATGTTAGAACATGTTCAAAGTCAGACTTTGTCACAGCCAGGATTCCAACTCATTTCAACTCTGGTTCCAAAGTCTATGCTCATTCTTCTACATCCTCCTTCTTTAATACAATGATGATAACGATAATGATGATGATGATAAGAGGTACAATTTTTAAGTGCTTAGCATTAACTACCATGCTGAATGCTTAGTGTACTTTTTCTGATTTTCTTACATTATCTCTTTAAGTCTCTTTGTGATGATGAAAGATTTAAGAGATTTTTTATTTAAATCCTCCATTATTTCAGAGGAAAATATTACAAATTATTTAACTCTTCTTAATGAAAGTTAGAACAGTTAAGTAATTTGTCCTAAATTGTGTAGCTCATAAGCAGACCTGCTAGGACGTAAACTATGACTGTTTGAAATCACAGCTAAGGCCTTTAACCTTCATTCAGAGTAGATTTCAATCTGAGGCTTTGAAAAGAATAAAAAGAAAGCTGAATGCATTTATATAAGATGGGATCATCCTTCCAAATAGCTCTCACTACTTCAAAAAGATTCACTAGTCACTGACAAAATTATGTGGTGGCTACAGTCAAAGTAGGAACATCAATATTTTTCTCTCTTTCATTTGTTTGTCTATTAAGAGAATTTGATCTCATTTTGAAGAAAAACATTCAAGGGTTCTCTTTAGTTTTCTAAGAAGAAAGTGACAAAAAAGGAGTGTGTGTGTGTGTGTGTGTGTGTGTCAGAGAGAGAGACACAGAGAGAGAGGAAAGAGTGTTTGCGGCCTGTTAAGGGATAGTTCTAGAGGTAGTCATTGTCTTCAGTGTACAAACTATCAGAGCAATTTCAACCATACATTTTATAGGTATCTTTAATATTTGAAAAGTCTAAAGCAGACAACCAAAGAAGGACAATAAAGTAGAAGAAGCAGCTTTAGAGTAATACAAACTGTAGCCCTGCTGCTATGTTCCAGTTAAAGAAGAAAGTGCAAATATAATATTGCAGGCATTGGAGAATTCACACTCTGCATGTTTACGGTGAAGTTGTCTGTAATGAATTTGAAAGTATCATAGAAATAAAACTGAACACTACGAAAGTATAGAATGCTGCTTTAAAAATATTTGAAACATTTATAAGGTGGATCCTTTAATTATGTGTTTTTATAAGGCAATTATCCTAACAGAAAGTAAGTTGTTGTGTTAAGACAGATATAAATATATATAAATTCAGGTGCTATAATTTTTAAAATATGTATGATCTTGTGCATTTACTTAACTTTGATGTTCCTGTTTTTTTTTTTTTTTTTAACTTTTGAATAAGAGTAATGAAGTGAAGAAAAGTGCAAAGTAGGGAAGTAGGGAGGAAGACAAAACATCCCATTCCTTATTTTTGCTTTGTAGTCTTTCCGAGATGCTCACTAAAAGAGGAGAGCAGATGTAAATTTAGGTTTGAAACATTAATTGCACTGTGTTTGTATTCATTGTCTATTACAGTATAAGAAATCACCATAAACATTGTGGCTTAAAACAGTACAAATTAAGTAGACACAGTTTTCCATGTCAGAAGTTCAGCACTGCTTACCTGGGTTATCTCCTTAGAGTCTCATAAGGCCAAAATCTAGGTGGTGACCAGGGCTACGTTCGCATTTGGAACTTGCAGTCCTCTTCCAAGCTTATGCCCGTTTTTGGCAGAGTACAGTTCCTTGTTGTTGTAGAATTTAACCCCCATTTCCTCACTGGCTGTGTGCCAGGGACCTCGCTCATCTCCTTAAGAGCAACCAACTTCTTCTCTTAGGCTCACTCCATGTTTAAAGCCAGCAGGAGCACATTGAGTCCTTTTCTGACTTTCTCTTCTGCCTCAGCCTGGGAAAGTCTTTGATTTATGGGCTCATGTGATTAGCTCAGGAGTAACCAGATTATCTCCCTATCTAAAAGTCAACTCTGCCATATCACATAGCACGAATAGAGAAGTGATATCATTTTCAAGTTTCTCCAAGATTTCTGTGGGAAATCTCCGGGGGTTCATTTTAGAAATTATGCTTAATACAAGATTGAGACTAATTATTAAAACAATGTCATTTTCTCACTCAAAGTGACTAGACAGCTTTTCATTGTCTGAGAAGAACTAATAAAACAAAAGGCTCTGCAGAAGATTTGATTAAATGAGGAAAAAAGAATTACCTCCACAAATTGTGGCTAAGTGAACAGTAGTGATAGTTGGTAAGAGAATGTTCCTCTTATGTTGCTTGTATCATATGGAGGTTTTGATTTAAACCAAATGAACAGCCTTAAATAAATTATGGTTTGTGGTAGAAGGATATAACTCACCTACAGAGCCCTCCCTGACCCTCCCCAAGGTAGAGCCAGAGAAATGGATGTGATCTTACTTTCTTTTTAGCCTGAGATATCCTGCTGTCATTCCACCTAGGTCAGAGGGCAAGAATCTGCAGTAATTTATTTAAGTCTGTGTCCTGATGCCCAGAGAGGAATGGACAATGGGGTGAGTACATACGGAAGGGCAAACAAAGAATTTATTCTCTCATATTTCAGCCAGAGTTCTAAAATCAAGGTGTCAGCAGGATTGCTTCCTTCAGGAGACTCTGAGAAAGCATCTGTTCCATGTTTGTCTCTTAGTTTCTGGCAAATCTTGGTGTCCCTTAGCTTGTACACACATCACCCCAATCTCCACGTCCATTTTCACATGATTTTCCTCTGTGTCACTGTGAGTCAAGTCTCCCACTTCTTTCTATTACAAGTCCAGCCATTGGACTTAGGATTTACCCTAAATACAGGAGACTTTCCTTCTGAGATCCTTAAATTACATCTGCAAATACCCCATTTTCAATAACATCACAGTCACAGGTACAGGGGGTTAGGAATGCATTATTGAACTTACTACTTAATAATTTTGCAGGGGAATGTCTATATATGGTGAATTCAACAGACTCATATGATCACTAATTATCTAAACCTTGTCTGAAAAGTATATAGTGAAGATGTGGTTTGATAGGTGACTTGATAAGAAAATAAAATGATCAAATTGTAGCAGGAAGTATGTTTGAAAAAGACAACTAAGGAGGAAAGAAAGATCTGTCAAAGGGTCCCCCATTTTGCAGTCTGTGGGCCTGCGTCCAGATTGCCTCTACTTGTGTTTCAACAATACCTGAGGTATTTATCCAGGTAGAGCGGAAGGTGTTGTCAATCACACACTCCTCCCAGTTAGGCTGAAAGAAGGTCTAGAGCAGCTCTGTTGTCTGAAACAACCTTCTCAAGAGAGTTGAGTGATGTCTTCTGGGCTGCCAGGGAAGTAGCAGTGGAGGAGGCAACATCCGCCATGGTCAGGGTCAGGGTTCTTATCATGTTTCATGAGCACCGACTGCTATGTATACAAAACATCTTGCAAAGAAAACAAACTCAGATTCGATCAAACCTCGTGGCACATCCCTAGTAAGCCTGATGTGTAGCTTTAGGCTGCTGGCTTACTTGTGCACCTCATTCCCGTAGTGATATCCAGGCACACCCCCAGGACTCCCAATGTGCCGTAACCCACCGTCTGCCAGCTTTCCAGGGATCACATTGCCTATCTGTTATTTGGGTCGCCCTGTACTGTCCACAGAGAAGATGTAGTCCTTGGGTACACACAGCACCCCTTCACCTGTTTTCTTATTCAATGGCATTCATGGGTTGGTGGCACTGGCTTTTGCCAACTCCTTACTGTTGACACAGTTGCACAGGCTCAGTTTCCCCCATGCAATATTATTCATGAACCCCCTACACAAGATCACACTAGTTTAGTGCTTGTTTTTGTCATTGCCATTGAGCACTTATTTTTCAAGTAATCAAAGGAATATGCTGCATCAAAGTACCAGCCCAAGAAGGTTTAGTTACTTGTAGTTTTAGTTGTGGGCCATTTTGCCACAGAGTCAGTTAAATTAAAACGGGGCACCTGCATCTCCCTACCATGTAGTGGGTGCCAGATCCTCACTTGATAATCCAGGACTCGGGTTCTGGCGATACACCCTCTGGCCGTAGAAATGCTGGTGTCCTTTGCTGCTGGCAGAATGAGAGGGTGGTTGTGGTCTGTGACGGAATGAGGTCTGGGATAGCAGATCCAACACTTTGTCAGTTTATACACAGTGGCCACAGCTTGGGAGACCCTAATTAAGACATTATGATTTTGGGTCTTTATTGCCATGTTCCTGTGGGAGAAAAGCAGACTGACAGATTAGTTCCCCACCCCATATCCCTCTTGGGGTCTCAGGAGTTTCCTACTTATCAAATGGAAAATAGGCTGTCTTGCTGTAGTGACCCAGTCCTGTCTGTCCCAGATCCAAGGCTACTATACTACCTTTGTGGGCACTCATTGCCCTTTGTGGGCCCTGTGGCTTGACTTTGATCTTTTCATTCCTATCCTTCAGTCTAGGAAGGGAGATCATGTCCTGTACAAACTTGACATATTTCATAATGTTGCTATTAGACTGGAAGGATCAGATGTCCTTATTGCCAACAGAAGGATCCTAACACTCTAGTGTTCCTTAGTCCTATCCCCTCACCCGGTGAGATCCTATAGAAAGGGGTCACCCTGAAGAAGTATTGCCTCCAGATTAAGTTGGGGGTCCTGCCTGAGGTGCTAGGGCGAGTTCAACAGCAAATAGTCCCCACCACATGTACTTTAAAGGGAAAGAGGAAACAAAATGGTTTAGAACACAGATTAGAGTTTTCCTAGGTACAGCCTGATCAGGCAGCTGCCTGGTCCACCTCTGTGTTTCTCAAGGTGAGCTGCAGTGCCATGTTTCCCTTCCATTGGAGTGCCGTGTTTAGTGTCCATACTGCCCTAGTCCAATTCCTCCACCCTCCCTATTCCTTTTAACCAGCTTTACTTTTATGTATATTACCTATCATTTTATAACATATTATAAATTTATTATACATTTGTATGTTATCTTTCTAATTTTTAAGCAAATTTGATCACTTTTACCACTTAATGGCACTTAAATAATAATGTGATCATCAAGAATGAGGTAATCTAAATCTGAAAGTGCAAATAGGGTCTGTGTGAATTTGTTATAAATGCTATGTGATTATATAAAATATAAAATCATGATTTATAGCTTTAAAAATGCTTTCATAGTATTTGCTGTCTTGGCAGTTGACTCACTAAATTAAAGATAAATCTTTTCACAAGAGATGTTAATGCCATGTCATGGAATAACCTAGAAGATTAAAATAAAAAGAGGTGAAGTTGCCTTGGGGATGAGAGAGGATATAATGACTTCAAGATAATTTTAAGAATTTAAGAGTAAGTTTTATTTTGTTTTGTTTTATTTTATTTTATTTTATTTTATTTTGAGACAGGATCTTGCTCTGTAGCATAGGTAATGGTGCAATCATAGCTCACTGCTGCCTCAAACTCCTGGGTTCGGGTGATCTTTCTGCCTCATCCTCCCAATTAACTAGGACTACAGGCACACACCACCCCTGGCTGATGGTTTTCAATTTTAATTTTGTATAGTTAGGATCTCCCTATATTGCCTAGATTGGTCTCGAACTCCTGGCCCCAAGTGATCTTCCTGGCTTGGCCTCCCAAGTGCTGTTATTTTAGGCCTAAGCAACCACACCCGGCTGGGTGTAAGAATTTTTTAAAAGAAGCAGTTTTGACTAATGTATGCCTTATGATTATTAATAACATTTTAAGGGCAGGACATCTGAGAAAAATTAGGGTAATTATTTTTAAGCAAATTATACAAAGATTGTGATATTATCATACATAAGAATAATTTTCTTTATAATTCATTTAGAGTTTTGGAGACATTTTTCAACTATTTGGACATTGAATGATGCTTTAAGAAATCAAAATATAGCCTAATTCTTTCCTTTAAGTAAATGATTTGCTTTTTCTTATAAATGTCCAAATAATTATCTCTTTATCCTTCAGTTTTAATGTCTTCTCTGATTATAATTCAGAAATTGTTTTGTTTGGTGAGGTTGTGTTTCCCTGTATGTAGAACAATCACTGGCAAACAGCTTGCAATTGACAAATATTTATTGAATGACTAAATAAATAAATTGATGCATAAATTTAAACACCATAAATTTTAGTGATAATCCTATTCTATCTGATCTGGAAAAGTTATGCCCTTTAGAATTTCATGATTAAAGCTTTCTTCTTTTTTTTTTTTTTTTTTTTTTTTTTGCTTTTGTGTTTTGTTTTTTGAGACCGAATGCAGTGGCGTGAACTTGGCTCACTGCTACCTCCACTCCCTGGGTTCAAGCAATTCTGGTACCTCAGCCTCTGGAGTAGCTGGGATTACAGGCATGTGCCGCCATGCTAATTTTGCATTTTTTGCAGAGACGGGTTTCGTCATTTTGGCCAGGCTGTTGTTGAATTCCTGACCTCAAGTGATCCGCCTGCCTTGGCCTCCCAAAGGGCTGAGATTACGTGAACTTTCTTCATTTGAGAAAAATTTTCTAGTATATCTTTAATAGTGGTCTATTAGCTATATATATGTGATAGTGTTGTTTATATTTTATCAATTTCTTTACCTTTTCAACCATTTATTTAATTTATTGCTTATTCAATTGTTTTACCATCTCACCTTATCCATTATTGTTTTTATTTAATTATTCTAAAATATAAAACCCTTGAAGTAATTTTCTAAAAATGTCTGGACTGTATTTTCTTTTGGAATTATCATTATCACTTTAGTTATGTTTTATTTTGTTTCTTCTCTTGGGGTATATATTTGCATAGTTGTCCTCTTAACTCTTTTTATTTTTCTCATCATTAATGTGGTATACCAGATTGAATTATTTTTCCTGATTATTTGCTTCTTCCCTGTGACGAAGTCACATGCTCTTTGTCATTTTACTCTGTTGTGCCCTCCTTTTAAGTAGAATATACTTCCTATCATACTAATCTTGGGATTGAGCATGTGACTTGCTTGGGACTTAACATGTGACATTGCCAGTGGCATATGAGAGTATGACATTTGCCACCTATTAGCAGATATTTTAAATGACTTCTATGGTTTGCCTTCTCCCTCCTCCCACATTAGGTGGTGGTGTTGTTTTAGCCTGGGTTCCATAATAACAAGAAATAAGAAATAGAGGTGAGCCCAGTGGAGTTCAGCCTAAAAGCCTCGTGCAACATGAATTAGAAAAAATATATATTTATTTTAAGCAACTAAGTTAGGAGATTGTTTGTTTCTAAAGCAAAAACTCATACAGGAGGACTGATACAGCCAAACTTCTAATGTATTCTGATATTGGACATGTGTCTTAGTCCACTTGTGCTACTCTAACAATACCACAGACTGGATAACTTATAAAGGAAAGAAATATATTTTATCGAAGTTCTGAAGGCTGGGAAATTCAAGATCAAGGGGCTGGCAAATTCGTTTTTCTGGTAAAGATCCAGTCTCTCTTTCAAGGTGGTGTCTTGAACACTGCATGCCCTCACATGGCAGAAGAACAGAAGAGAGAGAATGCATTGTAGCAAGTCCTTTTTATAGCAACATTAATAATGAGGGTGTAGCCTGTATGACCTAAACACTTCCCCAAGAAACAAACTGCTTAACACTGTTAAAATTTGGCAGACACAGTGAAACTACAGCAATAAAAGAAGTATTTCTTCCCACAAGTCATTTCATAGCTATGATGTGAAAACTAAGAGTTTCCTTTTATTTTATTTTCTGTAGCCTGAGGACCAGTGTGGGGAACGTTTAGCCTTTAGGAGGTCCTGGTTGCTGCTGCTACTTCTGTTAAATGCTCCAGGACTTATTCCATTAGGTTCGAGGACTGTACCTGCCCTTCTAAGGTAATATTCTGGAGCATTAGACCATTGCTCCAATTCTTCCTGGAAGTAAAAGCCTTGCTGAGTTGAAAGGCAGACTAGTTTATACGTTTGTCACATCCACCTTTCTCTTTTGAGAATCAGCAGGGACTGGGAAAACTTGATGAATAATGCATGGGTTTTGATGTTAATCGGTTCCATGGGAAAGATAAAGTAGAGGAGACTTCAAGTGGGGCTTACATGGTCACTTTTCCCTGAGATTTCTGCTCCTTCAGAGGATCTTATGTATGAGTTTTTGTTGTTTTTATTGTTGTTTTTTGCTTTTTTTGAAAAACAAATAAAGTGAGTATTATTGCTGGGGAGTGATAGTTCTGATACTAAGATTATTCTGCTTTCTTTTTTGGCTTTCTGCACAATTAAGATATTCAAGACATCTCAATGGTTCCAACTTGATTGATAATTAGTTATCTATTTATTTACTTATTTATTTTCGTAGAGATGGAATTTTGCCATGTTGCCCAGGCTGGTCTCAAACTCTTGGGCTTAAACCATCCACTGGCCTTGGCCTCCCAAAGTGCTAGGATTACAGGCGTGAGCCACTGTGCCCAGCCTTCACTGAGCATTTAATTGACAGCTAGAAGGTAGGGATTCCATGTTTGCATTTCTGCTCCTCTTCTCAGTAGGCTCCATTCCCACCCACCACATTTTTCCTTTGTACTACCTACTGTGTCCTTCATGTGGTTCTCTCTAAATATAGTGATCATTAGTAACATTCAAAATGTTTACTACTCATATTCTTCCATCTGTTTCCCTGTGGAGTAGGGATAGAGGGAAAATTAGAGGCTGCTTCATTCTCAAGTCTTGTCTTAGCTATCACTTTTCCTTGTTTGGATCCAGTTATATTTTTGACTACTTATTTTAATATCTTTAAATACATTTTATCAGAAACCGAGAAAGGCATAGTCAGTGATCCAGTTTTATTATATTTATGATTATATTTTGATTTGAAATTAATATAATAGAGGAATACATATATGTAATAAATAAAATCTGAACTTATCTCTGTCTGTTTAGTAACCAAGATATTTATCAAACTTCTAAACTTCTTTAAATAATTATGTACCAGGCATATTTTCTTTTTCTATTTGGAAACACTTTATTTTGAACTAGAAAATAAAAATAAGAGTTACCATTATAATGTAGAATATCAATATCAAATATGTAGTTTAACTATTTCAACTAGATAAATTTTTCTTCCTTTCTTTTTTCTTCTTATTACTCTGCATTTTCCCTTATTTCTCCATTTCTCTCTATCTGCTTTTTTCTACCTATGTTTCGTCTCTCCTGTTTTCCCCATTTACCAATACTTGAGAAGCTGTTGTATCTCTCAGAATTACAAACACAAAAGTGAAAATACATATATAAAAGAAATGGTAACTTATGGGTCATGAGAACAAACTAATTTTACAATGGTAAGGACACTACAGAAGAATACACATAGCTTTTGTCAATTAATTCATTTATTTGTGGGTGTATTTGTTTATTCAAAAAGTTTATTGACAACCCAGAATATTCCATGTACCTTCCTATACTCTGAAGAGTATTAGTTCTATATATGGACATAATTTTTGAATAGAATGTTATTAGCAGTCCTTTTTGGTATATGAACAATTACAACATTAATAAGACATTAATCAAGTGACAAGGCAAATAGATATTCTATTAAATTCAGACAATTAAAGAAAATTGTATGTATTTTGCAAATGATTTGAGGTGACATATTTAGAAAGTGTAGTTATTTTACTCTATTGTGTTTTTGTGTGCTAATCTTTGAATTCCTTTGCTGAGAATTGAAATTGTGCTGTATGATGTCAAAACTAATGTCAATTAATAATTGCTATTGTTAAGCTACATACAAGTAGAAATTTAGGTTGAAAAACTCTTTAGGAAAATGGCATCGTAATTTAAACCTTACATAACTGATCTTACATAACTTAAATAACTGAAATATGAGTAGTATACACTTTTCAAAAGCATACTTATTTCATGTTCTCTGAATATGAAGCTTCAGTTTAATTTGACAAGCTAGAATTCAGATTTGATTTTTTAAGTATTATGACTGAGATTTCTTCTTTTTACAAATTGAAATTGACAGCACTTAAATGTGTTTATAAACAAAACACATTAATGAGTGCATTAACATGGAGAATTGCATTTAGAATTCTCCATAAAAATGTAAAATGTAATTATAATCATTGTTCGGTAAAGTTGAGTTTAGATGCAAAATGAATAGCCAAAATGTTAATTTAAGCATGAGAATATAAATTCAAAATAAATCTCCTTTGCTTCATTTATATTGCCCTTCACATAAATTTATCTGGTCTTTGGTCTTCGCTTGAACAAAAAATTTTTAATTAATTTGATTCTTATTAAATACCTGCTTAATTTCTTTTCCAATGTAAAAGGATGTGAATGAAATGAAATGGATTAGGAAAGAACTGGAATTAGGACTAGGACTAAGTATTATTTCCATTTTAGTTTTTTAGTTGAAATTTTGCCTTAACAGTTAACAATCTAAGCCACTGAATTTCAAATTAAAAAATCAAGATACTTTAAGGAAACTTTGAAAAGTCATAAATAACAAACTGATTTTTTTTTTAAGATTTTTGTTTTGTTCCTTCTCTCTCAAACTTTTATTAAGCAACATAATTACTACTCTTCAACATGTTCGCCAGTGTCATAAAGGCAGACACCTTCAATAAGATTAGCAATCCAGTCGGGAACACTTATTTCAAAGACATTGAGGCACAAAACAGTTAAATCATTTGCTTAAGTTATGAGGTGAGTAGCAGAGTTTTGTATGAAAACGAGGATTTTCTGACATTCAGTAAAATATGACTTGGTCAGTTTTATAATTTGATGTTCACAGAATTTAGCCATGTTCCGAATGGCTGGGTGAATTGGAGAGTCGGCTGAAAGACCTTAGAGGTGATGAATTCTGATAGCCTCAAAAGTGCTCTGCTTCAAACAGCCTGATTATGCACATTCTAATTCCCCACAATGCAGATCTAATGAGTGGCAACATCCCCACAGTACTTTACAGATAAATGCATATTGTGTTCAAAACAATTCTGTGAGAATTATAATAAGTTTCTGAGCTTACATAGGAGAGCATGCCGTTATCTGTTTTGCAATCCTCATTTAGAAATGGAAATGTAATAAAGGAAAGGAAAAATAGGTATTGCACATAATCCAAATTATTTAGCCCAGTCTATTTCTTTCTACAATGGAAATCGGGTTTATAAACAAACTTTCTTTGAGGTTGATAACAGTGTAATGTTTAGATAAATGAGTGAAAAATCAGTTATGCACCACTGCCTGTGCAGAATCTAGTCACTAACTTCAATGCGTTCATTGTTCATTCGGTGCCTTCAGTACAGACAAACCAGATAAATGAAGATGTATCCTTTGGGTATAGCTTTGTTTCATCTTTTATCTTATCATATCTCTAGAGGTGGTGATTATATTTTATCCAAAGCAAACAAGATTCTCACATCTACAAGATGTCCACAGTTTTCCTATATGAAGTGACACTACAGGTTGTGCTGCTTATTATTCCTGCATCCCTGGTGCACCACTTGTCTGTTTTAATGATGTATGGTTGCCTCAGTGATTGTTAATCTAATGATGGAATCTGTCCCTAGAGGTTACAGGTACCATTTTCTGAGCCTCTTGCCTCCAGACTGAATTATAAGATGACTGATACTGTAATTTATTTTATTCTTTACTAAAATATGTGTACATTTGCAATAATAGGAAGTTATAGCTATGATCCTAATAAGAACGCTTTCCAGGTAAGCATGCTGCAACTTCTGCAGAGATGGCCATTTTTTTCTACAATTCAAGGTCTTTTACTGACATAGAGCATTCTCAAAAGACAGGGAAGCCAGGAAAATAAAAATGTCAGCAACTTATGCATTCAGATTTCACTGCAACTGAATTTCAATGTAAATATATTAAATATGCATTATGTAAATATATTTAAATATGTATCACATATTCCCATTTAAATGTAAATTGAGAAAATTTACATGTTAGATTCTGAATGTCAGTCATTAAGATACACTGATTTCCTGACCCAAGGTTACCAATCAGAATGATGTATGCATGTATGCATATGCTTCTTAATTAACCATTTACTGAGTACAGGAAAGGTGAAAATGCTGACCCAGGTGTATACAGTAATTTGCAGGATGATTCGCTCCTTAAACTAGCTGACAATTGGAGTTTGTGAGGGTAGGAAGAGATAAAGGTAAATATAAGATAAATACAGAACTAAAGCATAGAAAAACAAAATTGAAAGGGAGAATGTAAATGTGCACTTAGTATTGCATCGAGTTTCTGTGAAAATCCATACCATGATGACTGTCAACATCTGGTTTTAGAGGAGTGGTCAAGTAGTTAGTTCATCTAGGTAAATAGGTAAATAGGAAACATAAAATATATGTGCACAGCCCTCTAATAACAATAGAGCATGAGATTCTGCCACATAAGTGTTAAGGGTCCGTCAGGAGTGCTCCCTGGTATAATTGTTCAGATTTTCAACAATCGTTCTACATATTTTTCAGGTAGTCTCCTTTCTCGTCTCTCCGTCTTCAGGTATGACATTCTGCTGTCTATTTCACACTATCCATCTTTTTCTAAGTAATCTTGCTATACAAAAAAGTGATCACATTACATCCTCTTTTACGAGTCCAGTAATTTCTTAACGGCTTCAGTCTATAATCCAAACTCCTTTAAATTTTTTTTTTTTTTCCTTAATTCTGTTCTTTTGCACTTTTTGGTTCTCAGTTTCTGCCATGCCTTGAAACAGACTCTATAATTCTGCCATTCCAAATTAAATGACACTAGCCATGTTTTTCTGGCCATATATATATATATATATTTTTTTTTTTTTTTTTTTCCTGAAATATTCCTTTCCTGTCAAGGGTGATTTCCTTGGAAGCTCGTTATCTCCATTATCCCAAAGCACAAGCACACTGCCAGATTCTTCTCCCCTAGGTTTCGTAGAGGAGTGGGGCATCAAAAGAAGATAAAGTTGTAAGACATTCAAAAGTGTGTGAATGTTGAAGTTTATCTGAGCCCTGTGTTTCTAGACAGCAGCAGTGGTAGAGTAACTCCTCCACCTTTCTGTGTTTTCAAAGATAAGACATATCTTAATCCTCTCTCTTGAGTCTTTAATTTTTAGAAAATCTCAGAATTTATCTGTTTTGAGACATTCCTCATTGAACATTCTCTCTTTTGTAGTAGTAGAAAACTATCACCTCCTTAGCTGTCTTGGACATTTTGTCTTTCACAGTGGGCAACTTGGGGCTCTGTCAGTGAGTTCTGCAGAGTGCTTACATTTTATTGTAACTGTTGGTTTTTTGTCTGTCATCTCCATTAGACTGTGAGTTCCTTGAGGGTCAAGGAAATGGCTTACTTATGTATTCCCATCTGTACTTAGTACAGTGCCTGGCACATAGTAGGTGATAAATAAATCTTTGATGATTATTAAGTCAGAGTTTGCTACATGTTTTCACTTTTTTTCTTTTACTAGAGGAAGAAAAAAATCCTGCTTCTTCTCCCTGTTAGTGTCATTTTAGCCCCTGACCCAGGCTCAGCCTACCCAGCTGCACTTTCTTCTGAAATGATTGCAGAAAAGCTTACTTCTCCTGTATACTAAAATGGCAAATGCAACTATTTACTAAAATCTCTGGGGTTTCCAGCTAATTGTTATACAGGAAATAACCCTCAGACATATCATTCATTATATGTCAGATTCACATATGTTGGCATATTTATAAAAAGGACTCATGATAGGGGAGTAAGGCATCAAAAAAGGACAAATGCGCAATAGGTATGAGAAAGAGTGAAAGAAAGAGCTTTCCAGAAATCTAATTTCTGGAAAATTATGCAAAGCAATGGGAGAGCAAACTTTAGGAAAGAGACATGATATATGCAAATATAACCCTAAAAGTAGGAACGAATGTAGAGTTAGAACAAAATGGTGATGCATTGCTTTCTCTATCCATGAAGAAAGTAAAGAGGACTGGAAAATGAAGACCAGTTGGCTGATACAGTGGAACATTCTATCAAGCTTGTTGAGTATCCTTTTCACTGTGACAATTTGAGACTCAGAGTTCCACTTGAGACTCTGGGATTTCAAGATTTGTAATAATTTATAACCTACGAAGGTATGCTAAAGATTAAATTGTGTGATAGTAGGCATCTGTCCAGGAAGTTCGCCTACCAGTGAGTGAAGCTAGCTTACCAAATAGCATTTCAACTGGGATGCCTCATGTCATCTCTCTATGGGCCTGCTTCCTAACTAAGAATACTATGAACTTGTTTGTCTATACCTCTGTGTGTCTATTACTGAAATATTATTCCAGAAATAGTGCCAAGTATTACTTACCTAGTACTGACATATTTCATGAGCATACAAACAGATTTCAAGATAAAAAGGCAAGGTAGGTTTTTATTTTTAGATATAAAATTCTTATACTGTAAAATACACAGATGTCAAGTGTATAGTTCTATGAGTTTTGACAAATGTATAACCATGTAACCCCAAATCCCATGTATCATCTGAAAAGCAGATGTCAGTGGGATTAAATGTGCAAGAGATTTATTGAGGGAAACACCTGTGAAATACAAAGAGGAAGAGGGAAGAAGTAGGCAGGAACAGCCTGACATTGATGAAAGGAGAGAGCAAGAAAGAATTAAGTGACTGTTTCAGACCACAGCAGAGGTTTGAGAATGTTTCTAATGGAGAGTCCCTGAGCAAAGATTGCTCATTGGATTATTCTCATATTGAACAGAGATGGGAGCTGGGGCTGTCAGTTAGCTCTGCTATCTACAGTTGGTCAGGGCAAGTATCTCTGAATGGTTTCTGAGAGGTGTATCTCCATTCCCAAGATGCGGAATATTTATATCACCCCAGATACCCAATCCACCATAGTCAGCCATCGTCCTAATGTGCATCACTATAGATTAACTTCGCTGGTTCTAGAATTTCACATAAATGGAATCATAGAGTAGACTCTCATTTCTTTTTTGCTGGCTTACTTTGTTCATCATAATGCTTTTGAGATTAACTTCTACTGTTGCACAGGTAACTAATGTATTCATTTTTATTTCCAAGTGGTATTACTTTATATTTTTTAAAAAGAATATGCTTGTGCTCGTGCCCAGAGCAACTAGCTCTTCTTACCCAAAGTTTGCTCTTACAATTAGCTCATTTCTTCATGTTGCCTTCCCCTAAATTTATTAAGTGACTCTTCTATTTGTTTTTTTTAAAGCAGAGTTTCCAATTTGCTTACACTATACCCAGCCAAGCAAAATGTAGGCAGTTCATTTATTAATAATTTAGGTGACCTTCTTCATGAGATTTCACTCTGCTAGCTAAAGGAGTATATTTTAAGATCTACAGTTATGAACTTTCTGCTGATGTAGATAGTCTTTTTGGTAAAGTGCTCATTCTTTCAGACCTATATTGTACCACTCCTACTTCTTTCACAAAGATATCATCAAGATATGTGAAGATAGAGAATTTGTGAATGTAGGGAAAAGAGACAAACCCCTGACCTTGTGTTGTTTCAGGCAGCACATTCATCAGGATCCACTGAGAAATGTATGCTTTACCTGATATATATATATATATATATATATAGTTTACTCAAGTCAGCTGCTGACTATGATAGCTGATATTAATGTACTTGCTTGCTAGGGTTACCATAACATAGTACCATAGAGTGAGTGGCTTAAATAACAAACATTTATTTTCTCACAGTTCTGGAGGCGAAAAGTCTGAGATCAAGGTATTGGAAGGGTTGATTTCTTCTGAGGTCTCTCTCCTTGGCTTATAGATATCCCTACACCACCCAATTCTCTAATAACAGATGGGTATCCTACAATAGTCTGACAATAGTTACTTGAAATTGACATTCCATTCCACAAGTTAAGTGCTCAATCTCAAAAGACTGCCCCCCACTTCAGATCCAGGCATAAGTCCTAGACTACTGGAACTTCTGACTGACCAGCTATAAATTCAGAAGGTTTCCGCAACCCCTTCGTAAGATTTAACAAATTGTTAGAATTAGATCACAGAACACAGGAAAGCACTTCACTTACTATTACCATTATATTATGAGGGTACAACTCCAGGAACTGCCAAATGAAAGAGATACGTAGGGCAAGGTGGGGGAGGAGCACCCAGAGTCTCCGCGCACCTTTTCACACTTTATTGGTGCCTGGAGGTGTTCATTAACCAAATGTTCTATGAACTCTATCAATTAGGGTTTTTAATGGAGGTTCTATCACGTATGCATGATTGATTATATCATTTGCCATTGGTGACAAACTCAATGTCCATCCAGCTCCCCTTTCTCTCCCTAAAGGTTGAGAAGAGACCTGCAAGTTTCAACCATATAATAATGCCTTTCTTTCTGGTGGCCAGCCTCCATCCTGAAGTTATCTAGGGGCCTCCTGCCATCAGTCATCTCATTAGGATACAAAAAGACCCTCGTCACTTTGAAGATTCCGAGGGTCTTAGAAGCTGAGGCCTAAGACCAAATATTGTAACCAAAGATGCGCCCATCATGCTCATTACTTAGGAAATTCCAAAGGGATTTTAGAAGGTTTTAGAAGCTCTGCACCAGAAACTGGAGACAAAGACCAAATCTGTATTTTTTATTATATCACGCTATCACAATCCTTTACCCAGCTCTTGCCTGAAATGACTCAACTCATGTTTTGCCATGGTGTTTTTACATGCAATCCTCACTTTTGGTAGTCTCACCTTCCTGAAAAGCGTGGAAAGTTTTGGGTGCCTTTCTAACACATGAGCATTAACAAAGGCTTGGGAGTCAAAACTGGGGCCTTCTATTCACCAATAAAGTTTCAATCTTATTATTTGAATATGGCTACCTTATTTTGAAATGAGATCATCTTGCTTAGGTATGTACTCCCAAGGTCCCAAATGTGAGACCCTTTTAATTCCATTTCCCCACTGGGACCAAATGCATTCTACCCTCATCATTCTCTTTAACGTGTCTTAAACACATCACCTCTTGATCCTGTGATCTGTCAAAGGTTGGTCCAGGCACTATTGAATTAAGGTATCTCTGCTTCTCATAATTCTGTTGTCATCCCCAAATTCCCTAGGTTAAAAGGGGTATGTTGGAATGTTTACTTCCTTTAGGTCATGTTGTCTTTATATCTTAGAGCAGGTAACTTTATGACCTAAACGTCATAGGCCCAGGGGATGCACTCTCTGTGAGATAAATTCTATAATTTGAGTCTTCAGGACTTGGCTTTTGATAAGTTAAATGGAAATTAAATACATTTAGAATTTTTTCTTCTTTTGAATTAAGCATAGCTTTGAAGACCATTTTTTTAATTAAAAAATTTCATTTGCTATATGTTTTTATTACAACCCACAATGTAATAAAATATGGTATTTCTTTTTATATTTATTATAAAATACATTTTCCAATCTCTCACACTTTTCCTAAAACACATAAAAAATTCAGATAAAGCAAACAGAAAGTAAAATAACTGTAAATACAAAGAAATACACGTCACTAATATTATGCTTGGTATGATCTTATTGTATGTTTCATTTTATTGTATTATATGACATGTTTTTGGGAAGCAATCAGGGAAAAATAATAAATATGTAAGTGAAATTTGTTTATTGCTTACATAATCAACAACTCTTGGATAAGTTCTTTACCCGCTGATATTAACTGCTCAACACCCTAAAGGTTCTTACTGCTTAGTCATTTGTTTTATTTATTTATTTATTCATTCATTCATTCATTCTGAGATGGAGTTTCGCTCTTGTTGCTCAGGCTGCAGTGCAGTGGCGCCATCTCGGCTGGCTGAAATTCTGCCTCCTGAGTTTAAGCGATTCTCCTGCCTCAGTCTCTGGAGTAGCTGGGATTACAGGCAAGCACCGCTACGCCTAGGTAACTTTTTGTATTTTTGGTAGAAACAGGGTTTCACTATGTTGGCCAGGCTGGTCTCGAACTCCTGACCTTGTGATTTGCCTGCCTTGATCTCCCAAAGTGCTAGCATTACAGGCGTGAGCCACCATGCCCTATACATGTTTTATTTAGGCTCTACTTTTCTCCCTGGTGGGAGTACAGTGTATCTATGCTTGGTAACACCAGCATATTTCTCCTTAGAAGAACCAGAGAATAACCAGTGTTTAGAGCTTGAATCAGTCAATAAAAATTAAAAAAACTATGAAGTGAAGTTTTTAGTTTTAGATTTTATTTTGTAAATTGTAAGTTTTAGTTTTGCAACTAATCTCACCTTCAAAACTGCATACACAGCTAAGTGAGTCACCAGTTGACTTATTGCTAGGACATTTAACTACTTGTATCTTATTTTGAGGGCTATTGTTATAACTGTAAAGTTGAAGTAAAATTAAATACAATGCCATTTTCTCTGACAAATGAAATTGTGATTGAAAAAGAAAGCTAACTTAGGCCAAGCTGGAAAACTAATGTTAGGTAAAATTCGGTGATTACTTTACAATTGCACAGTATTGTCTCATTCTTAAGCTTTATATCAATTTGAATTGTGAAAAAAACAGAAGTCACAAGTGAGATTTGTCTTGTTTGTTGGTTTTCAGTTAAAAATTACTCACATTTGGAGATGTGAGGTCCTCAGAATTTCTCAAAATGTTCTCTGCAGATCAAGGGTTTTGGAGCCCATTAAAAGATACATTTTACAAAAGAATTTCCAAGATCAAATAAGTTTGATAATTCTTCATTAACAGATATTAAAAATTATAATTTCTTATATTTCCTTTTAGTGTACCTTCAATATTTATTTGAGTAAGGACACCATTTTTCTCAGAACATGTTAGAAATAGAATGAAAGAGCAATCATAGGTTTCAATGGATTTATTTTAGGATATATTCCATTAACTCATCATTCGTATGGTTCATTGATATAGTTCACCAAATTACAGGTCTAGGCTATTAAAAGTTACAGGAAAAAATGAATATTGTAAAATACTTAAATATCAAATTGAATTTTATGCTAGTGGGATTATTTTTAAGTTATTAATTGGCTTAAGTCTGAAATATGGTTTCAAGTAAAGTTCAAAATAAGGCAGTCTATAAAATTGGATAGTAAACCATGGTTCTGATTGAATTTCTTATAGAGATTGTGGGTGTAAAACTCAGTAAACTTTGGACATATTTATGAGCTTACTAAAATGTCAACGGATTAAAGACTGAAAGTCTTTAAATGGCCTGTCAAAAATTCTGTCTTTATGAACTTTTATTCATCTAAAAACGTAATTTTAAAACAACACTGAAAGATTAGCTTTCCTAATATTTTAATAATGGTTTTAGAAACTCCAACCCAAAAACTAGAGAGAGAGACAGACAGAGAGAGAGAGAGAGTGAGAGAGAGACAGACAGATGGACAGACAGACAGAAATGCAACATTTCCCACTCCTTAGGTAGCAAAGCTAAACTGAAAAAATGTGTTTTTATCAAAGTAAAAAATTCACAGTATATTAATGCCATAAAATATACATTGGAATCTTTCTTTGTCAGAACTGAATCAATAGATGAATTCTCAATCTCCTGAAATAGGTTAGATATGGGAATAGCTAAAGGAAGGAAGGGTAAGAGTATCACCAGCATAAGGGTCTTGGCACTCAATGTAATAGAAATTAACATGAGGTGAGAAAATTTTTTCCCAGACAAGTTTTATGGCTTACGCCTGGAAAGACTGGGCACTGGGGAGATAATCCAGAAAAAAAAAAAAGTTCTCTGGCTGACTCCCCTTGGGGAGTGCATTGTGGTGTCTTAAGGAGGGTAGCATGCACAATTCATGAGGTAGATGAGCATCGTTGCATTGCGGGGTGGAGTGCAGGGTGCACAGACTTAGTAAAGAATACTGCTAACACATAGGTCACATGATCAGAAAATGGCAAGAAAGTCCTTTCCTGGGCAAGGATTTCAGTGTTATACTGAAGCATGAGTTGAAAGTTGGTTATTCCTCTGGTCTTATGTGCATGTGGTCAATAAGATTAACTCCTTTGAGTGAGATTTACGTTGAGATGTTTCTTATTTTAATTTGTCCAGGTCCTGTGGTCACTGTGGTCAGCAGGTGTGGCAACTTGAGTAAGACTTATGGTAAGATGCTCTTTATCTTCGTTTCTTCAGACAGCTTGCAAGGCTTGGACAGCAGGTATGTCTAGAAAAATACATTAGTGGGGATAGGACAAGTGCCATCCCTATTCTCCTTCTCCCTGAGAGATTTTACTCTCCTTATTCTTAAGGAGAAAGTGCCAGAGGTCTAAGATCAAGGTATTGTCAGGGTTGGTTCCTTTAAGGGGTGTGAGGGAGAGCCTATTATCTATCTCTATCTCTCAGCCTCTAGAAGTTGGCTTGCAACCGTCTGTGTCCCTTGGTTTCTTCTGCATCATCCTGATCTCTGCCTTAATCTTCACATGACATTCTGCCTGTGTGCATGCCTGTAAGTCACATTCTGAAGTACTGTTGGTATTTCAATGTATGAATTTGGAAAGATGCTGTTCAACGCATAACAGTCTCCCTGGGTCACATGTTCTAGAGACCCATCCTTTAAAGCAGTGGTTCTCAAACTTTTAGAACACCCCTAGGCAGCAATCAGTCCGGGACATTCTGATTTAATATGTGTGGGGTGGGTCTAGAAATTAGCAATTTTAAAAAGTCACAGGTAATTCTAATACATGTTCCAAGCTGCAATCAGTAGAGATGGTGAAGCAAGGGGTTTCAAATTTCTTCTGTTTGTGGTTTTGTTTTTTGCCACTATATCCCTGGGCACTACTATGTAAACTACTCATAACTGAAGTAAAAAAGAATAGAGTAAAAGAAAAAATAAATTACAATAAATTATAACATGAAATGAAATGCTTATGACTCAAAGTTTAAAAGTAAAGTAACAGGCCAGGCCTGGTGACTCACGCCTATAATTCCAGCACTTTGGGAGGCCAAGGTAGGGGGGATCACCTGAGGTCAGGAGTTTGAGACCGCCCTGGCCAACACGGTGAAACCCTGTTTCTATTTTAAATACAAATCTCAGCCGGGCATGGCAATGCGCACCCGTAATCCCAGCTACTCAGGAGGCTGAGGAAGGAGAATTGCTTGAACCTGGGAGGTGGAGGCTGGAGTGAGCTGAGATTGAGCCACTGCACTCCAGCCTGGGCAACAGAGTGAGACTTTGTCTCAAAATAAAATAAAATAAAATAAAATAAAAATAAAAATAAATAAATAAATAATGTAATAAATATAATACATGTAAAAATAAATTTAAGATTAAAACAGTTTAGAGTGGAAAATTTAATAATTTAAAAATAAATAAAAGAAAATTATTTTAAATTAGTAAAAAATTAGAAGTAATGACGAAAAGTTGAATGTATAAAATTGAGAAATTACATTCAAAGCCAGCATATATATAATATAATATAATGTGTAATATATATTTAATAATATTATTATTATTAAACACATTATATTATATAATAGCATATATTCTATTTTTCTCTTTGTTGTGATCAGGCAGAGGGTTTAGAGGTCCATGACACCAAGCATACACGCTCTTTTTTTTTTTTTTGAGAAATTACATTCAAAGCCAGCATATATATAATATAATATAATGTGTAATATATATTTAATAATAATATTATTATTAAACACATTATATTATATAATAGCATATATTCTATTTTTCTCTTTGTTGTGATCAGGCAGAGGGTTTAGAGGTCCATGACACCAAGCATACACGCTCTTTTTTGTTTGTTTGTTTGTTTGTTTGTTTTGAGACGGGGTCTCGCTGTGTCGCCCAGGCTGGAGTGCAGTGGCGCGATCTCGGCTCACTGCAAGCTCCGCCTCCCGGGTTTACGCCATTCTCCCGCCTCAGCCTCGCGAGTAGCTGGGACTACAGGCGCCCGCCACCTCGCCCAGCTAGTTTTTTGTATTTTTTTTAGTAGAGACGGGGTTTCACCGTGTAGGCCAGGATGGTCTTGATCTCCTGACCTCATGATCCGCCCGTCTCGGCCTCCCAAAGTGCTGGGATTACAGGCTTGAGCCACCGTGCCCGGCCGCATACACGCTCTTAAGAAGAGCTTAAGCTCTTCTTAAGTTGGCCAATAGGGAGTACCAGTAAGTATTTGGGAACAAGATGAAGGAGGGTTTGAGTAAGGCACTGATTTAAGTGCTTTACAAATATTGTTGGCTTGAATTTTGATTTTTTTATGAAATAGGTACTATTATCTTTCCCACAATTGGTCTATGCCCTCACATCTTGAGAGGCATGGTTTGCATTTCTTACTGCAATAATCTACCCACTGGGTTACAGTGATAACTCTTTCTCTTTGCCCTGTAGTTGAGTCACACAGGTGACATCAACTCCCAGGTTATATTATTTCTGGCTTCATTGCCATTCCTTTTTATTTCCTTAACTCAAACCAGACCTCTGCAAATAGTCCCTTCCCAGCGTTCTCTTCAGCCACGATTTTCAGTTTGTCAGATCTTTTTTGAGTATCCCTGCCATCTATTTCCTGTCAGGACTTTGACTGATAAAAGAACATAAATAAATATTTAATACGAAGAAAAATAAGAAGTGAAAAGAAGAAGACTAAACAACAAAAGTAGAGCTTGCAGTTAGAAATAAGAAAAGGACACTCATAATAGCAACAACATACCAAATGATAATGGGCTACTATTCTATGCAACTAAACACAGACACACATATATCCACATATAAGTGATCATTTGGAAGCAAAAGAAGAAAGGAGGGGAAGTGAGGCTAGGGCAGGATAAGAAAATTGAAAGGAAATTAGGCCAAAGATAAGCTGTCTGGAAGTTTCTTCTGGATTGAGACGGTTATTAGAATAGAAATTTTCTTAAATTCACTTGGCCTGTAGGCTGCCTTCTCTTCTGGAATTTGGTCACAGAAAACTTGATGTCAGAGCATCATATTTTCCTTGTGCCCTAGGTATTTCTTCTCTCTCCTACTTGAGTCTTTTTTTTTTTTTTTTTGAGATAGAGTCTCACTGTGTCACCGAGGCTGAGGTACAGTGGCACTGTGTTGACTCACTGCAACCTCCGTCTCCTGGGTTCAAGCAATTCTCCTGCCTCAGCCTCCCGAGTAGCTGGGATTACAGGTGCCCACCACCATGCCAGGCTAATTTTTGTATTTTTAGTAGAGACAGGGTTTCACTATGTTGGCCAGGCTGGTCTCAAACTCCTGACCTCAGGGGACCCAGCCACCTTCGCCTCCCAAAGTGCTGGGATTACAGGCGTGAGCCACTGCGCCAGGCCTTGCTTGGGTCTATTTTTAATTTGTCTTTCCAAGAGAATATGACAATATTTATTTATTTGCAACTTAAGATTTATTGTTATTCAGGCTTCAAATGAGCCCAGAATTCAGGGCTGATGTGTGGTTCAGAAGTTGTTACGGTGTAACAGGATGCTGGACAAATCCAGGCAGCCTGACATGGAGGCCACCCTCTCTGCCTTGGACCCCTGCTCGAAAAGCAGCTGCTTCTGGGGTCATCTCTTTCCCAACTGCCTCATTCACCTGACAGGACTCCAAGACTGGGGCATGCAGCCTCGTGATCCCCACAGCTAATAGCTGAGAAGCTGCCCACACCTCTCCTAGCACGGAAGAAAGAACCTTCCCTTGGGATCAGACACTATGGCTTCGGCCCTGTGGAGGGAGAAATGTTGCCACGGGAGTGGTCTTAGGAACACAAGGCATGCACGGTCTGAGGTCAGAGGTTGCGAATTGGCCACCCATGAGTCAGACTGTCCCACTGATGTTTCCGTTTGGGACATATCACACCACACAGTGTTTAAAAAAAATTAGTTGGCAATATTTTAAAATGATAAGATTTCATATAAAAATCTGGATTTTTGGCTACTCTGGAAATAAACATTGAGACTATCTGGCAATACTGGACCCACACCATTCTTATTTGACACTGACTGGTCATAGCTAGGTAGCAGTTGACTTCACAGACTGGCTATGCACTCTCCAATCTGTGCCACCCTTAATTGTATTTCCAACTGGAGGCCAGGCCTCAGCAGCCTTGTATCAACGCACATGTGCTATGACTTTCTTTATCGTATAAGAAATATTTACATTGTAGTATTATCTTTAATCAAAAAGGAAAAGTCAAAGTCAAGCCTGGAATCAACCTATTTCTCATAGTCCTTGTCACTCATTTAAGTCTCTTGCTAAGCCCTGCGGGTACCTGAGTTTATAAACAACAGAGCACTCCTAATATCTCCCCCAAGGGATTTCTGCCCCACACACTCTACCTCTGCAGGATATGCTGTGCCCTAATATTAATTGGGCAAATCTACAAAGGAAATCAAAATTAGCTACGGAAGTTAAGGGAGGAATAGACTAAGAGCAACTCCTTTCGCCCCTTTTGCCCCTTGGTTATAACAGGGGGCTGGTCGTTAATACTCTCACTTTGCCTTTAACTTAGTGGAAAAAAAAAAAGAGTGACAGAGAAGAGAGTGAGAGAGAAAGAGACAGAAAGAGAGAGAGAGAGAGAGTCATAAAGATTCTTCAGGTCCTAAAACACTGGTTCCCATTCCTCAACTGCTTTGGAAATGAATGAGGCTCTTTAGAGAGAATGTCTAATGGGGATAGGTAACTCGGTTAGCCTGCAGATGCCCTGGGCTATCAAGAACTGTCCAACTCATCCTCCCTTAGGCCAGGGCTGCTTGCCCCAGCCTAAAATGTAAATGGCACAAAACGATTTTCAGTAAGGGTAGGGGACTCATTGTAGGAAGGGGATTAAAGAGGGGCAGAGAGTGGGAATTTGGCCTTGGCAAACACAAGACAGAGGAAAAGGAACATTCCTCACACTCCTCCATTCTGCTGTGGCGGATTCCACGCTATATGCCCCGGTGGTGAGCCAGCTGGGCAGCTCCAGGTCGGGCACAGTGAATTTGCTCTTGGGCAGTGAGTAGGATCCTTCTTTGAAGGGATAGTGGCAAGGAATGCCATAGGTATGTAGGGGCTCTGGACAGGGCCCCCCAAACAGCTGTACCTGTTCAAAGGTACAGCTGCCGTGAGGTCTTGATCCAGAGGCCAGCCACTTCCTTCTCCAAAACTAAGTCCATATCCAGATGAGAACTCAGGGGAACAGTGGTGCTGCCCAGGAGACTGAGGGTCACGTTCTCAGGAAGGATGACGGGGTCAGGTTCCACAGTTATGCCTCTGATCACCGCAGGGTCCTTCCCTTCATCACAGTTATTCCAGGGAAAACTACTGAGTTTTATCAGGTGGGCTTGCGAGAAGCAAGCCCAGGGCGATCTGGGGCAAAGCCTGCATTAGGGATTGCGTTCGAAGGGTGGGTCCGGGCGGAGTTAACTGCAAGGGTCTGTGGTGGCAGCGGCGCCTTTAAATGGTTTCCTGCATTGGTGGTGAATATAATGACCTTTAAAAGCAACCGTAGATTGGAACAGGGATTGAGATGCTCATGTATGTTGAGAGAAATCTTATTCTAGGAAATAATAATAATAATAATGCATCCAATAAGTAAAATCAGTGCTCACAATTCAGTGAACTAGTTTTTAAAACAAAATTTCTTATTTATGAAACACTTATGTTTTTTCAAACTACGTGTAAGACATTTTTCTAAGTGGTTTACAAGTACTGCCTGCTTGAATTTTCATTCTCTATGAAGTAGGTACTGTTATCCTTGCCATTTTACAGATGAAGAAAACAAGACATGGAAAAGTTAGGCATTTGACCAAAGACTCAAGCCTAGTAAATGGTATAGAAGGTATTCAAACCTACACAGTCTGCCTGCAGATATTGTACCCAATTGCAATTGCTGAATCAATAAATATGAAGATCTCAGCATTGTCTTCAGAGAGACAATTAAGTTTCTCAAAATAGAGGAGATATATATTGATCGTGTCATCATGAAGATACTTTGGTCAGAAGTCACAGAAGCAAGTCAAAACTAGCTAATAAAAAAGAGGAGATGTTATATGAACATCAAAAAGTTATTTTAAGAAAACTAAGAGACAAAAAGAAGCCCTCAGGATTTGAAAGAATAAAATATCAAAAAATAAAAACAAACAAGACATCCTGGGAAAACTCTCTATTTATCCTCTAATTTCTTTCCTTTTACTTCATTCTCTCTCAAACTACTTCCTCAACTTCTAGCTCCATGAGGCATGTCATGTAGAATATAGTCTTTAGCTTTCAAGTTTTTATATCTTCTCCATTCAGGATCTCAGGGCTTGGTGACACTTTCAAATTCCTGAACAGAATCTCTATTGTTTGGCTTTGGTCTGGTGTCCACTTCTGGTCCAACTGACAGGAGCAAGTTGGTGAGGGACACAGAGCAGAGTTATGACAGCTAGGGGCAGTTCTCAAGAGAAAGGAGGTCACTTGTTTTGTATGGGATACTGCTAAATGTGTTTGTCAAAGATAGTACCTTAAAAACATGATGCATTGCTCAAGTGGGCATTCAATGTAGGGGAAGCCTGGAATAGTGTCAGGCTTCCAGCTTTGAGAGTGGTCTTTGGGAGCAGATCTCAGAACCATGAGAAATAATTTGATAAAGAGCAAGGAAGGCAGCTAGAACACTCTTAGGAAAATACTTAAGGCTTAAGAAAAAAATGTAGCTTGAGGTAAAACAGGCACTTGTTATGAAGTGCACTCATGGATTTGTTTCTAATTTGCTTTACTTTGTATTTACTTATTTGTTTATTTAATAATTGTTTTTGAACATTTAATAGATAAGAAATATCATGCTGTTTTCCAGAGTCATAGATGACTAAGGCATGTACTTCCTTTTGTTGAAGGGGATAATAAAATATTACTTTAGTTTACATCACACAATTATAACATCTATCTATATATCTGTCTATAAAAAAACCTATAGGAAAAAGAATATCTACTCATTTCACCATTCTTATTTAACATTATTCTAGAAATGTTGGGAAAAGGAATAAGACCAAAAAAGAACTTAGTCATAAGTTTGAGAAAAATATCAAAATATAATTACCAACAGATTATGTATTTACCTAGCAAGAAAACCCAAGAGAATCACCAGAACACTTTAAAATGTTTGAGTTCAGTATGTTAAAACACAAATATGAAATTGTTATCTTTCTACTATTTGAGAAGTAATCTCTTAAATATAAAATAGAAAGTAAAAAAATATAAAAAACAACCTAATAATAAAACAAAAATAATTTAATAATTAATAAATATAATACCAAGAAAAAATTTAAGCATAAGTATACTAAACTGTGCAAAACTGTTCAAAATTCTTAGCCAGAGTAAAAGAGAGGATTTTAATGAGAGAACATAAAGCATTTCTCTACTGGAATACAAAATAAATATTTTTCAATATAAGTAAAAGAGGTATTTTTTAAAAGAACTGTACTCAACGTAATTGTGAAGTTTATTTAAAAAAAGGTGTGAGCTTAAAAAAGAGTAATCAAGAAAAGCTCCTAATCATAGATTTTAAGATATACTATAATGCCATTATAATTATTGTGATATTTATACATTATTACATAGATCAATCGCAGAAAAGAAAGTTCAAAATCTTTTCTCAGAATATATAAACATTTTAGTTAATCGTAAAAGTCATCTTACAAAAGTTGTGAAAGAATGAATTATTCAATAAATGTCCTGGGGTACTCTGGATCACTACTTGGGAAAAATAACTGATTAAATCTGTTACTCTAATTATAAAATACATGCACATTTCCAGATGAAATAAATTCATTAATATTTTAAAAAATTCAACCTAAAAAACTTAAAAAATACAGGTAAATATTTATATAATCACATAGACTTGATCTTTATAAACATGAAATGAAAGACAAAAATCACAGTAAAAATATAGACATTTTTGGACTACACAAAAATACAAAACTTTTTATGAGAAAAAAAGTAATCTGTTAAAAGATATATATAATCATTAAATTAGCCAATATTTGCTTAGACCTAGAATTTAAGAACCAGAAGACATTTCACCTTTAAATGTTAAACGTATTCTATACTAATTAGTTTTTTAGGGAGAAAAATAAATTTTCTTGAAAATGCTCATATCTTATTATATCATATATCACCATATTTTAATAAAATTATTCTCAGATTAAATATTTGGCAACTATTCATAAAAGTTTCAAGTAATCTATTTCAAATGACCTCCATTTTTTATCTGAATCAATGACAATAAAAGTTTCCAAATTTTATCTTATAAGAGAGATTTTTTTTTTGTAAGGTCACTATTTGTTTTTTTCCTCACAGAAAATACCACAATGGTGCTTTTGTGACTAAACTACTAGGGTTATTGTGCTCATCACACTGGCACGAATGACAATGTTGCTGATGATGATATCTTCAGGATTCAGACTGTTAATCCATCATTGTACGTAGGTGAATACAACAAATTACTTTTTCGCTGTTATGAAAATAAAATAAATCCCATGAGAGTAGGTTTCTATAATGAAACAGATCATGCATAGAAGACTTTGAAATTTGGTGCTAAGGCAATAACAGCTTCTGTCAGATCCTGGTAACTTCATTTGACAGGAGTAATGGTTCTACTTTGTCTTCATTTAGGACAGCTTTGCTTCAGTGACTGGGAAACATGACAATGAGTTGTAATAATTCAAACAGCTCTCACAATGGAATCATGACGTGAAGCCAACCGACTTCTGCAAACAGGAAAATTAATGGTTTTCTTAAATTTGTCCCTCATGGCATTATATAACTATAATTTTTTAAAAGATAGGTATGCATTGATAATTGAAATAATAATAGCAGCCACAAAGAATATTCAAAATAAATTTAAGTTAGAGGCACTCTGGCTTCAGTGGATATTTCTATTTGGAAATGCTTGTCAAAGTCCAAGATTTTTTCTGCAATGGTTTTATTCAGCAATGAGCTTGGATTTTAAGTCAAGCAAGCATGTATAGATTTCCCCAAGGACTGAGGCAGAGTAGTCAGGGGTATATGTTGAAAACCTGTTACTGGAGAAAACTAAGATGTTATTTTGGCTTAATTCTAGACAGAGATAATTATATTTAAGTTACTTAACAAATCTTTGATTCTTCAGAAAAACACAAGGTGAGATGTTTTTATTACATGCTGAGCTAGGTTCAGGAGTCGTGAGCTCTAAGTCTTTTGCCGGTTGCTAGCTGTTTGACCTCGGAAAATTAAATTTACTTATTTGGGTTAGGATTTTTCATCTGTAAAATAAAGAAAATCGATTTAATTTATCCTGTCTATGAGAGGTCACTCTGAAGTATCAATGAATATTAAAAGGATAAGTTTTCTCAACGCCACCAATGTAAAAGAGAGTGAAGATATCTAAACACAGGCTGTAACATATGACACACATATGACAAAAAGGCAAGCGGGGTTACTTATGCTCAAACAGTGATTAGGAAAAGTCTTTTAGATTGGGCCACCAATGAAGGCAATAACTATGTACAATAAGCTTATTTGCAGTGGTTTCTTCTGCAATACGAGTAAAATTTAGTTTTCTTGCTCTTGCTTCAAGGTAAGTATCAGTAGTTTTGTCCGTTCAAAACACTCACAAATTCAACTCAAACAAACCTGAGAAAAAACCCAAGGTAATCTTTATAATTCAGTAAAGGAGAATTATATCTCACAAAACAGAGGAAATCTTTTAAAATTCACATTCTACCCCCAAAATTCTATACACGACAGCTAATAAAATAACCCTATGACCCCAAACCCGAGTAATTTTGACTTCTTTTCACTTTTCCCTTTTCTTAGTTAGAACCTTCTTCTCTTTTGAATATTCATTTCCTAACATAAGTTCTCATCTTTTCTATGAAAGCTTACACTGAGGTAAGAAATCGTGCAAGCCAAAATGAAAACAATGACATTTTTAGAGCACCTATTATAGCTAGTCACTTTACCTTAAATGATTGCATTTAAGCCTCCAAATCAGCCTATGATGTAGGTACTGTTTTCATTCAAGCATTAACAATGAGGAATTAGTTTCTGAAAGAGGTCTGACAACCTTTGAAACACTTTATAGCTTGAAAAAGGTTACTTTTGCAAGTGGAACACATCAACTTCTTTCTAATTCTTGATATATGGATTAGAAAAGGAAAGATTTTGGTTTGATATATTTATTTCACATGGTAAACTAATATAAAAATAAGATCAGATTTTTAAAATAATATTAATACCATCTCTTCAGAAATAAATATTTTCAAATTAAAAAATCTAAATTTAAGATTTTTTTCTGTTATATATAGATATCAGTATATGTTTGTATTAGTGCATATGTGCACATGTATGCATGTATATGTGAACAGATAGATACTTAGTGAAGAAATAAAACGAAGAGATTGTACACAAACACACACACACACACACACCCCACAGCATATGTTAATATTTACATAAAGAAGGATTAGCCGGCAAAGAAAGAGAAGGAACAATCAGAAGTTGGAGAAAAACATGAGAGTGTCATTTCATGTGGACTTCTGAACAGTCTTCCACTGGGGATAATTTGTGAATTTCGAACTTTCTGAGCACTTGCACCTATCAAAATATCTATATTTTCACCTCAAAACTTGAATTGTAGATTGGGCTGATTTTAGGAATCTAAGTTGAATATTATTTTCTCTTAGAACATTGAAGGCTTTCCCTATGGTCTTCTGGTGTTCTGAGGAGCCATTGAGAATTTCAAAGGCCACACTTATTTATATTCTATTTTACATAACTGGCTTTTGGTGACCGAAAACCTTTAGGATTTATTCGCTATCACTGGAGTTCAGCAATTGTGCTATTTGAATATTTTAGATGAGGAAGGTGTCTTTAATGTTCATTCTCCTTAGCATGTATTTGACACTTTCAGTATCTAGACTTATTTCTTTCAATTCTGACAGATTTTTTTATTTCTCCCGCTCTAACTTTTATTCTTTGTCTTGCTGGAATTCCTAATATTGGATGGGGACCTCCTAGATAATCTTCAGATTGTAATCTATTGTTGCCTATTTCACATCACTTATCTTTCTGCTCAACTGTCTTTGAAATTTCCCTAATGTTGTCTTCCAAATGTCCAGCCTTTCTAATGATTATATGCATAGTGTGTTTAATATATACACAAATAAATATATGATAAATATTTTATTTTTTATGTAATTACTGTTAATTTCTGGTAGCCCATTATTTTTAAAGAATCATTCTCTTTTGATTTTTATTTATTTATTTATTTATTTTATTATACTTTAAGTTCTAGGGTACATGTGCATAACGTGCAGGTTTGTTACATATGTATACATGTGCCATGTTGGTGTGCTGCACCCATCAACTCGTCAGCATCCATCAATTCGTCATTTATGTCAGGTATAACTCCCAATGCAATCCCACCCCCCTCCCCCACCATGATAGGCCCCGATGTGTGATGTTCCCGTTCCCGAGTCCAAGTGATGTCATTGTTCAGTTCCCACCTATGAGTGAGAACATGCAGGGTTTGGTTTTCTGTTCTTGTGATAGTTTGCTAAGAATGATGGTTTCCAGCTGCATCCATGTCCCTACAAAGGATGCAAACTCATCCTTTTTTATGGCTGCATAATATTCCATGGTGTATATGTGCCACAAGTTTTCATCTTCTGTTACTTTCTTTCTGTTTAGGATGTTCTCCATTTATCTCCATAAGATTCACTCTGTATCCTTCTTCCCCTCCTTTGTGATCCTAGATGATCCCTGTGGTCTGAGTCATATGGGTTGCATCACTAGAGCTCCCTTGTCCTCTGGCATCTGGTTGAGATTTAACACAGGGGGTCATGGGCAAGAGATCAGAGGATGGACAGAGACATACTGGAGAGTATTTATTCTCCTCACTTCCTCCGGTCAGGCTGTGGATTGGCAGTAAACTGTTTTCTCTTTCAAAGGACACAGCTTGTGTCTGGAGTCCCTCTTTTATATTTACAACTCTCTTAGTTCTTGATAAATATGTTTTCCCAACCTCTTCAGACCTAGGAGTGATCAAAATTCCATGCCTTTTCTAGGCCAGGGATGCTTTAGCGTCTCTTGTTAGTTGCTCTTAATGTTAAAAACTGGTAAATAGTGCCATCATTGGAGTTTCCCTAGTCTCACATTTTGTGTGTATGGTATTTTGTTGCCAGCATCTTGACTAATCTAATGTATTGATCTAATGTATTAAGAATGCATTAATGTATTAATGTTTTTGTTTTTTTGCCAAAGCTTTTCAAAATTTTTTACTCCTACATTATCTTTGTTTACTTTGGGCTTCTTTTTCTGTTTTTCTTTTCTTTCATCAAATCCTTTGTGTATTTTTGTTCATAACTAAAATAGAGGTACTAAAATTTTGGTAGAAACTTGTTTTAAACAGAAGGCTTCACTTTAGAGTGATTGAGACAAAATTTGATTATTTTATTTATGGATCCCTCAATAGTAGGACTACTTGTGTTTCCTTTTCTCTGGGAATAGTCAGTTTCACCAGAGAAGCATCTTCTAATGTCTTACCTAGAAAGTGTATGTCTGACTCCCACTATTCATGGGACAGACCAATGTGTCTGGTTGAATTTCCAGTAGGATCCTCTTCTGCTTTCTTTACAGTGCTTGGTGTCCTTGGTCTGGGGCACCTATGCTTCCATTTCTCCGTAAATGAAACCTTTAATTTCCTGCTTAGTAGAGGAGTGATTACACGGCAGTGCTGAATCTGAGAAAGGATCAAAGGTTTCACTGCTCCTTATACAGACTTTTCAACACTATTCCTGATTTCAACCCCTGCTTCAACACAGTATTTTCCACAGTATTTCGTGCCATTAGTTCCTTAGTCCTTTCAGAATATTACAGTATATATATTGGCCTGATTTTCATGTCATCTTCAGGGATTTGATCATCAATTTTTTAAGAGATGTATGCTTTTTATAGTCTAAAATTACACTGATATCTTTCAAGTCTTCTTGTCCATTGTCTTAGTGTGTGTTTATGGTAAAATTATTTCTACCTTTGTTATGATATATTATTAGAAGGAGTTTAAGTTCTCAGCAGCAATCTGAACACAGCAAATCTCTGTAAAAATTTTAAACTTGTTAAGAGTGTGGTGGGCAGAGATCATTGTCTCTAATAGACACATCCCCTCTAAGAATTTTATGACTTCCGGAAGGATGGAGAATTAAAGAAAACAACTCTAAACACTTCCTACAGAGTTGTTTTATGGTTATTGTACATCCCTGACTTCGAAGAAGTATACTTAGAGATAAAACATCAGCTTCTGTTGTTGCAGGAAGTCAGGGACCCCGAACAGAGGGACTGACTGGAGCCATGACAGATGTACATAAATTGTGAAGATTTCATGGATATTTATCAGTTCCCAAAGAATACTTTTATAATTTCTTATGCCTGTCTTTACTTTAATCTCTTAATTCTGTTATCTTTGTAAGCTGAGAATGTATGTCACCTCAGGACCACTATTGTACAAACTGATTGTAAAACGTGTGTTTGTACAATATGAAATAAGTGCACCTTGAAAAAGAACAGAAAAACAGCGATTTTCAGGGAACAAGAGAAGACAACCATAAGGTCTGATTGCCTGCAGGTTCAGGCAGAAGAGAGCCATTTTCTCTTCTTGCAGAGAGCCTATAAACAGATGTGCAGGTAGGGAAGATATCACTGAATTCTTTTCCCAGCAAGGAATATTAATAATGAATACCCTGGGGAAGGAATGCATTCCTTGGGGGAGGTCTATAAACAGCCACACTGGGAGTGCCTGTCTTATGTGGTTGAGATAAGGACTGAAATACGCCCTGGTCTCCTGCAATACCCTCAGACTTAGGATGGGGAAAAAACCCATCCTGGTGAATTTGAGCTCAGATCGGTTCTCTGCTCTTGAACCCTGTTTTCTGTTGTTTAAGATATTTATCAAGACAATACGTGCACAGCTGAACATAGACTAGGATTTTTTGATTTTTGCCCTTTGCTTGGTGATCTTTGCTTTGCCCTTTGCCTTGTGATCTTTATTGGCCTCAGAAGCATGTGATCTTTGTTCTCCTTTTTGCCCTTTGAAGCATGTGATCTTTGTGACCTACTCCCTGTTCATATACCCACTCCCCTTTTGAAGTCCTTAATAAAAACCTGCTGGTTTTGTGGCTCAGTTGGGCATCATGGTCCTACCAATACGTGATGTCACCCCCGTAGGCCCAGCTGTAAAATTCCTCTCTTTGTACTCTCTCTCTTTATTTCTCAGCTGGCCAACATTTAGGGAAAATAGAAAGAACCTATGCTGAAATACTGGGGGCACTGAAACATTTACAATGCCAAGTATATCTTTGTTTATAAGATCAAAATAATATGGTTGGTGTTTTTCTGCTGTACATTTAATAATTCACTTTTATCAACTGCAATGTGAAACAATATCAAGAATACAAAAAACCTAGAAGTGAATTAAACATACACACACATCAACTCCATAATTTGTTTTGCTACATTTTTTTCTAGGTCCTTTGTTGCTTGGGTTTATCCTAATTCTTTTTTATATGCTTCAAACTCCTTGAATACGTATTGGCAACAGTAAATCGTCTTCTAATATAGGGAGACAATTATTTTCTAAAATTATTTATTTCTGTAATAGCAGCATATAAATGAGAATTCCAAAATAAAACAAAAATATATTCTGGCTGAGGGCCAAGCTCTTTTTAATATTTATTTGTTGATTGATTTATGAGACAGAGTCTCACTCTGTTGCCCAGGCTGGAGTGCGGGGGTATGATCTCAGCTCACTGAAACTTCTGCCTCCTGAGTTCAAGCAATTCTCCTGCCTCAGAATCTCAAGTAGCTGGGACAACAGGTGTGCATCACCATGCCTGGATAATTTCCTTCTTAGTATTTAAATAAAAGTTATAACATGAATAACAATTTTTTATGAAATAATTTTTGTAGCATACCTTTACTAATGAAAATCTGAAGCCTCTGTAAAATTTCAGTTTAACTTTAATATGACACCTAGCATTTTAGAGTTTTTCATGTAAGAAAATTTGTTGGGCAATTTAGTCTTGAAATACCCTAATGATCTTAAATTATTTTTTGTATGACTTTAAACTTTTATGCCAAATATGCTATATAAAAACATAACTATACTGCTTACTTTTTAAAGCACATTATTAAAGAAGCCCATTTTCATTAAAATGTAAGATTTGATAATCTAAGACATTTTTCAATTAACTAAAATATTGGAGCTGAATGTGGGATTCTTCAGTAATACATATATTACTACTATATAGTCAACATATAGATTATCTTCAAATATTATATTAATGTTTGTGAATAGTCATACATTTTATGCAGAATGAAATATGTCCAGTAAGTGAAGCTATTTGAGATTGAATTGCATTAGCAGTTATAGTCAGAAAATGCACTGTGGGTAATGAAAAAGATTGATATGTTAGGGAATTGACCTACAAAGGTACCTATGATAAATAATTACAGCTAACATTTATAAAGAATGTAAAATGTGCCAGACACTGGGCATATATTTATTTGCATAATTCTAAAAATAATCCTTTGAAGTAGATACTGTTATCATTCCCATTTTGAAGGTGGAGAAACAGAGGACCAGAAAGGTTAAGTACTTTGTTCAATGTCACAGAACTAATAAGTGGCTATTGCAGGATAAAGCATGTGATTTTCAAGAAAAATGAATTTTCTGATTTCTATATAAATGTAGAACATTTTGGTTAGGTTCACAAATATTTTATAGACTTAAAAGACTGGATAGTATTTTGGCAGGTCTTCTAATGTATCCCGCATGTTCCAAGAAAGATTATTCAAGTATCAGCTTAAAAACATATGTATGTAATTTTGGAAGTTTTATATATATATATGTCATCTGAAAATAAATTATGCAAGTTTTATGCTTTTTGAATATTTGATGTCTGAACACCACATATTTCTGAGTTTTTGAAAGACAGTAACAATTCATGAAATCAAGCAGTTTCTAAGGAATGGGTCAAAAAACTTTTCTTCAAAGGCCAAATCACAAAATAGGATTTACATACAAATACTCCATTGTTTCAATGATCTATTGCTGCGTAACAAAATAAAGGGCTAAAAAACTGATCATTTCATTTCATTTGGTTAAAATGCATAAGTATGAAATTCAGATGGCGCTCCTTTGGGCAATGTTTCTGCTTTATGTGACTTCAGCTGGGGTCATTTACTCTGTTGCATTCAGCTGGTAGCTGGGCTGTGCTAGACGCTTCAAGAGGATTCATGCAGGTGACTAATGAGACATCTCCACATGGCTTTTCTCTCTACATGAAACATAGTTCTTTTTATGTGTGATTGTCAGAGTTTTTCAAAGAGATGTGCTTTCAAGGAGACGAAACCTGAAAAAAAAAAAAAAAGCTAAAAGATACATATCTCACAAATATTTGTTCATACATATTTAGAGAGTTTGCATAAATTTTTATAGGCATTGTATATATATTTATATATACATTATACAAGTTAACAATATACATGTTTGGACACATAATTGTACATATTTATATATTTTAAATTTTTATACATATCTATAAATTTATTCTCACATGAATATTGTACTAATATATTAAAAGCTTTGGACTTGGCTTGTAAGAATGTCTTTTATCATCGTATTTAGAGATGTTAAATAAATTACTGGTATGAATATTATATGACCTTAAAGTTTTGTCTTTGTATTCTGTTTGCTTGAATTTTAAATGTCTATAAATCATTATAGGTTCATATAATTTGCTAACATCTCAATGTACAATATAAACTTAGAGGAGTATCCTTTTTTAAATATTTCAAATGGCTATCTTGGTAATTTAAAAAGCATTTGGGCAGCTTTTTTTCTGATGTGATTAGGTTTTTATCCTGTCTTCTGGTCAAATTAGAACTTCCTGGGAGAGAAGGGAAAGCACCAGCTCCTATTTTCTCACTGCTCATGTGTGTTTTGTTATTAGCATAAACCTTAGTCTTTAGCTTATTTGCAAAGAGCGTTTTAAAATATTTTTTGAGACAGAATCTCGCTTTGTAGCCCAGGCTGGAGTGCAGGGTGGCATCATCTCGGTTCACTGCAACCTCCACCTCCTGAGTTCAAGCAATTCTCCTCCTGCCTCAGCCTCCTGAGTAGCTGGGATTACAGGCATGCACCACCATGTCTGGCTAATTTTTGTATTTTTAGTTGAGACAGGGTTTCCAGTAGAGCTTTTTGACTGTTTCAACCTACAGAGTAGTCAGGAAGTGACTTCCAAGGGAATATAGATTTCCCCTAGCTTCTCTCTCTCTCTCTTTCTCTCTCTCTCTGTCTCAATGCTTCCTTTTTGATTGCAGCCACCATGCTGGGAGGCCATGTGTAGTTATTCTTGCTGACAGTCTCAGCTGAGAGACAATATTAATTGTCAAGCATGTGAGTGAGGAATCTTTTAGATGCATCTCGTCTTCAACTGCATTCCCCAACTGATGTGCAGAGCAAAGACAAGCTGTCCTCAGCGAGCCCTGCCAAAATTGCACATGCATGAGCTAGAAAAGTTATTTTACTGTTTTACAGCACAATATTGTTTTGTTTCGCAGCAAAAAAAAAAAAAAAAAAAAAAAAAAAATACTATATTGTTTTACAGCAAGCTTCAGGAAGTCTTTAATTTTGTACTTGTTAACTTGAACAAGAAGGCAGTATGTTTTGCTTATGTTTCCATGGATTGTCTTGCACACACCATTATGATAACAGTCGACCCAGCTTATAATTAAGAAATTCACAATTAATTGAGGTTTGGGCAAAAGAGCAAAAATACTTCCTTCTGTCAATATTATAAAACATGAGCTATTGTTTAGCATAATGAAAACCCCTATATACAAAACCAATATGTTGACCCAAATATCATTCTCTCTGAGACGTCCCCCATGACATTTATTTCTTGGATAAATATAGTGTTATCATGTTGAAATGAAGGTGCTAATGTATTGAACTCTTATCAGATATGAATAAATGAAATATTTCATATCCTAAATTGTTTTTCACCATTGAAGTATGTGAACTGAAAAAAAGAAGAATTTTTTATTTTTTTTAGAGAGGGACTTAAATGTGTGATTTTCTGGAGGAAAAAGATATTTTGGAAACATAGGGTGGAGCTGATGAAACTCTGATTACTTGTAGTGAAGAGCAAAAGTATCAAAGATGTGTAACAAAGCTTTGACAGGAACCATGAGTGACTCCAGGACAAACTTTATATCTTAGACATTTTTGTTGAAATAGGTTTGCTTACCTCTGTCCAAAGAATTCTGACTGTAACGTATTTTTTTTCCTATTCTGTCAGATTTAAGGGCTCATTATTGCTCAATAAAAGTTACTGCTGCTATTGTACATATGATTGTTAGGAGGACAGAAAAGTGTTAACTGGAGACTGATGTTTTTGTTATTTTTACTAATCCAGGCATGTTTGTGGCCTTAGGGCTTGGATAAGCTTGTAACCATTGAAAAGAACAGGTAGAGGTAAATATCAGGGATCCACAAGACAGTCTGACTCAATATGGAGAATGAAAAATGAATCCAATAAAATATGTATGTGGGCTGGAGGTCCCTGATGCAGCGAGTCAAGATATGGATTATTTTAGAAATGGTATAAATCTGAGAAGTATAAAAACTAAAAGACTCTTTTATTTACCTTGAAGCTGCAATGAACATATATGACCTAATGTTCAGTCCATTGCTGACACCTTTCATACTAGTAGGCCTGTTTTTTTGTTTTGTTTTGTTTTGTTTTGTTTTTGTTTTTGGTAGAGAAATAATCAGTTCCTTCGCACTGTGATTGTTAAACCAAAACATTCAATACTCTCTCTATCCAAGCAAAGATTCATTTTATTGTAAATGTCACTAGCGTTCAGCATTGCAAATTTCTTCACTAAAATTTTGCTTATACTAAAATATAATCCCTGGTAAATAAAGTGGATACTTTATAAAAATATCTTTTCCTTCCACATTCCTTTAGACAGTTTAATATGTTTTACTCTATATTAACATCATCTTATTATGTTAGCTAAGCAATTTTAATGTGGTAATTTAACATATAATGAAATCACAATATAAGATACTCTTAATGAAGCACATTTGTATTAAGTTAGTCATGGTTTGTGATTGTGCAGTTATAGATGATTTACCTAGTATACATTTTTAATAATTTTCTATCTCCAGTTAGTAAAAATTAAAGAATTCATTGTTTTATGATAAGAAAACTTAGTAATGAAGATTTCGTTGATGCGAATTTAGGTAAATTTGAATTTTCCCAATTCACTTAATTCAAGAGGTTCTACTATTAGAAAAAAAAAGCTTCTTACCCAAGTTTAATGATTTGACAATAGTTAATTTTTTTTTTGAATCATCTTAGAATTCTTTTTTAGTAATGGTGGCAAAGTCTCAAAAAATTTATTTATTTTAAAATATACTTTACTTTTCAGAAGAGTTTCAGGTTCACAGCAAAAGTAAATAGGAGGTACAGACATTTCACATATACCCTTTGACACCAAAAATGGACAACTATCCCACTATCAAAATCCACCACCAGAGCAATAGTTTCTTTTCAATTAATGAACCTACACTGACACATTATTATCACCCAAAATCCATAGTTTTCGTTAGGACTCACTCTTGGTATTGTGCGTGCTGTAGGTTTTAGCAAGTATATGATGACAGGTATCCACCATTATAAGAATACCATACAGAATAGTTTCACTGCTCTAAAAATCCTCTGTGCTCTGCCTATTCATCACTCCCACTCTCCTAAACATTGGCAACCACTGCCTATAATTTTGCCTTTTCCAGAATGTCATATAGTTGGAATCACAGTGTATATAGGGCTTTCATTTTGGCTTATTTCGTTCAGTAATATGGATTTAAGCTTTCTCCATGTCTTTTCACACTTGATAGCTCACTCTTTTTTAGTGCTAAATAATGTCTTATTGTCTGGAGGTATCAAAGATTATCCACTCACCTACTGGAGGACATATTGGTTGCTTCTCGAGTTTGGCCAATCATGAATAAAGCTGCTGTGTTCAGGTTTCTGTGTAGACATAAGTGTCACTTTTGTGTGAACAAAAATACCCAGGAATGAAATTACTGCCAACAAATGGTAACAGTATGTTTAGTTTTGTAAGAAACTGTCAAACTGTCTTCCAAAGTGGCTGTACTATTTTGAGTTTTCACCAGCAATAAATGAGATTTCCTATTTCTCCATATGGTTGATAGCATTTGGTGTTGTCAGTATTTTGGATTTTGGCCATTCAAATAGATGTATAACGGTGTATCATTGTTATTTTAATTTGCAATACCCTAATAACATATGATGTTGAATACCTTTTCTTATACTTATTTGCTATCTGTATATCTTCTTTATTGAGGTATCTGATCTGGTCTTCTGCCTATTTTAAAATGGGGTTGTTCATTTTCTTATTGTTGAGCTTTAAGAGTTCTTTATATATTTTGGATAACTGTCCTTTACAAAATATGTCTTTTGCAAATATTTTCTCTCAGTCTGTGACTTGGCTTCTCATTCTTTTGACAGTATCTTTGGTAGAACAGAAGCTTGTCACTTCAATGAAGTCCAGCTTATCAATAACTGTTGTTAATTTTCTTTTACAGAAAAAGTCTCCTCATATTGTCCTGTTAACTGCATAGCTATTTACAAATCTGGTCTAGATGTAATTTTATTTCTTGGTTTGCTCCTTTCAAAAATGTTGCTGCTGCATTTCTGTAGTTTATATTCAGTAATAATACTCTCTAATTTCCCTAAAACCAAATATATAAGGTGCATCCATGATACAAGCTCTGTTTGTTGATGAGTGAATAAGGAATGAGGACTGGGAGAGAGATTTAACTCAGCTTGTGATATGAAAGTGATGTGACTTTAGTTTATTTTCTACATTTAGGAAAAATAATGTTATGATTCAATAGAGAAGCAGAACCAGTAGGAGATATACATTATATGTTGTTTTCCAAATAATTTGTTTATGTGATCGTGGGCCTGGCTAAGCAAGTTTGAAATCTGTAGAGGAGGATGTCAGGAAGGGCAGGATAGAGCTATCAGGCATGGGCTAAAGCTGATTTTTGCAGGTGGAATTTCTTCTTCAGAGAAGACCCAGTTCTGATCTTAAGACATTCGGATTGATTGAATCAGGTCCACATCTTATACTTTCTTTTACTTAAGGATAATGTCTTTTACTTAAAGTTAACTGGTTATGAGCTTTAATCATCTGTACAAAATTCTTCACAACAAAACTTCGATTAGTATTTAATTGAATAAATGAGTACTGTAGATTAGCCAGGTTGACACATAGAACTGACCATCACAATCTAACTTTAATCAACTTGGCATCCATAAATGTCTGTTTAAACTTGATTTAATCTCCAAATAAAGACAACAATGAAGTCATACTTCTACTTAATATAGGACAACTATTTTGCATTCCACCAAAAACTTGCTAATTCTTTCCTCCAAAAAGAAGGAAAAGTCCTTAGGTGATGTTCACTCATCTTCTTTGATACCCTAGAGTTAAATACTAAGATATAAAGATATTTATCATCAACAGATCTTATGTTAGATAATAAGAGGATGAGAGAGAAAAATAAAAATGTTTGATTTGTATGTATACAAATATATTTATAACAAAATAAGAAAAACATAATAACTATTACTGTCCTCCCATCTATAACTGCTCACGTGATCATAGTTGGTACCATTAGTAACAGAACTACCTTCTTTCTATTCCCATTCCATATCCTCTTTGTCTTCAGCAAGCAGCTTAGCTGATTGTGGTTCTTTGCTTGGGTGGGTTGACCCAAACTTCCATTCCTGAATGAATTTCTGACTTGAGATTCCATTCCTGACTTGAGATTTTAATAGTCCAGTCTGAATTGGGTCACTGCACTTTTCAATTAACTCTAGTCATAGGACATGGTAGAACTAAGAGATGCTCTAAGAGATCTATTGTACTCCAGACATACTCTTTCTTACCTCCATTATGAAGTAGCAGTTGCATTTCCCTTTGGCAATCAGGATCAATCACTCAAACAATACAGTAACCCCCTTCTTTGCTTGTAGATTCAAACTCATAAGTAGCCCAAATTGGGCTGGTAATTTGAATTTCCAATAAAATCATTACTGTGTCTCCTAGTAGAAGCACTTATCCATTTGAAATTGAAAACTCTAGACGTAAAGAATCTAAGATTGCCAAGACAAGAAGCAAAAAATTTTGCTAGTGGATTATTGCTGGGTAATAAGGAGCCACTCCTATTTCCACCTTTTGATTCCTCGATGATAAATGCTGGTTACGGGGAAAACACCACCACTTATTTAATGTTAATTAAGAGCTTGTACTATATCCTGGGAGACATTGCCCCAGCTCTATAAGGTGTGGCTACCTAACTCATAACATAACTGAATCTTCAAAAGGCCATTCTACTAATCAATCAAGGCAGCCACTTCAGAATGGTGCATCCTGAACATGGTAAGACCAGTGACTTCCATGAGCATGGGCCTGTTGCTCTACTTTATTTACTGTGAAATGAATTATTTGATGAAAAGGAACGTTACATGGAATACCATGGTGGTAACCTAGACATTCAGTAAGTTTGTGGATGATAGTTTTTGCAGAAGTATATAGTTAAGACAAATCCTTATAAAGTAAGTATTTATTTCAGGAGGAAAAAAATAATTCTGCTCATTCCATGATAGAAGCTGTTCAATACAATCAGTCTGCCACCAGAGAACTGGCTGATCATCTCAGGGAAATGTACCGTTTGGAGACAGAGTGTTGGTCTTTGCTGCTGGAAAATTAGCAACCTCACGGTGGAAATAATCAAACCAGCCTCAGTGAATGGTAGCCCATGTTTCTGAGCCCATGCATAACCCCTATTCTTCTCACCATGCCCACTTTTTTCATGAGCCCAGTGAGCAATGACAAGACTGGCTATGAAAGAGACTGGCTGACATCCACAGGAAAGGTCAGCTTAGTCACTTTATCAGTAAAATCCTCCTGTACTGAGGTCACTCTTTGGTAAGACTTCACATGGGAGACAAATATCCTCATATTATTTCCCCTGAGAAAATTGTAGCCACACACTTCATCCCCACACCTTCTTGTCACCAGTTGTCTGATCATTTTCTGTCCAAGTCTTTGACCCACCTAGCCAAACTACTGGGCACAGCCCATAGATCTAAATAAACGTATACTTCTCTCCATGTCTGCTTTCAGGAAAAATAAACAACCAAGTGGACTGTTTAAAGTTCTGCCCTATCCCGTAGGGCTGTTTCTTAAATGGGTGCAGTGCTGCAGCTTTGCACTTTTATCTGGTCCCTGCCAATTATGCAAAATAACTTCTAAACTAGGCCTGAGTTTTCTCTTTCTCAGTCAACTGATATTAGAGTACTGTTCATGAAACCATCATTTTGCCTATCACAAGTAGAAAGTTAATAACTAAGATTTAAAAAGATGTATATTATACGTATATATGTAAATACATATATGAGAATTTAAAGGTGCATGATGGAAAGAGACAGGATAAAGATATTTGGCATTCATTGTCTACAAAGGAAACAGATAGTAAAAAATATGAATGGTGAATACAGCTGTGTGTATACACATGTACTAAAGAATAAAGTTTAGACAGTAGTAGTTTATATGTTTGAGTAGATAGCAACAAGTAGAAGTATGTATTAATATAGGAAATATTATAGAATAATAAATTTGTGATGTCTGAAGTGGCCTGAGAAATTGCCTCATCCAAATTCTTTTTGTAAAGATTCCTTTTTGTTATTTTTCTAATAACCCTTTCTAGGTTTCCCTTCTCAAGCTGAAATTGCCAGTAAAGACAACCGATTTGAATTTACTTAGATGTAATATTTTTTCTCTGTTTTCCTGACATGCCCTGTGCTTCCAACTGCCATTAAGAGTTTATATTTATATATAGCACAATGATAGAGAAATAACCAAGCATATTTAGTTTCTAATATTGGCATTCACAATCTGTGTCATGTGAAAAACATGGCTAGAAAAAGTACTGCAAACTAAAACTAGCCATTACATTTAACCTTGGACAACACGAGCTTAAACTGTGTAGGTTCACTTGTGTGAAATTTCTTCTGATTTTGCCTGAGACAGTGAGACAAATCTCTCCTTTTCCTCCTCCTCCTCACCCTGTTCAATGTGAAGATGATAAGGAAGAACTTTATGATGGTTCACTTGCACTTAATGAAGAGTAAATCTGTTTTCTCTTCTTTATGATTTTCTTAATAACATTTATTTTCTCTATCCACTATATTAATAATACAGTATATATAATACATATGAGATACATGATCTATCAATTTTCTGTTTATGTTATTGGTAAAGCTTCCAGTCAACAGCAGGCTATTGACCTAGTTGCCTATCAACAGTGGATTGGATAAAGAAAATAAGGTACAAGCGTATCATGGAATACACAAGCATAAATAAGAACAAAAGTATGTTCTTTACAGCAGCATGGATGAAACTAGAGGCCATTATCCTAAGTGAATTAATGCAGGAACAGAAAACCATACAGCAGATTGTCACTTATAAGTGGGAGCTAAACAATGGGTAATCATGGACATAAATCCAGCAACAAGAGACAGTAGAGACCACTAGAGGGGAAAGAATGAAAGGGAAGCAAAGTTTGAAAAACTGATTTTGAGTATTTTTAGTATTTTGATTAGTACCTGGTTGATGTGATCAACTGTACCCACATTCTCAGCACCATGCAATATACCTAGGTAACAAGCTAGCACATGAACCCCCTGATTCTAAAATACAAGTTGAAATTATATAAAGACAACCTTTAAGGTGATCATATGTCATTTAAACCATGTTGACTTTTAGAATAAAGGGAGAACTATTAATAATTACATAGGACCAAAAGGTATAAATTTCAACTGTTCCTGGAAGATTCAGAATGATCATGCTAACCTTACTGCAAATATTGGAGTGATTGCCCGAACTCTACTCCTTGCAATGAACTTAAATAAGAGGAGAGCAAACCTCTCTCAGAATTGTAGATATAAGGATTTATAGGACATCGAGTATGCATGTAATGTTTTTCGAAAAATAATTAGAGAGAATAAGAAGGAGGAAATAAGAGTGTTCTTCGTATAATATTATCACTATTGTTTATTTTTTCCTCTTTTGATCTCTTGGCTTTTTTCTATTCTTATTTCATTGGCTTTTCTCTTCATGCTTGACTATTTACATTGGAAAATATAGATAAATAATAAAAACTGTTCTTTATGTAGCATTTTTCTGAAATTAAGCATATTCAGAAATATCTATATGCCTAAATATCTTAGAAAATCAAGGCTTGGAGATTTATTAAAACTTAATAGAACATTTTGTAAAATCTTTTTTTAATTGCAGAGTAATATTTTTTAAAGAACATAATTGCAAATATTTCCCACTCCATTTCCTCAAATTATGCAAGAAAATGCATATTTTTGCTTTCTAAGTCCTCTTAGAAAATTTTAAAAGGTAGAAAACTCTTAATTTTAAAAGGTATTCTTTTAATGCCATTTCTTGATTATAATTATAAATAAAAGCAACACAGTTCTACTAGGGATTATTAAAACATATCATATTAAGAATGAGAGCCCTGTTTATTTTTCTCAACTACAAAGCCTGAAACCTTTTTACTGAATAAAGAAAATTTAGCTTATTTTCAGCCATAAATAGTGCTTCTGATGACTTGACAATTTCGGAGTTTCTGCTTATGGCTAGTAATTTATTCCACATGTAAATGCAAATTATCATAAACTTTACATCCATTTGTTAAAACTCCCATTCTGTCATTTTTCCCCTTTATTGTAAATTTCAATCTTATAAGGCCAGGTTTCTTTCTTTACATTTACAACGTGACTTTTCTCAGTGCTGGTGAATGACCCTTAACAAAATAAAAATGATAAAGGACTTCCTTCTTTCTATACAGTTGTATTTGAGCAAATAATCTTCTGCTTCTTAATTGTTCTTAAGATATTTCCAACAAAGAAGTCTTAGAGAATCTCTGGATTTGGGGATTATTTTATTTCCTATGAAAACTATGTTTAACCTCTCAATACATAATATGATTGAAAATGGTACTTTAGTGGACATCACTGTTTTCTGAAAGATATAAATACTTTCATTTTGACTTTTCTTAGGTAAAGATAAGTTCTTAAGCACTTCCTCTTCTATGTGTAGAGAAGTAAAACAAAATGTGAGCCTCTATTAGGTTTCTTTTATTTCAATAAAAATTTTGAAAATCTTTGAATATTTAAATTAATACAAGTTTCACAAAGAGGCAGACTTTTCTCCATACAATTAAATGTTGAAGACTGAAAGAGTTAATGTACTTTTGCTACTATTGTTATTTTAAATTTATTGATATGATACTTAGGTAATCTACGCATCTCATTTCAAAATAACAGCAACTAGACATGAGGGTACAGAATGTGTACGTGAAGGTTTTATTCTCCATACTATTCCCTTTCCAAAGTCTCACTCTTCTAAGATAGTTATTTTTTTTTAGTTCTTCGAAAGATTACATTATACATTTATATTTTTATATTTAAAGAACATAATCACAAGTATTTCCCACTCCATTTCCTCAAATTATGCAAGAAAACACGTCTTGGACAGAAACACATATGGATGAGGAGTAGGCCGGTGGATGAAGATCCCCAGGATTTCCAAATGCAGAAAAGTTAATTTGAGGGTTAGATTTCACTGTTGCTGTCATAGCTTAAATTTAGTTTGCCTCAGAGACTATGGAGGTCTAAGAAGTTTCTAATCCTGCTTAGGCTCTCTCTTGCATAGCAACTTGCCAATAGTTCAGTAAAAAGCAATGCAGAAAATTGTGCATCCTTGGCAATGAGAACAGCATGTGCAAAGACACAGAGGCAAGAAAAAATAAAGAGCATGCATAGATTGAATTAGCTCATTTTATAGGAACAAAGAATGTGTTCTGAATTTTCTCCTCTGACATTGTCAAGATACTAGAAATTCAAAGTTTAATATGGCCCTCAACTTATGAAAATTGCTCGTTTTAATCAGAAAGTTAGTGAGTGTGTGCACAGAGGTAGGAGAGAATAGAATAGAGCTGTTCTGTACTTCTCTTATCTGAAACATTTTGTCAACATCTGATCAACTGCTTCTGATTAGCTTGATTTGTCTATACAGAGGAAGTTTCTGCTTTACAAAAACAAGAGTTCTTCCATTTATCTCTCTCTTCTTTCTGTCTCTTAAGTAATATGAGACTAGTTCTCTACTAGGATGGTTTACATCTTCTTGAAACTAAATAAACATCACAAGAAATGTGTTTACCTATACTCTGTATATAGAATACTAGAGAATTGATAGAGGCAAACAAATTGTATCCCTCTCCCAAATCTGGACTTTATTTGCAAGTATAATCAACCCTCCTTGTCTGTGGATTCTGCATCAATTATTTCAACTGATTATAGATTTCAAAAATTCCAAATAAAAATTGTATCTGTACTGAACATGTACAAACTTTTAATTCTTGTCATTATTTCTCAAACAATACAGTACAACTGCCATTTATACATTATTTAAATTGTATTAGGTATTAAAAGTAGTCTAGAAATGATTTAAAGCATATGGGAGGATGAGCATAAATTATACACAAATACTGCATTATTTTATATCACTAACAAGCATCCATGAACTTTGATATCTTTGGAAATTCTAGAAATCAATCTTCTATAGATCCTGAAGGACAGCTCATACCAAGTCAGCCACCATGAAGAGACAGAAAATTTAATGATGATAGTGGTCATCATGTATCTCAAGTTCTTCCTTTTATTTTCTGGTTATTATCGAGTTTGGTTGTAATTGTGTGGTTAAGTCTGGCCAATGAACTTTAAGTAACGTGATCAATATTAATTAATAGGGTTTTCCAAAGAAACAATACCAACAGTAGATAGATAACACAATAGATAATACAGCCACACACACACACACACACACACACACACACACACACGGAGAGAGAGATCAAGATTTTAAGGAATTAGCTTACATGATGGTGGGGCCTGGCATGTCCAAAATTTGTAGGGAAAGCTGAAAGGTTACAAGTTCATTTAAAAGTAATGTTGCAAGTTTGAGTTTAAAATTACTTAGGTTTTGTATTTGTTTTTTTTTATCATGCAGTGTTGAGGATAATTCCTTCTTCCTCAGGAAAGCTCACTCAGTCTTCAGGCCTTCAACTGATTAGATAAAGCCCATCCAAATATGGAGGGTAAGCTCCTTGACTTAATTTACTGATTTAAGTGTTAATAGTATAATAAAAATAATTTCACAGCAATTTTGCTTTTATGCTCAAAAGGTTGGGAGCGTTTCCTCTGTAGCTGATGCACATTGTTGCTTATCTTCTGGCTCATCTCCTTGATATGGGGCAGCAGCCAGGCCTGCCACTGCATACCCCCAGGTTTTCCTTCATCTTCTCCAACTCCATGGCCAGCTACTTCCATTTTGAACCATCTACTTTGTGGATTCGGCTCTGGCATCTGATATGAAGACAACAGTCTTACAGAGATGACATCAAAACTGAGGTTGACATGCCTCAACAAGCTGTAGCTGGCATGAGAAGGAGGAATTGTCAATGGAGGTATTTGCAACCCCAAAGCATTGTCATGGAATTCAGATGTAGAGAGAAGCAACATTGGCAAGATGGCAGAATGAAAGGCTTTCCAGCATCACTCAGTCAAAAAAAGTACAAGTAGAAATTATTAAAAGACAAGAATGCCATACGGAATTCACCAGAACTTGGATGAGAAGCAGACAAACTATTTATGCCCAGAGAACTGAGAGAAGCCACAACTGGAAAGAGGAATGGTCATTTTCAACTGCACCATCTCCTCCACATAGCTGGCATAATGCCACTTACAGAGAACTTCCTTCCACCCACAGTTTTGAAGGTGGAAGAGAGGAATTGCAGATTGATGTTTGATCATTTCACCAGTCTGAAAATATTCATGGAAAGTCAACTCTAATCTCATCTCATGAAAGCCATTGAGAGTTCCAGGAGAGCTGAATCACTTAGTACTCTAAGTTGAGGACAAAATTGGGGGTGCTGATTGAGGTGACAGGTGCATAGGTCTCAGCAGAGATGTCACACTGAGGAGATTGGCTAGCACCATAACATTGCAGGTAGGTATGATTTACAAGAAGGCCCAAATCCCTGCCCCAAATTTCCACAAAGTCTAAGTGCTCACATGGAGCTTTCCTCTGACCTGCAAACAACTGAAAGATTGACAGGTAAGATCTTGTGCTTGCTAAAATCTTTCTCAGACCTGGAAATAACACCAGAACAGGTAATTTAGTTCCAAAGCAGCATTGAAGTTCCAGAGCTCAACTATAAGTCTTCTCCAGACTGAGAAGCAATGGCAGGCCAGCAATTAACCAATTAACCTCTGATATTAAGTAGTAAAGGTTTTGCACCACTAACAAATACCTTCAAAAGCTGGAATAATTGGCCATTTCTGCAAATGTGCAGGCATTCATGTAAGGACAGAAAGACTGTAAAATTTCAGGGAAATATGACACCACTAAAAGAAACCAACAAAGATCCAGTATTGGACCAAGAACTGAAGACCTATGAAATGCTTGAATAAAAATTCAGAATAAATAATTCTCTTAAGGAAATTCAATGAATCACACAAATGCATATAGAAAACTAAATAAAATTTGGAAGACAATCCAAGAACAAAATATAAATTTTGACAAAGAAAGAGAAACCGTTTTAAAAAACATAAATCTCAGAAATAAAAAATGCAATATTCAAACTGAAAACTCATTAGAAAACTTCAAAAGCAGAGTTGATCAAACAGAGAAAAGAATCAATGACTTCTAAGACAGAACATATAAAATTACTCCATCAGATAAGCAAAAATGGAAAAAGAATCAGAAAGCATAAAGAAGTCTTATGAGATTTATGGGAGAAATATCAAGTGAACTGACATCCACATAATAGGAGTTTCTCAAGTAGATTAGCCAGAAAAATATTTGGAAATTGTAATTAAAAATATGATGCTGAAAATTTATCAATCCTGGAAAAGGAAACAGCATCCAGGTACAGAAAGCTCAGTAGTTACCAATTAAATTCAGCCTCAAAAGAAAATCCACAAGACACATCATAATCAAACCTTTCAAAATCAAAGATAAAAAAAAAATAGTAAGAGCAGCAATAGAAAAGACTCACATCACATTCAATGAAGTTCCAGTACAGCTTTCAGAATATTTCTTAACAGAAACACTGGGGAGAGCAGGATAATATATTCCAGGGGCTGAAGGGAAAACAATAACAACAACAACAGCAACTTAAAGCCAAGAATACCATACCCAGAAAAGCTAATCTTCTAACTCAAAAGAGAGACTTTCCCAGGCAAACAAAAGCTGAGGGAATTCATCTATGCCAGATTTCTTGTAATAAATGTTAAAGAGAGTTCTTAAATTTGAAAGAAAGGGATGCTAAAATATAACTAGTAAATATCTGAAGGTAAGAAAATTCACTTGAAAAAGTAACAATTACAGACACATTCAGAATAATCTAAGGATGTAATTGTGATGTGTAAACCACTTTTATTTTAAGAATGAAGATTAAAGGACAAAACTATTAAAGACAGTAATAACTACAACAATTCATTAAGAAATAAGCAATATGAAATTATACAAATTGAAACATCCTAAAGTCAAAATGATGGGTGGGGAATGGTGTTAAATTGTAGAGTTTATTTCTGTCACTTTTATTTGAGATCAAAGTTAAGTTGTTGTTAGTTTAAAATGAACTATTATGACAAGAATATTTTATTTGTAAGCCTCATGGTAATCACAGAGCAAAAAACCATAATAGGTACCTTAAAAGTTAACAACACAGAATCAAAATATACTAGAGACAAAATCACTTAACCAGAAAGGAAGATAGTGAAAGATAAAAAAGAAGAAAAAATGTACAAGACAATCAGAAAACAAGTAAAACAAGTGGCAGTAATAAAGCCTACCTATAAGGTCACTGATAACCTTGAATGGAAATGAATTAAACTATTCATTTAAAAGTCATAGATTGAATGGATTAGAAAAACAAGACCCAACCGTATGTGGTTTATAAGAACTTCAATTCACCTATGAAGACATGAGTGACAAAAAATGAAGGAATGGAAACAGATATTCCACAAAAATGGAAACCGAGAGAGCATCTTAGCCATGCTTATATCAGGTAAATAAACTTTAACCTAAGAACAATAAGGGAATACAAAGAAGACCATTATATAATGATAAATAGGTCAATACAGCAAGAAAATATAACAATTATAAATATATATATGCACAGAACAGAAGAGTACCCAAATATGTAAACCCATATTAATAGGCCTAAAGGGAAAGAGTGACTATAATACAATAAATTAGAGGATTTCAATCTAGACCATCTAGATAGAAAAACAACAAAGAAACACTGAATTTTAAATTCTAGACCAAATATACTTAACAGATATTTATATAACATTCCATTCAACAGCTGTAGAATACAGGTTTTTTTCTTCAATAGTACATGGAAGTTTCTCCAGGATAGACCATATGTTAGCTCACAAAACAAGTCTTAACACATTTTCAAAAATTGGAATCACATCAAGTATCTTTTCTGACCACAATAGAATAAAACTACAAATCAATAACAAAAGAAATATTATAAGCTGTATAAGTTTATGTAAATTAAATAATATACTTCTGAACAAAAAAAATGGGTCAATGAAAAAAATAAAATTTAAGAAATCATCGTGTGAAAGGAAAACAGAAACATGACATAACAAAACCTATGGGATATAGCAAATGAGCTCAAAAAGGAATGTTTATAGGAGTAAATTCCTACATAGAAAAGTAGAAAGATCTCAAAGTACTTAACATTACACCTCAGGGGAACTAGAAAAGTAAGAAAAAAAACAAAACCCAAAATTAGCAGGAGGAAAGACATAACAAAAATCAGAGCAAAAATATACAAAATAGGGATAAAAAACCACATACAAAATATCAAAGGGTTTTTGAAAAGATAAAAAAAACAACAAACTGTTATCTACAATAAGAAACAAGGAGAGAAGACTTAAATAAAACCAGAGATTAAAATGGAGACATTACAACTTATATGATAGAAAAACGTAAAATCATTAGAAAAACAATTGTGAACAACTATATGCCAACAAATTGAAATATCTAGAAGAAATGGATAAATATCTGGACACATACAACCTACCAAGATTGAACTATGTAGAAATAGAAAACCAAAACAGATTAGTAAAGAGTAATAAGTCAATGGGTACAAAGTTACAGTTAGACAGGAAGAATAAATTATAGTGTTTTATTACACAATAGGTTGACTACAGGAAATAACAACGTAGTGTATATTTCCAGATAGCTAGAAGAGAAGATTTTGAACATTGTCACTACAAGGGAATGATAAATGTATAAAGTGATAGATACAGTAATTACCCAGATTTGATAATTATGCAATATACACCTGCATTGAAACATCACACTGTACCCCACAAATTTGGACAACTTTATGTACCAATTACAAATAAAAATTAATGAATAACAAAATACATTCACAGCAGCATCTAGACTGGTGTTTGACCAAGCAATTATGCACTGTAATCCAGTGAGAGTGATGCATAATATTAGCCATCACAGTTACATTGAGCCTGAGCTGTTAAGCTGTAATGTCCTGTGCATTCTTCTTTATTTCCACATCAACCCTGGGGATCACATGATTAGCTTCAAGATGGAGCAGGGATATCTACTCCTCATTTTTTTCTGTTTGTTTGTTTGCTTCCTTTTAAATAGACTTTATTTCTAAAACACTTAGGTTCACAGCAAAATTCAGCAGAAAATACAGAGAGTTCCCATTTACTCCAGGCCCACACGTGCACGCACACACAGCCTTGCCCACTATGAACATCTTTCACGAGAGTCATACACGAGAGTCAATGTAGGTTCATTTGGTTGATGAACCTACATTGACACATCATTTTTACCTAAAGCCCATAGTTTATATTAGGGGTCACTGTTGCTGCTGGACATTCTGTGGATTTTGACCAGCCTCTGATAACTTGTATCTATGATAACAGTGTCATAAAGAATAGTACCCTGTCCTAAAAATCTTCTGTGCTCTGTTTACTCATCCCTCCTTTACCCTTAATTCCTGGCAACTTTTGATCTTTTTATTGTCTCTATGCTTCTACCTTTTCCAGAATGTCATATAGTTTGGAATTAGATAATATGCAATGTTTTCAGATAAGCTACTTTTACTTAGTAGTATAAGTAATATACATTTAAGTTTTGTCCATTTTTTAATCCCTTTATAGTTCATTTCTTTTTAGTACTGAATAATACCCCATTGCATGGATGTACCACAGTTTATTTACCCGTCGACCTAGTTGGTTGCCTCTAAGTTTGGTGATTGCAAATAATGCTGTTGCAAACATTTGTGTGCATGTTTTAGTACAAAAATTGGGCTTTAAAAAGTCAGAAACAACCCTTTCTTATCATAGGCACTGAGTTTTGAGTTTTGGAGGCAGGTTTGTTGTAGCCACTAGAATTAATTATATTTAATAGAACTGGGCATTAATTACATTGAAAATCTTGCTCAGCACCTGATTTTGCAAAGGAATTCCAATCCTACAAACCTATCTTTAAAAAAAGAAATTTGCCTTTAATCAACAATGCAAAATACATTTCAGCCTTTACCAATACTTTTATGCCTCAATTATTTATTGTTCATTGTCTTTTAAAGCCTAAGTTAATGTCAGAAGACATACTTTTTTATTGTTTGTTTGTTTGTTTTTGTTTTGAGACGGAGTTTCGCTCTTGTCAGACAGGCTGGAGGGCAATGGTGTGATCTTGGCTCACTGCAACCTCCACCTCCTGAGTTCAAATGATTCTCCAGCCTCAACCCCCCGAGTAGCTGGGATTACAGGTGCCCGCCACCATGTCCAGCTAATTTTTTTGTATTTTTAGTAGAGACAGGGTTTCACCATGTTGGCCAGACTAGCCTCGAACTCCTGACCTCAGGTGATCTGCCCAGCTCAGCCTCCCAGAGTGCTGGGATTACAGGTGTGAGCCATCGTAGCTGGCCACAGAAGACATAAATTTATCTAGATCCTGAAGTCTTAGCCTAGTATCTATAAATAAGTCTTAAGGAAGATATGAATCCCCTAAAATGTTATGCAAAGTTTCATGGTGGTGTACATATATGTCTCTTGTTTTGGAGACTGTTCACTTATTTCATCAAAGTTCTCAAAGGTTTCTTTTTTTTTTTTTTTTTTTTTTTATACTTTAAGTTCTAGGGTACATGTGCATAACGTGCAGGTTTGTTACATATGTATACATGTGCCATGTTGGTGTGCTGCACCCATCAACTCGTCAGCACCCATCAATTCATCATTTATATCAGGTATAACTCCCCAATGCAATCCCTTTCCTCTTCCCCCTCCCCATGATAGGCCCCAGTGTGTGATGTTCCCCTTCCCGAGTCCAAGTGAGCTCATTGTTCAGTTCCCACCTATGAGTGAGAACATGCGGTGTTTGGTTTTCTCTTCTTATGATAGTTTGCTAAGAATGATGGTTTCCAGCTGCATCCATGTCCCTACAAAGGACGCAAACTCATCGTTTTTTATGGCTGCATAGTATTCCATGGTGTATATGTGCCACATTTTCTTAATCCAGTCTGTCACTGATGGACATTTGGGTTGATTCCAAGTCTTTGCTATTGTGAATAGTGCCGCAATAAACATACGTGTGCATGTGTCTTTGTAGTAGCATAATTTATAATCCTTTGGGTATATACCCAGTAGTGGGATGGCTGGGTCATATGGTACATCTAGTTCTAGATCCTTGAGGAATCGCCATACTGTTTTCCATAATGGTTGAACTAGTTTACAATCCCACCAACAGTGTAAAAGTGTTCCTATTTCTCCACATCCTCTGAGCACCTGTTGTTTCCTGACTTTTTAATGATTGCCATTCTAACTGGTGTGAGATGGTATCTCATTGTGGTTTTGATTTGCATTTCTCTGATGGCCAGTGATGATGAGCATTTTTTCATGTGTCTGTTGGCTGTATGAATGTCTTCTTTTGAGAAATGTCTGTTCATATCCTTTGCCCACTTTTTGATGGGGTTGTTTGTTTTTTTCTTGTATATTTGTTTGAGTTCTTTGTAGATTCTGGAAATTAGCCCTTTGTCAGATGAGTAGATTGCAAACATTTTCTCCCATTCTGTAGGTTGCCTGTTCACTCTGATGGTAGTTTCTTTTGCTGTGCAGAAGCTCTTTAGTTTAATGAGATCCCATTTGTCAATTTTGGCTTTTGCTGCCGTTGCTTTTGGTGTTTTAGACATGAAGTCCTTGCCTGTACCTATGTCCCGCATTGCCAAGACAATCCTAAGTCAAAAGGACAAAGCCGGAGGCATCACGCTACCTGACTTCAAACTATACTACAAGGCTACGGTAACCAAAACAGCATGGTACTGGTACCAAAACAGAGATATAGACCAATGGAACAGAACGGAGCCTTCAGAAATAATGCCACACATCTACAACCATCTGATCTTTGACAAACCTGACAAAAACAAGAAATGGGGAAAGGATTCCCTATTTAATAAATTGTGCTGGGAAAATTGGCTAGCCATAAGTAGAAAGCTGAAACTGGATCCTTTCCTTACTCCTTATACGAAGATTAATTCAAGATGGATTAGAGACTTAAATGTTAGACCTAATACCATAAAAACCCTAGAAGAAAATCTAGGTAGTATCAAAGGTTTCTATAACCAAAGAAATTTCAAAATAATTATCTTAGGAATTCTGACTAGATTTTAATCCTTGAATCATAAAGCAGAGTATCAAATGTATATAGCTGAATCTTATGGTACTTACTCTCTAGAAAAATACTTCCATTTTTGAGCTCTATTTGCTTCCTATTTACATCTCTGTTTATTCCCAACTCAATGGGGACTGTTTGAATTGAATTGTCTCTTAGTGGTACATATGCCTTCATTGGTGGATACCATAAAAAAAATCTTATAAACTATTCTTACATGTGCCATATTAATATCCTTCAGATCACAGCATCTCTCTGCATAGTGTAAATGAAGACTTACATGAGATTTAAATATCTGTAAAGCTTACTTTGGTTAAGATATTTTTATGTACTTTTACAATTTCACTTCAAAAAGTAGAAAGTCATATTTTTATACAGCGATTGCATGGCTACCTTTTTATCTTGGCCATGTCATTCTATTTTCGCTTAAAAAATTACAAGTCATGGTTTTTAAACTATTTATACCAAGGAGATGTGTGTGTGTGTGTGTGTGTGTGTGTATACACAATCAATTAAATAAATAACATACAAACATACAAAAATGTAAGCCATTCTTTAATGTAATCCATTTAAAATCTTTAGGCGTATACAAATGACAGATGTTTCTTATGAAGTTGCTATACAGTAAATGCCAATACATGGGAATTAGATTAAATAGTTTTCATGCTGTTTTCTAATAAGAAAATTCAATACGTTTATAAATTATCAACTAAATAAACGCATTAGTGGAAAACTTCAGGTAAAATAAAAGCAGACTCTATGAATTTATTGCTTACCAACTAGAGGTAAAGATGGCATCTATCCATCAGTTGAATTTGGTTACATTGACCTGAATAAGCTGTAATAAAATAAGAAGATAGATATAGATATAGATATGTAGATATGTATCCTTTGCATGTGAAAATATTCAACAAGGCATTTGAACAAAGCTTAAACAAAAATACTTTAGGAAATTATGCCAAATCCCAAGCATAAAACATAAAGGTTGTGTGACCTTCTATAATATGTGTGATGTAGCTTGTATCATTTATTTGGAAAAGTGCTTCATATTCAAAATTTTTAAATCCATCAATGTTGTCAGTCATAGTGTTTGCATAACAATGTAAGTATGAAACCCTTGGACTTTGCCCTCAAGTAATTCAATCTTGTAGAGAAGGCATATGTAAAGAAACAAACACAATGCTTGGTGAGAGGGCATCAATAAATGCTTAAACATATTGCCGCAGCAGCACAGAGGAGAAATGCAAGGTGACCAAGTATATAACTCTTTCTAGTGATTGGAAAGTCAGGTAAGGATTCATGGAAACAGAATATCTGATGAAAGTTTTAAATGATATGTAAATGTCCCCTATCTGTTATTATTTATAATTTAAGGCACTACAATTTTTATGCTTTCTTACCCAACCTTCCAAATACATACATATAGATGTTTTATCAGATGGATAAAATTATGAAGGTTTTGAGAAATGCACAATTATAGCTGAAATCTTTAGGATAGTAGTGTCTTCAAAATATCGACTAAGCTAGAGGTACATACTCAAGTTTCAGTAGTACCTGTAATAGCCTCTACGATAACTTGCTTCTCTGTTTCTGATAATATGCCTTTAAAAACAATGTCCTTTAGGGTTCAATGGACCATGAAATAGTTTCTGCAGAAGTACCCCTGGTGCCAGCACTGAGACAAACATTCATTTGGGCTGTCAGCTATAAGAACTTGGAAGAAATGAAGCACATTTATTATGTACTGATACATTCTGACTAGATAATCCTTTTTAGTTGGAGGCACTATAAAAGCCGTTTAGATTACAGTTGGTGAAATAGTAAAAAATAAAATTCAGTTGAGCTGCAACAGTTTTGCTTCTAATTTCACAGCCGAATAATTTCCTTTATAAACCTTTATTAAAAAGTTTTGCTGGCAATGAGTATATTATAAATAAATAATTTATAATATAGTAAAGTTAGATAAATCAATGAACCTTCAAAATGACAATTTTCTATGTTTTCAAAATGTGATAGTTGTAAGTGTTATATGTTCCATGGTTCAGTTAAGTAACTTAATTAATAAGGATTCACATTTTTATTAGCATGAAGGTGTAATTACAGTTAAATTTTTAAAAACTTTTTTTAAAGGAAATGTTAAATAAACATCATTTGTGTTTATAACAGTGGAAAATAAATCCTAAATATTGACTTTTCAGTATTCTGAAATATTGAAATAATTAACTATTTCCCGTTTACCCACAATCTTTAAGTAAGTGATAAGTGTTATTAGAAGGTAAATAAAAGGGGACTAGATTAGCTTTTTAAGAGTAAAGTGTGGATTAACTTTTCAGGAGTTGAGTGTAGATATTTTAAACACAGTAAAGTAACAGGTTGACCTGATTTTCACCTTTTAAAAGAAAGAGAGACACATTTAGTTGTACTTTGTATTATAGGAGATATTTTAGACATTTGCTAAACTGTTATGTTTTTAAATGGAAACTTCTTTGTCATTGCAGCACTATTCACAATAGCAAAGACATCGAATCAACCTAAATGCCCATCAATGAAAGACTGGATACAGAAAATGTGGTACATGTATACAATGGAATACTATGCAGCTGTAAAAAAGAATGGGATCATGTCCTTTGCAGGGACATGGATGGAGCTGGAGGCCATTATCCTTAGCAAACTAACACAGGAACAGAAAAACAATGTCACATGTTCTCACATACAAGTGAGAGCTAAAGGGTAAGAACACACGGAAACATAAAGGGGAACAACAAACGCTGGTGCCTTTCAGAGGGTGGAAGGTGGGAAGATGGAAGGACCAGAAAAAAATAACTAATGGGTACTAGGCTTACTACCTGTGTGATGCAATGATCTGTACAACAAAACCCCATGACACAAGTTTACCTAGGTAACAAACCTGTACTTGTACCCTTGAACTTAAAATAAAAGTTTAAAAAGTGAATGTTGATTAAAGGCAATATTTGTCATCTGTCTTACTGATTTGAAGCACCTTAGAATCACACCCTGTGCTACGTTTATTCCAGTCATGTGTGAAAGAGCAATGGAGCTTAGAATGGCACCCAGGTATTCTGATCGGAAATGAGTAATGTACACATGTTTCCACCTAGTGCTTCTGCCATTTTTATAGCAACTCTCTCAGACTGTCACAAGTTACAACAGTATAGACTCACTCATCCTGATTATGCTCTAAGGTGGATTCAGAGAACAATGGCAACATTACAAAACTTGTCCAAATGTTTTGTCAGTTAAAGTCAACAGGAAACTAATCTGTATAATACAAGTTTTTTGTCTGATTGTTTCTTTACTTGTTATCACGTCTTTGGAAAATGGCTGGATGATTTTAAAACAAATTTTGGAGAGTAAGTTTGGGATACCCTAGTTTGGAGTGCACCTATGTGACACTTTGAACATTTCTTTGAAGACCTCAGGCAATGCACCAGAAAGCTAACCATTCCTCAAAGAAGCCTATGTTGACAGTCACATGCACAGCTGTAGGCAGTGAATATTAGCAAGGATCTACTTATTTCACAATTGTTAATGATTACTGTAGTCAATGCTAGTGAGGCCCATTAACCCACTTGCCATCACTTTCATAAACATGTCTTTCTATTAGTCCTATGGATATTAATCTCTTTGAACTAAGGAATGGATTCTAATGAAAGAAAGCAAATACGCTTAAACACTTCTTAATTCATATGTGTATGTGTGTGTGTATATATATATATATTTGATTATGTGTTTATAATGTAAACTCCAGCATATGAAATTACATTCCATATTTCATCAAATTTGAGATAATACAACGATTTTTACTTATCACTAAGAAAAAATTTTTTGTAATTAAACAGTAATGTAATACTTTCTTATTTAAAAATTTTAATGGTATGCATTTGGGAAGATACATTTACAATTCATATAGATACAGATTTTTTTTAAGTCACATACCATCATTTTGCATATTGTATTAATTTCTTACTGTTGTCATAATGAATTACCACAAACTTAATTATTTAAAACTACATGGATTTATCTTACAGTTCTGGAAGTCAGCAGGGCTGTGTTTTTCTGGAAGCTTTAGGGGTGAATTCATTTCCTTGGCTTTTTCAGCTACTAGAGGCTGCTGTATACCTTGACTCACAGACTATTCCTTTATTTTAAAGCTCTCAGCAGAGTATCTTCAAATTTATCTCCCCCTCCTTCTCTGCCTCTCTCCTTCTCTTTCTCACTGTCTCTCTCCTCTGTCCCCATCACTTCTCTCCACACTCTTAGATATGCTTGGATCATTGCATCAACTCCTCTGACTGATCATTCAGCCTTCTTCTTATAGGGAAGGACATTTGTGATCACACCGGGCCTTGGGTCCACACTGCTAATCCAGGATAATCCTCCCATCTCAGAATCCTTAACCTAATCACATCTGAAAATCCCTTTTAACATTCAGGGTAACATATGTACAAGGTTTTTGGACTAGGATGTGGACATCTTTGAGTGCTATTATTTCACTTGTCACACATATATAAAAGGAAAAATAGAAGTGAAATATGTTAATTATTTTTTAGCAAAGTTTTCATATGCAGAGGTTACTTTTAAAATGCTTACTTATAGGAAATATAAAAATTAAATACTGTACAATAACATAGTACAAAGTAAACATCTCAGGCATGACACACATAAAAATGAAATGTTGCTTAGAAAAATCAAAAAGTTCCTCTTATGCCATCTCTGATGTATCTAAATCTATTCTTCCTCCTTCCGTCCCCAAAGTAGCCACTTTTCTGACTTACAAGACTGTTTCATAGTTTTGTCTGTTATGAATTTTATAGAAATTGAATAATATAGCATGAGTATGTGTATAGCTTCTTTGGCTTAAAATTATGTTTTTGAAATTAATATATTTTATGTGTGAGCTGTAGTTTAATTCATTTTCATCACAATACAATATTCCATTGATAGAATATAGCATATTTTATTTATCTGTTCTTTTTTTTATCATTAGGAGAGAATTTATTTTTAAAAGTGTCATCTTAAACTGCAAGGATGTCTGTCAAATATCACAATTAAATATGCCAAAGAAGAAGCCATGTTGTCAAAATGCCCAGTTAACCCACCCAAACATCTCAAACCCACCCTTTGCTGACCTTCTATAACCCCATTTTTTAAAGTTTTTTTTTCTTATTTTAAACAAGAGAAAGTAGACAGATACATGTTGGTAAATGCTAACTGTCCATATTCACATAGAGACACAGTGTACTCTCTGAGCCCAATATACAGAGAAAGGAGGAAAAAAGCTAGAATTCTATGCACTACTACACAGGGGCCTAGCACCCTCCAGCTTCCAGTAGAGCGAAAGGAGCAGGATTTTCTTTTTTCCCACAGAGCTCGGTGGTGTTGATTCCATACAGTTTTTGTTGAGACAGGAAGGGATAAAAATGAACTTCGAACAGAAAGGGGTAGAGACTCTTTTCCTATTGTATTCTGCTCAAGGTATTTCCCCCCAAATAAGTTGAGAACCATGGAGTAGAGAAAAGAGACCTCAAAAACAGGGCAACTGAGCACAAGAGATAAAAAAAAAAAAAAAAAAAAAAAAAGACTGCAACTTGCTCCCAGGGACTGGAGGAAATTTAAAAAAAGGAAGGTTGGAATCCATCAGTGTTCTATTAGTCGTCTTCTCCTTCATCCTCCTCTCCTTCCTCTCCTTCATCATCATCTTCATCTTCTTCACCTTCATCCTCATCCCCTTCTTCATCAATATCTTCTAATCCTTCCTCCTCTTCATCATCATCATCTTCTTCTCCTTCTCCTTTTTCATTATCCATATCAGGAACCAAGTAGTACTGTAATGGGTTTGGCCAAATATCATCTTTGATGACCTCTCCTAACTCATCAGCACCTGCATCAGAATGGTCAGTAAACCAGGTAAAGAAGCTCTCTGGTTGCTCATGCTGCCTCTTCCTGCTGGCTTTATTCTGCGTTTGACTTGAACGTTTCGTCAAATCCTTTCCAGAGTTCCATTTGATTTCGGTGGACTTTGAAGATGGATCACCACTCTCATTCAGATGAAATTGTTTGAAGAGAACTTTATTTTCAAAGTAAGGATTTTCATCAAAATAAAAATCTATTCTGTAACCTGATTTAATATCTTCAAATTCTGTCACTTCAACTCTGGTCAAATAATGCAGTGCCTCTTCGTCTTCCTCCCCAAGCAGTGCAGACACTTGTGGATGGTTGACAAATGTTGTTATCCCAAAATTTGGGATTTTGGCGATCAATTCTGACCTCTTCTGAAAAAATGGTTGGCGGAGTTTGTTATATTTCTGTTCTACTTTCAAAATCTCCTCACTGGCTTGTTCATTAAGTCTGTCTATTTCATTTTGTACTTCATCAATGTGTTCAATTGCTTCTTGCTGTTCTTTTTCTCCCTTCTTCCGCAAGCCTGCAGAGGCCGATGTCTCCTCCGGTCCCAGAGCAGGTGGTGGTCTTGGTTTCTTCTTTTGAGGCAGGAGTGGAGACTGGCGTTTAGGAGCCATGCTGTTAGGGAAGTCCTAGAACCAGACCACGAGTCTCCTCACCGGTCCAGAAGCAGGCTGAACACCTATTTATCTGTTCTATAGTGGATGAACATTTTGGTTATTTTCTGTTTGAGAATATTATAAGTAATGCTTTTTTGAATAGTTAATTACATGCTTCCTGGGGCACAAGTATACATGTTTATGGGATATACACTTAGGGGTGAAAAAGCATGGTCATTGTCCATAAATATATTCAATTTCAAGTGACACTGTCATGCGAATTTTTTTTTTTTTTTTTTTTTGAGAGGGTGTCTCACTCTGTCACCCAGGCTGGAGTGCAGTGGCAGGATCTCAGCTCACTGCAAACTCCGCCTCCCGGTTTGGTGCCACCCTCCTGCCTCAGCCTCCCGAGTAGCTGGGACTACAGGTGCCCGCCACCACGCCCGGCTAATTTTTTGTATTTTTAGTAGAGACGAGGTTTTCACCGTGTTAGCCAGGATGTTCTGGATCTCCTGGCCCGGTGATCCGCCCACCTCAGCCTCCCAAAGTGCTGGGATTACCGGCCTGAGCCACCTGCGCTGGGCGTCTGTCATGCTAATTGCTAAAGTGATTAAAATATTTTTACTGACATAAATAGTTTTTGAAAGTTTTGTTTATTTTCTTCGCATTTTGTTATAAGTTTTATCAGTCTTTTTCAACTTACACATTGTGGTGTATGTGTAATAGTGTTCCCAATTAAACTAGTATTATATTTAAATTGGCATTTATTTTATTACTAACTGATGAGCACTTAAGCATATTTTCAGAATTTTTACTGGCTTTTTGAATATCTTTTTTGTGAAGGGTCTACTCAAGTATTTTGCCCATTTTTCTATTCAATTGTGTGTGTGTTTTAGTTTTATTTGTGGAAGTTGTTTTATGAATTCTGGATCTTAGTCCTCTGTTAATTACATGGATTGCAAATGTTTTGTCCCCTGCTGTGTCTTACCTCTGTGTACCCTTAATTGTTTTTTGATTAATGAACATTTTTAATTGTTTAATGTTTATCAATATTTTAATGATTTTTTGGTTTATTTCAATTGGAATATCTTTCTCTATGCCAAATTCATAAATATAAAGTCTTAGAATTTTAAAAAAATGTTATTTTCCACTTTTACTTAGGTCTGTATTCTGCCTAGAATTGATTTGCTATGTGAGTGGGATGAAGTTATTCATAAGGATACCAATTAGGCTCAGCACCATTTGTTTGAATCCATGAAAATGATATATTCCTCCATTTTTTTTAGTTATTTAATTATTTCCTTTAAAATGTTCTCTCTGTTGAGGTCTTATAATATGTTCAGTAAGATATAAGGTAGTTTTCCCCACAGAATTTCCCTGTATTCCATTAAGAGCACTGCTAATACACCATTTCTTAAAAGACTATGCTACTTTTCTCTATCCAAGGCACTGACAATCATTACATTATGCAAGACTGGATGGAAGTACAAGGCCATGTTAAATCCAAACTGCTACATGGTCTGTGGAGATTAAAAGACATTATCTGTTTTTAGATATTAACATGTGAAAAAATTTATGTTACAAAATTGGTAAAATTTATAATACAGAATGTAAATGTTCTTTACTTCCTTTCCCACTAACAATAGTTAACATTAACTATTTACTGGTTAGTCTTTCAAATTTCAACGTCTGTATGTTCTCTAATATTTGATATAATTTTTAATAATTACACAAAATGTATTGTGTAATACATAGATTCTTTTACAATTTACTTCACTTGGATAATTTTTGGAGCTTATTCATGTGATTATGTGTGTATAGATAAATGCAATTCACTTTTAAAAGGCAAATATAATGTTTTATTACATGTATATATTTATAATCATAGTTTTTATGATGGGTATTATATATTTTTATTTATAAATTCTCTTGAGAACAGTTTCAGTTCTCCCACTATGTAAAATTACAAAATTAGAATACATGGAGCAGCTATTTGAAACTTTTGAATGGTAGGTAGCAGCTTGTGGGTGGGGGAAGAACACCAGAATTTGAAGTACCATGGGGCCAATGGTGAGTTTACCACTTCCCCCATAGTATCCTTCTGCCCAAATCTCAGAAATGAACTGGGCTGCAGAGCACTCCAGCAGAAGCCACTCCAATTCTGGCTCAAGGAAGGAGACTCTACAAGCCCTGAGATATTGTAGAAATCTTCTTTTTATTTCCTCTGTCCCCTTACACCCAAGCCCTAGGCAATCCCGTGGAAGCACCTAATAATAGCTCTGAAGGAGAGGAACTTTTCTCTCTGTTCAATAGAGCAGCTGTTCCAGGAGGGAAGGTCCATTCCCTATTACTTTTTACTCTCTGTGTTCTATCACTGAATGATTGGTTTTTACTAAAATGATCACAGTAATATTTCAGATCCGACTTGTTTTTTCAGAAAGCCACTCCCTTCAAGAGGTGGAATTTATTTTTTCTACCCTTAAACCTGGGCAGGACAGGGTTTCCTGACCGCCTCTACAAAAAGAATGTAGGGTAAGTAATGCTGCACTACTACAGAAGCTATATCATAAAAGAGGATGTGACTTTGGCTTATTTCTGTCTTTCTAATAGATTTCCCTGGAGCCCATTCATTATACCATGGAAGAAGCTCATTCTAGTCCACAGAGAGAGACAACATTCTAGTCCTCACATAGAAAGGAGTGGAGATCTCCAGCAAAGGGTCAATATACATTTCCAGGTAAGTGAATGAATGAGCTTTCACATGATTCCAGATTCCAGTCCCCGCCCTTTGTGTCTTTCAGATGAGACCTGAGGCAACATGATGCAAAGACAATCTTCTCCTCTATGTTCTGTTCAAATCCCTTGCCCAGAGAGTTGGTGAGTATCACATTACTGATTTGTGGGTAATTTGATGAATTTTTTTTTTTTTTTTTTTTTTTTTTTGCCATCAGAGTATAGTATGTGCAATGCACAATTCCTTTCTCTGAAATAATTTAGCTTTTTGGACATTAAGGTATAGATGGGATTATTATCAATGCCTTCTTTTACTCCTAACTTTTCTAGTAATTATGTTCTAAACTTTCAAAGAAACTTAAGTAAGTAAATCCCACTGGGCACGGTGGTGCAAGCCTGTATTGTCCCCTGCTACTTGAGAGGCCAAGGTGGAAGGACAGCTTGAGCCTGGAGTTGGAGGCCAGCCTGGGCAACATAGTGAGGCCTCGTCTTTAAAATATTTTTTTTTAACAAAAGAAAATCTCAAATGCGGCTTATAGTAAATGTTATAATTATCTAGATTCCATAAGGGAGAAATTATTGTGAGCTATGTTACTTGTGGAAAAAATAAGCATTCTAATCGAATGGAGAAAAGCATTGAACATGTTTTGCTCATAAGTTTTTGTCTCAGAGAAGACCTTGAGAAATTTTGGAAAAAATAATTATTTTGGTTTCTTACATCTGTTTCTTTTGGTTTTTCCAAAAAATTCTAAAACAATTAGGCATTCTTTTTAAAATTAGAACACAAACCATCATTTTAAAATGCTTATTTTAGCAAGAGGAAAACTTTCCAAACTAAGAAACAGTCAAACATTCACTATAAATGAAATCATGTGGAGAAAGAGACAGGAACTTTAAAATAATGAATTGTATAATTGTATAATCCAGGACAAACTGTTCTTGAATCTATGTCATACACACACACACACACCCCTATATATATGTATGTATGTATATATATACATATATACACACCTATATATACATATATGTATATATATACACCTATATATATGTATATATAGATGTGTGTATATATATTAATACTAACTATGCTTTAAGGATAGCCTGAATAATTCTGGTTTAAAATGGTATAGAAAACATATATTTTTCTGGTCTCTTACCCTGAAACCAGCTGAATACACTGATAAAACAAAACAAATCAAAGCAAAACCAACAACAATGAAACAAAACTATAGCTTTAATGAAGCTAGAAATTTGGCACAATCTTGGCTACTGTAGCACTGGAAGGGGTGCTGATTGCCCAGTAGAGCTCCTAGAACATTGCTTTAGCCCTTTTTGGTACTTACCACAGAAACAGAAGTTGTGGAGCTAAAAGAAGAAACTTTCAATCATGTCAGCTTTGCCAAAAGCAGGCTGTAAATATGTTATATTTTTGTGTAGTGGCGGTCAAGTAAGGCATTGTTACAGAATAAAACAAAATGGTGACTAAGTTTTTTCCCTGAAAACCAAGGAGACCCCCTGTTAGCCAGGAACAATATAATCAGTCTTCTCTGTTGAAGACTTCCATTTCAAGGTGGAATCTTGCGCATATACTGAAACCTTTGCCTTGCTCAAAACACATAGACATTATAGAATAAAAACATACAACTCAATACTTAACTCGAATTAAGAAAGGAAAAAATCTTTGTGGACCAGAATAGAAGAAACCATACCCAGAGGCAGGCTACATGCAAGGGTGTTGGGACCAGACTCGGATTATTATGACAGTCTTGGATCGCATGGTTCACAAATTGTGACAGTGGAGGGAAGCGTCTGTGGGACATACAGGAGGTAGATAGGCCATCATTACATATGCAAACAGCAAAGGAGGAAACAAGAAAAATAAACAAGTTATAGAAAAAAGCCACATGAAAAATGCTATAACCTCCAAACTGATGAAAATTATTATCAAACATTTTTCTTTAAATCAAAAAAGTCAACTAAAATTGTCTCAGAGAAACACATGCTAATGGGGAAATACAGGCAATATTACAAAATATCCAAGTCACATCAAAAGACATGGAGAGTGGTTACTCTTTTGTATATTAAAAAATACAAAACAATACCACAGGTGTTATGTGTGTATGTGTGTGTGTGTTCACTTGTGTGCGTGTGTGTTGTGTGATAAAATGTTATAAAAGAACAGATGCATGGGCTAAATATATTAGGATAGTTGTAAAGGTGTGTTCTGTAGAAGGAAGAAATAAAGGAAGTTGGAATGAGATGATGAAATCGGGAACTTCATACGAATACATATGTATGTATATTCACACACACACATTTAAATTTTAAGCAACATAAAATGTGCTAGCATTTGTTAATTATGGAGGATAAGTCCATATCCCTTACACTGTTATGCTATTATTTTGTTATTTTTTTCAAAAGCAAAACTACTATGACAAATATTATTCATCCCAAAATGGTAGGTTTAATTCAATATTAGAACGTTGACTAACATTAGTAAACATATTAATCAGTACTAGAAACAAAAATATTATTTTCATATTTAACAAAAAAGGTATTTGGTGAAATTAAACTTCATTCTGATAAAAATTCCTAATGAAATGTGAAAATATATGGACTTAGGTAACATCATTAACCAGTATCTTGGGTACTAATGAAATTTGAAATTTTCCCTTTATTTACAAGAATGACACAAGGAAGATCTCTATTGTCAATTTTATTTAATGTTTTCCTGTAGGTGACAGGACTGAAACTGAAAAGTAAAATAAATGTGTGGCTAAAAAGCAAAGAAGGATTTACAAAATTCTCAACATTTTCAGATGACATGATTTTATACCTGAAACTCAAAAAGAATTGACAGAAAATCTAGCATAAACAGTTAGAGAATTCAGTAATAGCTCATTATAAGATTAATACAAAAGAAAATGCCTTTGGAATTCATTTGAAGGTCAGAAAATCAAAGAAATGTCTCTCATAAAAATTGTCACTCTTTAATAATGCTAAATCTCTGCCTTCCCTTCATGGATCCAAAATCAAAATGATAAGAATAAAGAATATGCGTTCATGTTCACTGTAGTGCCCTCTGTTGACAACACTGTACTGAGTTTATAGCATATAATTGTAAACATTTAAAGAATGATTGAAAAAGAGTGATTATTGAATGATGATCCTCTCATTTTTTCATACTTATGTAATTACATTACTTAAACACATTATATAAAAGACTTCTTTATATAGCTTCCTCTCAAAACCTTTCTCCTATATTTCTGTGCTTCTTATAGATAGAGGATTGTGTAATCCATTCGCTCAGGCTGCTAGAAATTTTAGGGTTTTAATTATCATTCTCATCAGGGGTTTCTATGTATACATAGTTAATATGTCTATATTTATCTTTATCTGTCTATATCTATATATGATCTATCTCTCTAGTTTTTCCTATCTCTCTTTTCCTTTCCTACACTCCAACTAATTTTTCACTTAAGCAGTATTGATGACTATTGGATTTTTGAGACCATATATTTACCATATATGGTCCCTCTGTTCTATTTATCCCTCTGGGTGGTCACCTTTCTCCAACATGATAGCGGCGGCAGGGCAACCTTCATGCAGTAAGAGGCCTGATTTGCTGGGATTTACATTCACTCAGAGGAGACACCAAGAGAGTGAATTGCTACATTTTCCCAGATGTGGTTTCTTTTAGGTAGAGATGTCAACTAGTTAGTAGAACACGTGAGGGACCTACGTATTGCTATGTGGTTATTGGAATGTAGGACTTATTGATCACATTGACAGACCATGGTGGGATAAGCAATAAGGGTGCTATATCCCATATGTTCTCAAATATATATTTTTAGATTTATATTTACACAAAAGCTAAGGACTCTGTCTCTCCTCTTTTTATTTTAATGAGGCTTATACAACTTAGTCTTTCTGGACTCATTCTATTCCCTGTGCTGTCCAATAATGTAGCTTATTTCTACACCTAGACAGGGCATGCACATTCATCTCCGTGTAACTGAATCATGAAGCTTTGTGCAGTGGTTTTACCTTGTAGTTAGGTTTTACCTTCTAGTCTATCCTGTTTAGCATCTACACAGTTTGTCCTTGGTGATAATCTTAGTGCTAGCTTGTTTTCTTTTAGGCATGTACTATCCATACAATGCTTAGTGATCAAAATTATCCAAACAAACATTAGTAAATAAACATTTACTAATGATTATAATAAGCATCAGCTGGATTTAACATCACATATTTAAAAATTGTTTTTGTTCTTTGTTTCTCTGTTTTGATGAAAGCTTTTTCCTGTTTATGTAATCTTAGATTTCCTTTTATAATTTATTTTATTTCTAGCATTTTATCTCCTTCATATATTTTCAAATAATGTAAAAACAAATAAAATGGCCAAATTATCATCCTTCCTAAACCAGCTTTCTTTACAAATTTTTCATCTGCTGTTAAATATACTGATGCTTTTTCAGTTACCCAGATTTAAAAAGCCATACTCACATTTAGTTATTTACCTGGGAAGCTGTCAAATAATGTAGATTTTATTTCTGCAATGTTTTCTTTTTCCATTTTCTTTTATGTGACCCAAGTTCAAGATCTTAAGGTTTTGACTGGAGACATTTTAAGCCAACCAACATAGCATTGCTAGATTGTTCTTCCTAATGTATGGGTTTGTTCATACCATTTAGGTTCTCAGAACTCTAATAACTGCTTATTGCTGACAAATTAATGACAAGGACTTTTGATAAAGAAGGTTTTCTAGTTTATTCTTAATTACTTATTGAAGCATATCACTCCCTCATGAAGCATATCACTCCCTACCATTGATAGATAATCCAGAATGCTTTATTCACTGTATTTCAGATTACCCTGTATATTTTTAGCTCCACCATTTTGCTTGTGCTACTTTTATTCCTAGAATGCTGTATACCATATGTTATTTTGCAAAAGCACATTTGTCCTTCAAAGCCCTTCTCAAATGCCTCCTCTGTAATGTAGCTTCTCCTGCATTGACTGTGCCTCAACTAGATATTGATGAAAAGCGTTAGCTTTTCTCTTTGTGCTCTTCTTATGGCTTGAGTCGATGTATTACTAGTAATTGATAACAAAGTAATATGATTATGTTCTACAACCATTCTCAAGGAAGGCCCTTTTAGTGAAGAGTGTTGATCTTTGACTCAGATTTCCTTGAATCCTTTTTATGGTTTCTGCCCTCTCCTTTCCTCTGCTACTCCCTCCTTGGTTTGCTTTCTCTTCCAACAGCCAGAATTTGAAACTCTTTACTGATTTGTTTTTCTAAGACCAGCCGAGCGCGAGCACAAAAGAACCAGCGGGTAGGCAAGTGTAGGAGCAAAACTGCAAGTTTATTTTTGTAACCTAAGGTGTGGAGAAGAAGTCTGTCGGCCTCCGGCAAAGAAGGCCGGCAGAGTTCCTCCCGCCCCCGCCGCAAGCTCTCGGACGAAGTTCCAACAGTCCCGGCATCCCGACAGGAGTTAGTCTGTGAGAAGGCCGCGTGGCACCCTGGCCGACAGCGGCTTTTCTAGGAGTGGGAGGGCAATAGGCGGGCACGGGCCTGTCGGGGGGCGTTCCACAGGTGTGACCAGGTAAATCTTGGTCTCTTCGGATTGACGTCACCTGGCGCATGCCCAGTTGATCTGCACCTTCCCGGGAGCCGGCAGCATTTTCGCGCGCGCGCGCTGGAAGAGTTGGTGGTGAAGAAGAACCCGGAAGTGCACCATCTTGCCTCCGTTCCTCCAAACATTTACCAGAAGAGTGCCCTGGAGCTACTGGAGCCTGCTTTTCCTAAGGTATCACAGAGCTGTAAGTCTCTCTGAGTTATATCCTATGGGAGAAACCTTTAGCCAATGATCAAACTGATGCTAGAGTACCAAAGTCCAACTCCCCAGCTCAGAGCAACTCAGGAGATGTTAAACTGCAGTTTTCTCACAGGATCAGGCTGAAACTGCCTTTTGCAGGACTTTGCCTGTACTTTGCTTGGTTTCACTTCTCTGTCCTGCTTCCTCCATCCCCCTACCAGTTTTCCCTGGGAATTCTTCTTTAACAAATAATCACAGCCAAATAGATGCTCATCTCACGGTCTGCTTCTGGGGAGTGTGCCGTAAGTCTGCCCCATGAAAGTCACCCAAGTTGTTTCTCCATTTATTGTAACTTGATATAACTAGGGGGATAAGTTGAATTGTTTAAGTTTGCAAATATCAAGTGCAAAATACTTATACCCTAGTATTCTGAAGAAGTTCTAATGTACAGTTGCTTTTGGCCGAGCTTTAAAACTCCCTATGGGAGTTTAAAAGAGGCTTTTGAAGGAGAAAAGGTTAACATTTATCATTTATATTTGGGATAACTGTAGGTAGACATGCTTACCCATGTAAGCGTATTGTTATAATGTATATGTTGGAATTGGCTGTAGTTTGTGCCCCTGGCTTGAAGAGTTTGAATTCCCTTGGGCTATTAAGAGTCTGGAATTTGATTAGTGTGGGCTGCAGTCTAGTCCCTTATCAGCTATTTCTGTAACACATCAATTCTGTGTCATTCAGCAATGCCTTTCCTGGGAAATAATTCTGGCAATCTGTTCTATTTTACATTTATCAAATAATTGTTTGCAGCCCAGTCTTGGTGGATTTTCCACTGAAATGCTCCATATTTTCTTCTTGACAAGCTTCATCTCACTTTCTGTTAAGTTGTGATAAGCAGTCAGTGTCTGGCTAAGAGGCCATGAATTGTTGTATTTTCAGTAGAGAGGGCTCTATCAAAATATCCACAATAAAGAATGGAGTTTGCAGAGAACCTTTAAATTCTATCATTCTCAGAGATCGTATGGATACTGCTAAGTCAGTCTCCATTATTTTCATTACCTTGTTCTTGAAATCAAGTATTTCTGTTTTATTTCTCTTCATAATTCTTATTGTCTTTAACAAAATGCCCAGTTACAAGATATCTGTACAACAGAGGAGAGCAATACTGTCAGGCATATCATTTTGTCAGTTACCTGCATTACATTACACATTCACAGCACTGTTTTTGTTTGCCCCACATTTGTCATTTCATAGTTTGCTTTCCAGACTGACAATTATTCTGACTTTTTTGATTTTCTTGCTTTTTTTAATTCTAAAATGACTTGAGTTCTTTTTTACTGTTACAAACTATCTTCACTTCCAATAGGAATTTTACTCATGTTTGCAAACCAGCAGTTATAACTAGGAGAGTCAAAATCAAAGGCTTTTGCTCTTTATACAAGTACAAAATGCACTGAAATGACATACCGATTTGTAAAATATTAATTTATTATAATTTATAATAGTTACGTTTTCATGTGCAAAAATATTCAGTTGCCAGTTAATACCATTTTTCCTGACTACTTTGATACTTTTGAAGAATACATTTTGTATTCTTTAGTAAGGTGCAACAGTTAAGCAAGTATCATACTAATTTTCACTGCTTAGTATAGCCTTAGGAGGATGTAACCCAGAGAGAAACTTCTGCTTCTGATATAATAGCCTTGGGAGAAAGTGGAAAGATCAGTTAAACATTGGTGTTTTAGTCTGTTCAGCGTGCTATAAAAAAATACTATAACATTGTGTAGCCTATAAACGACAGAAATTTCTCACAGTTTTGGAGTCTGAGAAATCCCAGATCAAGGCAATGGCAGATTTGGCGTCTGGTGATGGCATGCTTTCTCATAGATCATGCCCTCTCGCTGTGTCTTCACATGGTGGAAGGGGCTAGGGAACTCTTAGAGATATCTTTTATAGGAACACAAATTCCATTCATGAGGGTTCTGCCTTCGTAACTTTATCACCTTCTGTAAGACTCCACCTCCTAATATTGTCATCTAGGAGTTTAGGATTTTAACATGAATTTTGGAGGGACACAAACATTCAGACTGAGACAACTGTTTTTTTTCTATAAAGAATTGAAATTGGGGTGGGTGTGGGGGTAATACTTTAATACTCGAGCTCTGCTTATGGAGATATGTCAGTATGTAGTTATGTGTAAACATTTTCTTTAAAATGCCACCCTGAAACCCAATACTACTACTCTAGTCCTACCAATGGGAGAATGATGAGAATGATGAAAGTCCAGATAGTTCAGCCATAAGTTAAAACATCTCTAGAGAAGAATCTAAGAGCCCAGACCCCTTAGAGCCTTCATATGGAAGTCAATGGTGCCACTGCTATGTTTCTGTGCTTTATATACCTCCTTGTGTGTCTCATTCTGAGATCTTGTAACTTCATTAGCTCTGCCCACATCATAACTGAATTAAACTTGGCCTTCTTTACTGTTTTGCATAAGAGATGCAATCCCACTCAGCAGTGTTTGAATTTAGCAATCTTACTCTTGACTCAAAGTACGTCATATGGAATCACAGACTCCCCTGAAAAGTCTCAGTCATATCAGTACCATCAACCTTGATACTCTCCTGCCTTTCAAAGCCCCCACACTTCCTCCTAGTTACTCACCTGCTTCATGGAGCACTCTGGATGATATATCTTTGTTCGTTGTTCTACTGCACTTTCTTATGGGACCCACTGGCGTCCCCATTCTCTAGTGCCCAGGCATGTCTGCCTGACTAAACCTGTCTGAAATGCCGACAAAGGCATTTTTTTCCATTCTAGTTAATAAAATTAACTGCTTTATGATATGATACATGCTGGAAACCAGCCATGAACAGAGTTACGTGCCAGCACAAAAGAAACAGCAATTCTTAATCAGGAGTGGGGAAGATCAAATAGAGTCTTCTAAAAGGAGATTATTATGAAATGATACTAAAATGATGAGGATGATTTAGGGATCTAACTGATGAACAGAGGATAGGAGAGAATATTCTGTAATTTTTTTTAAAAAGCAGTCTAGGCCAGGCACAGTGGTTCACGCCTGTAATTCCAGCACTTTGGGAGGCCAAAGCGGGTGGATCACTTGAGGTTGGGAGTTCAAGACCAGCCTGACCAACATGGAGAAACCCTGTCTCTACTAAAATTACAAAATTAGCCTGGCGTGGTGGTGCATGCCTGTAATCCCAGCTACTCGAGAGGCTGAAGCAGGAGAATCGCTTGAACCCGGATGGCAGAGGTTGTGGTGAGCTGAGATCGTACCATTGCACTCCAGCCTGGGCAACAAGAGCGAAACTCGGTCTCAAAATAAAAAATAAACAAACAAATAAATAAATAGCTTTCTAGATGTAGACTCCTCCTGAAAAATAAGACACTCATAATCATATGTTGGTTCTCATTAGAAATAGATCCTGAGTTGGAGATTTGCTGTGGAAGGTTTATTGGGAAGAGCTGCCAGGAATAATATCACTAAGGAGAGAAGGAAGCAGGACTGGGCAGAGGGAAAAGTTGAAGTGGGATGACATTGCAGCAGAAGCCTCAGGAGATTGCTCAAAGCCTAGGCCTGGATGCCCTTCAGAGTTGTTCCTGATCAAGGCAAATGGGGTCAGCCTCTGTATAAGCACGCTGACCTGCCATGTTATGTGGACTGCCTCTGAGGAGAGAGCATTATATGAGCAGGGCAACTCCCTTCCAGAGAGCAATGACCAAAGACAGCACAGAGAACAAGACCCAAACTCCTGAAAGGAATCTGGGTGGTCCACCCAAGTATGAATTACACTCATGGTAGAGCTCAGACACTCGTTAGTTGTCAACTTTGACTGCGAATACCAGCTGTGTTCCTTTTGCTCTGACTAGTGAGAATGTAGGCTGTAATGTAACCATATATACTAGTAGAACTGATGGTCAGTTTTGCTAAGCATTAGAAAATTAATCATGTTCAAAAGAGCTTATGTTAATTTTCTGAACATATAACCGAAAATAATGCCTAAACACTTCATTGAAAGTTAACAAGTAGAAGAAGAGACATCCTGCTCTCTTTTCCATGGCTAACAATTTTGAAAGTTTATGACAGTTGGCTGGAGGATTTTAGACTCTTCTAGGGTTAGAAAAATGGTCTAGATGATTTATTTATGATTAAACCACTGAAATTTTATCCTGTCACATAATTAAATCTTACGTTAATCGAGTCTGTCACTTTTGAGAAATGCCAAATGCTAGGTGTTGTTTTTCTAATATGAATACTATATTTAACACAGTAAGGTCACAGGTCTAAAATTATAAATAGGCCTATAATGGATTTATTAATAATGTAACACTATCAAAAGTTAATATTTTTAAACATCGTGTATCCCCACTTAATTTTTTGTATCACTAAGCAGTAGATTCCTTTATATTACAGATTTCATGCTATAGTAATTGCAGTAATTAAACTTATTGAAGCTTGACTCAGTATAAAGTGTAAAGATGTATGAATATACATAAGTCTTGTCATCTTGTCATATGAAAGATGCATGCTTCTTATTTTAGAAGAGTGGGACAGTTTATTAGAAATGTTTTTTATTTTTAAATATGTATTTTGAGAAATAGAAAAAGTAAAAGGTATTTAACTAGTTGAGATAGAGTGAAAAAGTGTATTAGTTGTTCAATAAAATTTGTACTTCATGTATCCACATAAATTAAGGAGAATATTATATATAATTAATTTTATTAAATAGAAAAGCATTTGACAAAATTCAACACTCATATATAATAAAAACTGATAAAACCTAGTATAGTATAGAAGTTCTTCAGTCCTATAAAAAGTACCCCCACCAAAAAAAAAAAAAAACCTATGTCAAACATTACACTAAACAATTATACATTGCACAGTTCCTCCAAGATGAGAAACAAACAAACAAAAAAGGATGACCATTCTCTCCTCTTGTAGCTAACATTATACTGTTGAGTCCTAATCAGGGCAATAATGCAAGAAAATAAATTCAAAGTATGGATTCTGGAAAGGAAACCACTTGAATTAATAAGTGAATATAGTAAGCTGGCAGGGAACATGGCCAGTATATAAAAATCCAATTAAAATTTATGTTTTAAGAGTATATCATTAGAAAAAGAAATTTTAAATATATCATTTGCAATATATTAATAAATAAAAATATTAATAATAAGTTTAATGAAACATACGTAAAACTTCTATAGTAAAAACTACAAAATGCTTTAGAGAGTTATTAAAGAAAGCCTAACCAAATGAGGTGACAATATTGGTTTTATAAACTTAAAAACTCAATATTGCTATGATATTGTTTCTCCTTATATTAGTTTTCTAGGGCCGCATTAACGACATACCACCAAACTGGAAGGTTCAAACAATAAAAATTAGTGTCTCACATTTCTGGAGGCTAGAAATCTGAGATCAGAGGGTTCCACTTTTATGTTCACATTTAATTCTCTTACTATGCGGATTTGTGTCCAAATTTGCCCTATTTATAGAGACACCAATCATCTCAGATTAGAATCTATGTCAATGGCCTCATCATAAATAATTACATCTACAATTACTCTATTTCCAAATAAGGTCATATCTTCAGTACTGGAGGTTAGAACATCAACATGTGAATTTTGAGGGAAAAACAATTCGATAAATAACAATTCTCAAATTTAGAAGTGATTTAAGTACAATATTAATAGAAATTCCATAAGGATTTATTTTCTTTTAGAATCAGCACACTGATTCTAAAATTTATATGGACTTTATAACAACTAAGAATAGTAAAATTCTTTAAAATAATATAAATATTAACAAGTGGATACAATATGACTTGAAGACATTATAAATCTACAATTCTCAAGACATGTGATATTGGCTTAATTTTAGAAGAATGAATTAATGGAACAAAATAGATAGTCCAGAAATAATCTGTGTGTATAAGACAATTTATTTTTAAAATAAAGTTGCTAATGTAATTCAATGGGAAAGTTTTTTTCCAGAATTGGGTGTTTAAACAGCTAGAATAATATATCTAAAACATATTTCTCAATCCCTATCACATTACATACCTAAAATTAATTATTGGATTATATGCCAAAGCATAAAAGTTAAACTAGAAACATTGTGGAAGAAAACAGAAGACAGCAGCTCTGCAGCCATTGGGTAGGAAACATATTTTAGAAAATATAAAACACTAAGCATAAATGTAAAACACATGCACACTTTACAGTAAAATTTATTTAATCAAATAAATAAAAATTTTGCTTTCAAAAGACAAGGGTAATGTAAGGGTGTTGGGTGACAATAGCAAGGAATACTTCATCACAGCAAGCAGCCCAGCCTGAAAAAAACCTCTAATCAGGGTTCTCAAGAGGGACAGAACTAATAGGATCATTGTATACATGAAAGGGAGTTTATTAAGAGGAATTGACTTAGAATCACAAGGTAAAGTCCCATAATAGGTGGTCTGCAAGTTGAGGAGCAAGAAAACCAGTAGTGGATCAGTCCGAGTCCCAAAACCTCAAAAGTAGGGAAGCAGACAGTACAGCCTTCAGTTTGTGGCTGAAGACCTGAGATACCCTGACAAACCACTGGTGTAAGTCCAATAGTCCAAAGACAAATTATTTGGAGTCTGATGTTCGAGGGAGAGAAAGATGAAGGCTAGAAGACTCAGCAAGTCTGCTCACTCCATCTTCTTCTGCCTGCTGTTTTTAGTTGTGCTGGTAGCTAAGGGGATGGTACCCACCCAGAGTAAGGGTGGGTTTACTTCTTCTAGTCCACGGACTCAAATGTTAATCTCCTCTAGCAACACCCTCACAGACACAACCAGGAACAATACTTTGCATCTTTCAGTCCAATCAAGTTGACATTTAATATTAACCATCACAGTCCCTGAGGGCCTAAGAATCCCCTTCTCTACCAAGAGGTACCAGGTTTTCCCTGGACTGGCAAAAATCCTTCTACTCCCTAAAACACCACCAGTAGGTTTGTAGTAGCACTGGTAGCATCAGATAAACCAAGCAAACCAAAATTAATTACCACACATTCTTTGAAAAGCAAACGAATGAAAGTACAACACATAAAAGAAGGCAACACAGTGTAATGTGTAAACACTTTAAAGAGAGTGAGTACCTGTGAAAATAGAAAAAATAATAATAATAAGTCCCTGGCCCCTCTAACATAATAGCCAACATGTTCACATGCAAACAAAAATTACACATCATACCAAGACTCAGAAAATAGCACTTGAATGAAAACTGATAATCAACTGATACCAACTTAAAGGTGTTTGAATTATTTGACAAGGGCTTTGCAGTAACCATCATAAAAATACTCTAAAATCAATGGTAAATTCACTCAAAGCAAATGAAAACATGTATGTTCTCAACAACATAATATAAATTAAATAAAACCATCAGATGAAGCTGATATAGTTGAAAAAATAGAACAATAGAAATAATGAAAAACTCACTAGATTTCCTTAGTCTCGTGGAGATGACAGAGCATAGATTCTGTGAATTTATGGACAGCTCAGTAGAATTACTCTAATCTAAACAATATAGAAAAAATAGACTGAATAAGAAATAAACAGAGCTTCAGGGAGCTGTGGAACAATAAAAAAAAAAAAAAAGTTCTAACATTCATATCATCAGACCCCAGAAGGAGAAGAGAAAAAGAGTGGGAGAGAAACAATATTTAAAGAAATAATGGCTTAAAACTTTTGAAATTTGCTGAAAGACATTAACCTATAGGTTCAAAATCTAAACGAATACCACGAGAACACACCACATTAGTACACATCTTAACTAAACTTTTGGAAATAAAGACAGAAAAACCTGACATTAGAGAGAAAAGAATAAATAGTTCATTGGCTGTAGGGGAACAAAAATTTGAATGACAGATAGCTCCTTTGAAACCAAGGAGACTGGGAGAATAAGGCACATTTTTCAAGTGCTGAAAACGAAAAAAGAAAAAAAAAAGAAAAATCCAAAAACTGTTAACTTGTGAATTCTATATCCAATGACAGTAACTTTAAGGAAAATAGAGGAAACAAAGACATTCTCATAAAGAAAAATGAAAAGAATTTGTAATGAGAAAGCCTACTCCTAAAGATTGGCTAAAGAAAATTCTTTAAATTAAAAGAAAACAACAAAAGAAAGAATCATGAAGCATCAGGAAGAAAGAAAGAATAATGGAAAGAGTAGACATATGAGCAGCACAATAGGCTATACATTTCTATATGAACTTTACTAATTATATGATGATTTAAAAAAACTATTACATTTCTGTGATAGACTGTTTTCGATGAACACAATATAATAGAACTAAAAATCAATAATAGAAAAACAATAAGAAAATATCTATATGGTAAATAGCACACTTTTAAATATTAAATATGTCAAAGACAACGTCTCAGAGAAAAAAATATATATATATACTCTAACTTAGTGAAAATAAGATGCAACATATCAAAATATGTAAAATACAGCAAAAGAAAGGCTTGGAGGAAAATTCATAGCATTAAGTGCTTACATTAGAAATGAGGAAAAGTCTCAAATCAGCTAATCTCTAAATTTCTACCTCAGTCAGTTAGAAAAGAGCAAAACAAAAGAAATAATAATAATGATGAGCAGAAATCAAGAAACTTGAAAGTAGAAAAATAATAGAGAAATTCAATGAAAAAGAAAGAAAACTGGCTGAGTGTGGTGTCTCACGCCTGTAATCCTAGCACTTTGGGAGACCTAGGCAGGCGGATTGCTTGAGCTCAGGAGTTTGAGACCAGCCTGAGCAACACTATGAAACCCCGTCTCTGCTAAAATTCAAAAAAAAAATTGCCTGGGCATGGCGATGTGTACCTATCGTCTCAGCTACTTGGGAGGCTGAGGCAGGATAATTGCTTGAACCCGGAAGGCGGAGGTTGCAATAAGGCAAGATCATGCTACTGTACTCCAGGCCTGGCAACAGAGCGAGATTCTGCCTTAAAAAAAGAAAATAAAAGAAAGATAGAAAACCAATTGCCAAATAAAATGACATAAAATTATGCTTCTATGTTTTCTAGTAAGAATTGTATAGTTTTAGCTCTTACATTTAGATCACTGACACATGTTCAGTTAATTTTTGTAGATGATCTGAGGTAAGGGTTGAATTTTATTCTCTCGCATGTTCCAAAAGTTTTCTCAACACCATTTATTAAAGAGTCTATTTTTCTCCACAGTATGGTAATGGCATCCTTGTCAAAAATCAATTAGTCATAGATATCTGGGTTATTTCTGGACTCTCATTTTATGTTCCATTGATCCATGTAACTATTTTTTGATAGTTCTATATTGTTTTGGTTACTGTAGCTCTGTAATAAACTTAAAATCAGGAAGTATGAGTTCTCCAACTTTGTTCTTTTTTGAACATTTCAGGGTTTCTTATAACTACATATGAATTTGAAGATCAGGTTATTCATTGTTGCACAAAATTTTGATAGCAATTACATTGAATCTACAGATGAGTTTGAGAAGTATTGGCCTCTTAACTATAAATCTTCCAATTCAAAAACACAGAATGTATTCTTATTTATTAGGCCTTCATCTTCATTCAACGTTTTATTGCTTCCTTGGTTAAATGTATTCCTAAGTTTTTCACTCATTTTTATGCTATTGTTAATAAAATTATTTTCTTAATTCTATTTTTATATTCTTCATTGCTAGTATATAGAAATACAATATTTTTGTATGTTTCAAACTATTCTGAGTCCACTATTGCTCTGATGTATAAAAAAAGACAAAAATAAAACAGACCAATTTCTCTTATGAACTTTGATGCTAAGATCTTCAAATAAAATAGGATACCAAATCTAAAAACTATAAATCAAATTATAAAGTATCATCAAGGTATGCAAGGCTGGTTCAGCATTCAAATATCAATCAGTGTAATTCACCATAAAGCAAGGAAAATGAAAAAATATCAACTGATCCTATAACTTTATACAGGCAAAGTATAACAAAATCCAACATCCATTCATGTATTAAAAAAAAAAAAAGATCAGTAAGTTAGGAATAGACAGTAATTACTTATGGTTGATAAGAAGTATTCTTTTTAAAAAACCTACGTATCACATAATCATTAATGGTGAAAGATAATGCATTATTTCTAAGCTCAATAAAAAAGGCAAGGATATCTGCTCTCAAAACTCTTATCCAACATGTGTTAAAAATCTTAGTTACTGCAATGAGGCATCAAGAAAAAGACAACAAATCATACCAATTTGAAAGAAGTCATTGTCTCCTTTTGCATAGGGTATGATGGTCCATCTGTTAAATACTAACAATGTACCAAAACATCCAACTATAAAGTAAATGAGTTCAGCAAGGCCATGGGACACATTATCAACACACAAAACTGTTAACATTTCTATATAGCAAAAATGAACACACAGAATACAAAATTGAAAACATGGTACCATTTACAATCACTTAAAAGATAATGGGAAATTTTTGCAATGATAGAAATTTTTGTATCTTGAATGTATCTATGTGAATATCCTGGTCATGATATTATACTAGAATTTTACAAAATTTTATTTTTGGAGAAACTGGGTAAAGAGTTCATAATCCTTTTCTATATCATTTCTTATAATCACATGTGATTCTGTGATTATCTCAATAAATGTTTCAAATAAAAAGGACAATAATAAGAAAACAAGTAAGCCCACAGACTGTGGGAAATATATCCTTTGCCAAAATATTTTATGACATATATGATATATATATATGTGTGTGTATATATACTCTTTTGCCAATGCTAGTATTATAACTGTGGTTTTAGATGTATACATATATACATATGTCACAAAAAATGAATCACAAAAAATTGAATTACAAAAAAGATTCAATTTTTTGAACCTAAAGGAACTTATTTTTAAAAAGTCAAAGTCAGGCCGGGCGTGGTGGCTCAAGCCTGTAAACCCAGCACTTTGGGAGGCCGAGACGGGCGGATCACGAGGTCAGGAGTTTGAGACCATCCTGGCTAACACGGTGAAACACCATCTCTACTAAAAAATACAAAAAGCTAGCCGGGCGAGGTGGCGGGTGCCTGTAGTCCCAGCTACTCCGGAGCCACTGCACTCCAGCCCGGGCGACAGAGCGAGACTCCGTCTCAAAAAAAAAAAAAAAAAAAAGTCAAAGTCAATCATTGAACAGATATTTCACTGAAGGAGTTATACAGGTGGCCAACAAACACTTGAAAAGATACTCAACGTCATCAATGTAATGAGTTTTATGAAAAACATATTCTAGTCAGTCACAAAAAGAGTACAAACCCTATGGCAATATTTATATGAAATAAGATGGTCTATAAAAGTAAGCTATGATAATAGAAGTAATATCATGGGTTTCCTAGGGGTTTGCAGGAAACTAGGGGAGGAAAGGGCATTAGAAGATTTTCTAGAGACTTAAAAATATTCTAAATCTTTATTGGAGTGGTGGTTATGCTTGTGTATAGTATGCAAAATTTCCAAAGTTCATCAAATGATACATTTAACATTTAATTGATCATTTGATAAAATACAAATATAAAATATGTATACATAAAGTTGATTAACACAAAAATATTAAAATAAAGCTTTTAACAAAGATATAAAATAATTTTTTAAAAAACAATACACATCTGTATTATCACTCTGGTCATTATGCTAGGTAACCATATTTCAGGACAAAGCTCCTTTATTAAAATTATAGTCTCCATTATGAGTCTCAAGAAAATCTCCCAGTTTACACTTTCTTTTGTCTTGTCTGGCCTTTTATTTTCACTGGTGGCAATGGATATTAAAGTCGGATCATCAATAAGGATCTTGTTTTCTACTGGGAACTTGGCTCCTTTGCTAATGCTAGTATTATAAATTCTTCAACATGTACTTACATGCCCCTGAAGCTTGTACAAAAACTGATTTTTCTAGTCTCATGAGAGGTTGTATACATCTCATTGGTGAACTGAGTCCTTTTTCTTCACTTTTCAGAATAAGTAATTACTTCAGCATGATAATAAGTTCATTCTCTTTTATGATATTACTTGGAATAACTCAAAGCTTAAAAATAGTGAATAACTGTGACTGCCTGCCTTATTTGTTAGCTGAAATTTGTTGTTGATTTTGTGCAAACATTAAGTCAGGTACATTATAAGTGACTTTATTTAGGAAATGCTGTATTCACTGAACAAAGATTGTTTTCATCTAATGTGTATTTAATAAATTTAAGTTAAAAAATTCAATAAAAAATGTAATATTTATTTAATAGTAAGCTTTGGGTGATCCAACAGCCACCACTACCTTTACCATAAAATAATAATTTTATGAAGTAAAATAAGTTTTATTTGAAGATCAATATGCTCATGTTCCTTGAAATTAATAATTGTTAATTCAGGAAATGCTTAGTGAGTATCTGCTCTAAGAAGGGATGTAACTGCTAGTCAGCACAGAGGAAGTAGGGAATCATCTAGGGCCTGTCCATATCAAATACACAAGAAAGAATTATTAAAATGTTAAATTACACTTATGAATTCTGGACTGTTATTATTTGATTGTTTGAGTTTAAACACACAAGAAAAATATATTACATAAAGCATATCAAGGTGAAGCAAAGGATAGGATGGGGAATCAGAATGTCAAATCTTCATTGTGTCTTTACAGCTGACGTTTACTTTGTGAAGTGTGTTCTCCTTTAGCAGCTTAAGCAAATAAATTGTGATACATTTGTAATTGTTGGGGCTAATTTGCTTCTTTTTTACTTTTGTTTCAGAGTATAATACAAATCTTGGCATATAAATGCAGCTTTCATATTTCTATTAATAAAAAGCAATATTTACAAGTCACTCCATAGTTACTATTTTTTGAGAATATTTTTTCTTTATACACTTACCTTAAAATGAGCATTTTTATGAATTATGTTGCCCAACTACTTGCTTGAGAGTATTAGAGTCTCTCTACATAAAAAGATAAATAAATAAAATATACTCTGAGATAACTTTCTTTAAGTCTAGGCTAGATCGGAATACACCGGAATACTTCTTGTCACTTCACCATGAGGTCATTACAGATTTTATTAGATGTCTTCTATATGTACAATTTGACCGCCACTATTTTGCCTTTTTCTCCCCTGCACCACTGTTCTGAAACATACACACACACATACACACGCACACACACATGCACACACACATTCGATATCAACAGTATCTTTATTACTGACCAAGATAGTGTATTCACACATTATTTAATACTGAACAGGATAATGTTTTTAGGTACTCATAAACAGGCTTTGATAAAACATAATGTCTTTTGAATCATTCTTATATTTGGTCAGTTTTTTGAAGACAGTCTCCAAATTCTATTAGTAAATGGGCAAAGTTTTACCCCCAATTCTAGAAAAACAATGTCTATTGGCACACTTGAAAAAAAAGAACTCTTACTCTATTCAAAATGTGTCAGGAAGGTGAAAGGGGAAAAAATAGTTTAAATGCATAGTGAATCCCCATTTGTAAATCTGACCTGTCTATTCTATTAAATAACTAAATGGGATGCATTCCCCTTCACATTCAATTTGCCAATCACACTTGTCCCAGCATTTCAATGAAGATAAATTAAGACTCTTGGTAATTAGTTAATTGGTAATTTGCTCATCCATCTTTGTAGTGTGTTTTTTCCGCTATTTTGTTTACTATATTATTCTTTCCTCATTTTCATTTCTGAATATGGGAACCAAATTTGGAATAAACATCAGTCCTGAAACTCCCTAGTAACATAAATGCGAAGTGGTTTTTAGTGCATAGAAAACTTAATTTAATTTAGAATTGAGTGGGGGAAAGGCAGGAGAACATGAAATAAGACCCAGCCGAAGTAACAGTAAAACTGCAATACTGAAATAGAGTGAGATTAAGAGTGAAAGTCAGAGGGGCAGAACATATTTCATATTTATAAGAAGTATTCTGATCATGGATAAGTTCATTTGTTGCTCTAAACTTCAGCTACATTGTATCAGCCAGTATCCTTAAATTCAAGCAAGAAAAGCATTTTGTGAAGTTAAAAAGAACAAACTACTCATTAAAGAGTATTGCACAGTCAATTGACATTTAGGGGGACTAGAGAATCAGATCTGAAGGCTTTCCAGCAAGGACAAATGCCCATATCACATAGCTTGTCCAACAGAGACTATATTGATGACTCTTCAGGAACACACAACAGAGCTCATAGCAGTGATGCTGTGCATCTGATGTCAAAATCTCCACCATGGACGCATCTCAAAACTTGACACATTCATTACCTCTCAACCATGTAATGGTTCTTTCAGGACTCCTACTTTTTCATGCAACTTTTCTAAATCAAAGTCTTAAGCAGTTGCATTTCGTTGGTAGCACCTAGATTATGTGCCTATACCTTGTGTTCAAGAAAGCTGAGAAAGAGTTTCTAGCTTCCTTCAGACACATCAGACTTAATTATATAAATGTCTTAAATTTAGAATGAAAAAGTGTTCAAAAATGCTGCTTACTATAACATATAATAAATATTTATACCTTAATATCCCAAGTGATTCCCTGCAGTTTAATGTGACTCTACTTGGAAAAGAACAAGAATATACTCACTTCCAGAAATGCTGAAAACACTAAGTTCCAGTGCATCTAGTACCAGGTATAAGATATCTATGTGATGTCCATTCCTACACTACCTCTTGAAAATCCCATCTTGATACCCTGTAATCTATCATAAAATTTAAAGCAAATTTTCAAAACTAACCTTATGTTAAGTAGTATAGGAAACGGGAGGAGAAAAATAAAAAAAATCAGTTAAAATACAAAATTTGTAAATATATAGAAGAAAAGCAAGAATAAATATATATTTAAGCAAATAAAGTCCTCATTTTTGGAGATCATTTTGGAGACCGCTTTGAAGGCCTTCTATATGACTTTATTTCTCCACTATGTATTTCATGTTTCCTTTGCCTTTAGCCAGAACTTCAACTTATCCAGGACTTTTACCTTACACTGGAACTCATACATTAATTCGACATCAAGCTGGAGTGATCTTGCCTGTCGAAGTTTGCTATAGGATTCTCTTAATGTTTACATGGAAGCACTAAAAGACATCTTAAAAACACTACATTCCCAACATGCATCTCCATTGAAAAGTAATAATACCATTCTGTATGATCAGGATCAATCAGTTCATCAACATTACATGCCATTTTTTGGCCCATTCTTCTATGTTATGAAGGGCCCATTAATGGCAATTTTTACTCAAGTCAATGGAATTAATATTTGTTTCATTAGCAGGAGATATTTCTTCCTTGGGTTCTGGAGCAGAGACCCTTTTACAAATTTGCTATATTGCTTCCTCTTTCAAGGACCACATGAAGACTTATTCCATCTTTTTTTTTTTTTTTTGGCAGTTGATAGGGCCATGTGACAGAGGTTTGGTTAATATAAATTAGTAAGAAATAACATCAGCTGTTTCCAGATGTGGCCCTTAAAATAATCGTAATTGAAGCTGAAGATATCTCTACTGCTTCAGTGGAGTTAGAGACCATGTATTCTAGTTGTTGTAATTACCAGATGGGAAATACAGCCTGATCTGCATCATACTGGGGATTTGAGCCAAATTACTTGTGGCTTTGGGCCTTGCTGGAAACTTCTATTTGATCATGAAATGCTGAACATGATTAACTTTGTGAATTGGTAGATCTGGTGGTATGTGAAATAAATCATTGTGTTATGCCAAAGAGATTTAGGAATTTATTTTTTACCACAGTATAAACTACCATAACATTATTTTTTATGGTGTTCAGACTTCTAACCCAGGCAAATTTAAAAACATAAAGATAAAATATAGTTTCAAAACTGTCAGAAAAGTGACATTCGGATTTCCACCCCTTTTCTCCTGGATCCACATATTTTGACTATAAAGGAAAAGTATTACATTGTTCATTAGTTCCAAGTCAATTTCACAATACAAATAATGCCTGTAAGCCGGTAATATAAGTTATACTTTAATAGATAAGCCCACATTTTATGCACCTAGTGCTTTTGGATAACAGAAGCTCATATTAATAAGTGAATCCTATGAATAATGACCACTGAGTTATACCATAATTTACTGTAAAATGTTTTTTGGGGGAAATATAAGGTATTCTGTGATGGTGAATAAGATATTAAGTAAGTCCTTAGATGCTTTGTTGACAAAAGAAAAGCAGGCAGAAAATGTAAATCTAAGTCCAAATCAGTATCAAATCAGAAAAACAGATATCTAGAAGAAATCAAATATAATTAGTCATGCCAAATGGTTGGCTGGTACCCTGAAATATGTTCCCATATCAAGTTAACACAGTATGTTATTGAGGCTGGCAAGTTGGTCGCTTGTCAACAGTAATAGCCAGACAAGTCTGAGTTAGAGGATATCCTAATTTTTGAGCCCGTGTATAAACTCATTTCTGCTATCATGGCCATTCTGTTTATGAACCCATTGGCTAAGCACTGCTCTGCTGAGGAAGAAGACTTACTGGACCATTTCGGTTACTTGACTGTTCGGTTACTTACTGGACCATTTCAGTTACTTGAGGAAAAATATTGTTGAGCATTCACATGGGAGAAAGCATTGTCATTGCTGGGTCCTTTCTGAGAGATGCATCTACATAAATTTCAATAGAATTCTGTCAGCACTCTAGCAACTCAGTTTCTTTCAAAACAATAAACATATTGCTAAACTCTGAGTTATTGCCAATGAGTCAGTATAAACAATTGCATGTTCTTTGGGAGTTTATAGCTATTGAGAGTATTGTTCTTCTCAAGCATCATTCAGGAGTACCACTGAAGGGCAAATAGTGTCCTCCTGGCTATATACATTGGTTTATAGTGTCTCCAGAATGGGACACAAAGCTAACCCTAAATCAGACAGAATTTTCAGTTGATCTCCTATCAGGCCATTGGAGTCAGCTGAGGAAGGAATGTCAGTGAGAAAAAAAAAATAGACATACTGGGGATTTGAGCCAAATTACTTGTGGCTTTGGGCCTTGCTGGAAACTTCTATTTGATCATGAAATGCTGAACATGATTAACTTTGTGAATTGGTAGATCTGGTGGCATAAAGTTCATGATAAAGGGCTGAACTCTGTTTCTTGTTTTCATTTTTTTTTGTTTTCTGTTTTTCTGTTTTTGTTTGTTTGTTTGTTTGTTTTGAGATGGTGTCTCGCTCTGTCACCCAGGCTAGAGTGCAGTGGTGCAACCTTGGCTCACTGCAACCTCTGCCTCCCAGGTTCAAGCAATTCTCTTGCCTTAGCCTCCCGAGTAGCTGGGATTACAGGTATGCGCCATCATGGATGGCCAGGTAGTTTTTGTAGTTTTAGTAGAGATGGGGTTTCACCATGTTGGCCAGGATGGTCTCGATCTCTTGGCCTCATGATACACCCACCTTGGACTCCCAAAGTGCTGGGATTACAGGCGTGAGCCACTGTGCCTGGCCGCTGATTATCTGTTATTCCAAGGTCAAATGTTTGATCTCTACCATGGCACAGCAATGAGACACATTTTGTTCCTCAAAAGGTAATTTGTTTTTATTGAAAAGGCCATGGATTTGTTCCAAAATCCTGAAGGCCTCCATTCTTATTCTCATCTCTGTAAGTTCTGTAGGCCTCATACAACAACCTTGTCCTTTATAGATATTTGTAGTAAAATTAGATATATCGGTTTATAAACATCAAAGAGCACAGTCTCCTGCATCTGGTTTTGCTCTGACATCTACTTATTGCTGAAAGTCAATCAAAGCTTCTATAAATGTGCAAAACCATTGCATTCACATGTAGTATATTTTGCCTTCAAAATACAGAAGATTAACAAACACTATTCCTCTCTCCTGTGGAATGAAGAGGTGAAAACTGGGCTCAGAATCAGATAACTGATATAGCTTTGAGGTTAAAAACAATGACAAGATACTGCTTTCCTAGTAAGCTGGGTTTAGGGGAAGGAGACACTGTTTCTGTTGTTTTCTAATCATTAAGATAAAGAAAATATAGTCTAGCTAATATAATCTCTGATAGATTTTTAATGCAAGGTAATTAAAGTTAATGCTGGAGTACAGAAAATGAAAATATCCTGAAATAAAGTATTACAAAGTACATTTTTAAATGATTTTATGGCATTACAATAAATATATTAGAAAAAAGATGATTCGATATAGAAAGAATTGAATGATTCAACTTTAATCTAATATTATAAAATACTCATTTTATGACTACTTGTGGATGTTAAACTCTTCAAGATCCAACCATCTTATTTGTGAAACAGTTTGAATGCTAACAAACATTATAAATATTAAATGTTTCACTTATTTTTTATTTATTTATTTATTTTTTGAGATGGAGTCTCTCTCTGTTGCCCAGGCTGGAGTACAGTGGCATGATCTCGGCTCACTGCAACCTCTGCCTCCCGGGGTCAAATGATTCTCCTGCCTCAGCCTCCTGAGTAGCTGAGACTACAGGTATGTGGAACCATGCCTGGCTAATTTTTTGTATTTTTAGTAAAGACAGGGTTTCACTATGTTAGCCAGGATGGTCTTGATCTCCTGACCTTGTGATCACCTACCTCAACCTCTCAAAGTGCTGAGATTACAAGCGGGAGCCACCGCGCCCAGCACCCTTATTTTTAAAGCATGATATAATCTAGATTAATGTTGAGGGATTTTGCAACAGGGTTACCATTTTTGATATGTTTCTGCATCAATCTATATATTTTTGATATGATTAACTTTTCTTCTCTTACTTGACTCTTTCTAATATTCTTTACAGCTACGTATTTAATTGTTTCAGAAATTTCAGAATCCTGTATAACTATCTATAATGCAAGGAGAATAAATTGCAATAAAAGTCAGAAGATTAATCCGATTGAATAAGTTATTTTTAATGTCTTTTCAGAAGCTAGATCTTAATTTAACAGAGACAAATGCAGTGAAGATGAACAAGTATTTTGTAATTAATGAATGGTAAAATCATCTCTCTCCCAATAGAAACAAAGGATAAAGAAGAGAGAAACAATTCCAAAGAAAACAGCCACTTTCCTGGTACATATCCCTTGAAATCAGCATGCATTTCTAACTGTCCCAACTCTCCTCCTTTAAGACACCAAAAGTTGCCTTCGATTTAAATCTAACACATACCCCCATCTGAAACTGATACTATTGCGTACCAAGTCATTGTAATTTATTGCCTACATTGGCAAACCTTTTCTCCCTTTTGTTGTATTGAACAATATTTTAAGTACAATGAATTTAAAGTTCATAATTTGATCAGTTTGGACACATGTACACAATTATGAAACCATAACCACAATCAGAATGATGAAGATTTTCATCACCTTCCAAAGTTTTCCCATACCTCTTTATATCCATCTCTCCCTCCTCTCCATCCCTAGGCAAACATGACTCTACTTTATGTCACTATTAGTTTCAAGATTCATCAGTTTATTCATTATAAACATTTTATTTTATGAATATACTAAGATTTGCTTACCTACTCACTTGTTGATAGACATTTGTTTCTATTATTTTGACTATTATAATTAGAGCTGCCATGAGTATTTCTGTAGAAGTGTTTGTGTGGAGATATGTCTTCTTTTCTCTTTGCTAAGTGTATAGGAGTAGAATGCAGTATATGAGAGTTTAATTTTATTTCACATCCTCCATTTCAACATTTGATAAGCAACTTTATCAAGTTATCTTTAACATCATAATATGTGGTAGTGTATAGATTATCATGTTGAGCACCCTTTCATATGCTCGTTTGTCATTCACAGATCTGCTTTTGTGATATGTCTCTTCAAATATTTTTCTATTTTTAAATTGAGTTGTGTGAGATTTTTTGGCTTCCTGACAGAAGTCTTTTTTTCTGAAATAAAAGTAACAAATATTTTCTACCGGTCTATACTTGAGTAGACTCTTAAGTGATCTTCCTGCTTTAGTCTTATCATTAACTCAAAATATCAATTTCAGGTCAATGTCCAGCTTAAGAGTCTCAAAAGTTTTCACTTTGCCCTTAGAATACAATTGAACTTCCGGCCGGGTGCGGTGGCTCACGCCTGTAATCCCAGCACTTTGGGAGGCCCAAGCAGGCAGATCACGAGGTCAGGAGATCGAGACCATCCTGGCTAACACTGTGAAACCCCGTCTCTACTAAAACAAATACAAAAAATTAGCTGGGCGCGGTGACGGGCACCTGTAGTCCCAGCTACTCGGGAGGCTGAGGCAGGAGAATGGTGTGAACCCAGGAGGGGGAGCTTGCATGCATCGAGCCGAGATTGCACCACTGCACTCCAGCCTGGGCCACAGAGCCAGACTCCTCTCAAAAAAAAAAAAAAAAAAGAATGCAATTGAACTTCCTCACCATTCTCTATAAGGCTTTATGTAACCTGACATCTGCCATGTTTCTGGTCACATCGCCTCCCACTTGTTCATTCTGTGCTTCACCCACCATATGTTCTTTCTATGCCTGACACACCAGACTGGCTCCTGCCTTTGTTCTCTGTTCCTAAAACACTCAGCTCAGACTTTCCCTTTCCCCTTCTTATCATGCAGGCATCTGCTCACATGTGAGGTCTTCCCTGATTGCTCCAAATCCATCCCACCATATTTCAATCACACTATTGTTTTTTTTTTTTTTTTTTTTTTTTTTTTTTTTAATGCAAAACACTTAACAAGAAGCTGAAATTATTTTATGCAGCTTTTAAACCTGCTTTTTCTGGCTACCCCAACTAGAACCTAAGCCTCATAAAACAGAGACTGTTTCTACTATGCTCACCACATGTCTTTATTTCCTCTAACTATATCTGGTATAAGAAGAGCTCAATAACCAATTGCTAAGTGAATGAAAATTAATAACAGCTGAATAACAGTCAATGGTATGCTAGAACAAGCTTATCATGGCTCAGGGAGCCAATATGCATCTCTCCCTGAATCTTCATTCAGAGGTTTCACTTTGCTGGCATGAAGTACGTTATGATGAAAATATTTACACCATAGAAATCAGCGAATGCCACAAATCAAGGTTTTTATTTGTTTGTTTATTTTATTATGGCCTAGTTGTTAAATATTTACTGGCACACTCAAGATTATAGTTATTTTACTGAATGTTTGTCTACTCATCTTTGTTGAGTTCTCTTTGGACTATCAGAAGATGCTAGTTTGGTGACAGGAGTTTGGAGTGTGTTATCAGGAATGGTAGAAGGAGAGTGTGGCATAACTGGTGAGGGTTCCTGGTAGCTCAACTTTTTGGTAACCTTACTTGCAATACTCCACAGTGTCTAGCTACTTGGGGGAAGAACCTATCTTTCCAGGTCTTTGGGCCACATTCACTGCTTTATCTTGGAGGTAAATGTCATTGTTACCTTCTGTCTAACAACGACATGGTATAGGCTCCATGGCTCAGATTCTGGAATGTACAGTCCCTGTGATCACAGTGATGGCTGCCCTAGGGTCCATGTTTTTTTGTTTGTTTTTGTTTGTTTGTTTTTGAGATGCAGTTTCTCTCTTGTCCAGGCTGGAGTACAATCATGTGAAATCTTGGTTCACTGCAGCCTCCATCTCCCAGGTCAAGCGGTTCTCCTGCCTCAGCCTCCTGAGTTAGCTGGGATTACATGCACCTGCTACCACGCCCAGCTAACTTTGGTATTTTTTAGTAGAGACCGGGTTTCTTCATGTTGGCCAGGCTAGTCTCAAACTCTTGACCTCAGGTGATCCACCCACCTCAGCCCCTCCAAAGTGCTGGGATTACAGGCATGAGCCACCGTGCCCAGCCTCTTCCTTTTGTTATCCATTCACTTTTGGCTGAGAAAAAAGGTTTGCTTCTGCCTAAAAAAAACAATTCTCTCCTTTGTATATTTTCAGCTTTGGTTTACTATTAAAATGTTATCATTTTCTTATCAATTCTATTCTTCTGGAATTCTATAGTTTATGAATTCCTCACAATTCTTATTCTATGCATAGCACTGTTAATTTTATGTACTCAAATTTAAAGGTATTGTTAACTCAAGGAATTGAGGTGGAATAAAAGATGCATACTTCTGTGTAGTGGGCTACATAATACAATGGTGTAACGTGACAACTTAAAAATGGGATATAAATGGGTTTTGCAATAATGTGTCGTACTTTATATTATTTAATACTACTATATTACTTAATAAGAAACTAATAGTGTCTCAGTAGAAGGAGCATATTTGAGCTGGCTAGCTAGATTTCTATGCTTTCCAATTTCTAGGTCTCTTCTACAATTAAAAATTAGTCTATATGACAAACTAGAATGAAACTAATACTTTAAAGTTTATTTATTATTTTATTTCCTTGCAGTTACTTTTTAAAAAATGTTTTGAAAATAAACCTAATCTCATGGCTCTTTGTCAATAACAGGGAGAAACAAGGAAAAAATGATAAATCCTTGCTTAGTGAACCAGAGTAAAATGAAACCATTCAGTCATTTAGCTTATATTACCAAGTGTAAACTATGATGCCTTCATAAATATCTATCTAATTCATTTTAGTGTACATGATGGATTTGCCTAATCATTCACTTTGAAAGTATGGTTGGCAAATAAATTATATGAAGAATCCATTCAATTGAGTGAGAAACAACTTTTCTAAAAAAAAAGTCTGAATATATGTGAATCAAGATTAAATGCACAAGTTGGGAATGTGAATAAGAATAGAAGCAAAGGGTTGAGATATTTTGTGCTTGAAAATACAGAAAATATCAGGGGGCAGGACCAAGATGGCCGACTGGTAACAGTGGCCTTCAGAGGCTCCCATCGGAAAAAAACAAAAAAACATAATAAGCTTGTGAATCCTTCACTGGCACCTAAGGTATCCAGGTTCTCTCACCAGAACTGACTAGGAGTCTAGTGTGACCCACAGAGAGAAGGAAGAATAGTGTGGTGCGGCGACCCACCTGAGAGTCACACAGGGCAGAGGAGCCCACTTCCCCCAGCCAAAGGAGGCAGTGAGTGAACATGCTACCCAGCCAGGGAAACCGTGCTTTTTCCACGGAACTATGCAACTCGTGGATCGGAAGATCCCACTCGCAAACCCATACCACCGGGACCTAGCGTCCCAACCCCAGAACCCCAGAACATGCAGATTTGCAACAACCTCTCAGCAGGAATCTGCTTAAGCCTACTGACTCCTGCGGGGAGCAGCATCCAGCACCGCAGCTGCAGCTACCTGCTGTCTAAGCCATTTGAGCTCCTTTGGGGAGGGCAGCAGCCAGCACTGGGACTCGCAAACTGCTTAATACACTAAGCTCCCTGGGTGGGGGAAGAGCGGCAACTATCTCTGTAGCTCCAGGCTGAGCTTTTCCCCTGCTGAAGCCAGGGAAGCTGGACGGCTTGGTCCCAAGACTTGTTCCCCAGAGCCCAACACACCATTGGTTGCAGTCTGTGGCCAGAGTGCCTCTTCAGGCCTGGCCCTGACCCATCCTTCCTCATTGGCAGGGGCTTCCCTGCAGGAACTCCAAGAACTCCAGCCAGAGGCTCAGGGACAGAACCCGGATGTCCCTGGGCCTGAGCTCCTAGGGGGAGGGGTGGCCGTAGTCTCTCTTGACTGGCACACTTAGCCTTTCCTCCAGTAGTTCTGAGGAATCCAGGCAACCAAGAAAAGTGGGTTTCCCCCCAGTGAGGCACACCCCCTCCACCAAGAAGCAAAGTCTTGTTAAATGGGTCTTGTTCCCCGCACCACACAACTGGGTGAGACCCTCCAACAGGGGGTGTCAGACTCTCTATACAGGAGCGATCCTATTGGCATCAGTTTGGCACACCTGAAGGTCAGAGGTCCCAGAAGAAGAAGCAGGCACCCACCTTTGCTATTCTCTGGCCTCCATGAGTGACATCTCCAGGCGCAGAAGTGAATCAGATGAATAGGGCCTGAAGGGAACCCCAGGCAAACTGCAGTAGTCCTACAGAAGAAAGACCTGACCATTGAAAGAAAAACAAGCCGAAGGCAACAACAACAGCATCAACAACAACAAAGTCCCCATAAAAACCTCATCCAAGGGTCAGCAGCCTCAAAGACCAAAGCTAGACAAACTCAGGAAGATAAGAAAATGAATGAAAAAATGCTGAAAACCCAAAAGATCAGAGTGCCTCTTCTCTTCCAAATGATCACAGTATCTCTCCATCAAGGGCAGAGGACTGGACGGAGGATCAGATGGACAAATTGACAGAGGCAGGCTTCAGAAGATGGGTAATAAAAAAACTATGCTGAGCTAAAGAAGCATGTTCTAACCCAATGCAAAGAAGCTAAGAATCTTGGTAAGAGATTACAGGAATTGCTAACTAGAATACTCAGTTTAGAGAGAAACGTAAACGACCTGATGGAACTGAAAAGCACAGGATTAGAAGTTCGTGAAGCATATACAAGTATCAATAACCACGTCAACCAAACAGAAGAAAGGATATCAGAATTTGAAGACTGCTTTGTTGAAATAAGCCATGCAGACTAGAATAGAAAAAAAGAATAACAAGAAATGAATGAAGCCTCCAAGAAATATGGGAATTCATAAAAAGACAGAACTTACATAGATTGGAGTACCGGAAGGAGATGGGAAGAATGGAAACAAGCTGGAAAACAAACTTTGGGATGTTACCCAAGAGAACTTCCCCAATCTATCAAGACAGGCCAACACACAAATTCAGGAAATACCGAGAACACCATTAAGATACTCCACGAAAAGATCAACCCCAAGACACATAATCTTCAGATTCTCCAAGGCCAAAATGAAGGAAAAACTGTTAAGGGCAGCCAGAGAGAAAGGCCAGGTCACCTACAAAGGGAAACCCATCGGACTAACAACAAACCTCTCAGAAGAAATTCTATAAGCCAGAAGAGATTGGGAACCAAATAATTTTCAACCTGGAAACATATGCAGCCAAACTAAGCTTCATAAGTGAAGGAGAAATAAAATCCTTTTCAAACAAACAAATGCTGCAGGATGTTGTTAACACCAGACATGCCCTGCAAGAGCTCCTGAAAGAAGCACTAACTATGGAAAGGAAAAACCTGGTCCCAATAACTGCAAGAACACACCACAGTAGAAAGACCAATGACACTATGAAGAAACTGCATCAACTAGTGTGCAAAATAACCAAATAGTAGCATGATGGCAGGATCAAATTCACACATAACAATACTAACCTTAAATGCAAATGGGTTTAATGCCCCAATTGAAAGACACAGACTGGCAAATACGATAAAGAGTCAAGACCCATCTCAGGCCCAAAACTCCTTAAACTGATAAGCAACTTTCAGCAAAGTCTCAGTCTACAGAATCAATGTGCAAAAATCACAAGCATTTCTTTACACCAGCAACAGAGAAGTAAAGAGCCAAATCATGAATGAACTCCCAGTCACTATCACTACAAAGAGAATAAAATACCTAGGAATACAGCTAACAAGGGATGTGAAGGACCTCTTCAAGAAGAACTACAAACTACTGCTCAACAAAATGAGAGGACACAAACAAATGGAAAAACATTCCATTCTCATGGATTGGAAAAAACAATATTGTGCAAATTGTCATACTGCCAAAAGTAATTTTTAGATTCAATGTTATTTCCATCAAACTAGCATTGCCATTCTTCACAGAATTAAAAAAAAAAAAAAAAGTATTTTAAATTTCATATGAACTCAAAGAAAACCCTGTATAACCAAGACAATCCTGAGCAAAAAGAACAGAGATAAAGACATCAGGTGTCCTGACTACAAACTATAATACAAGCTTACTGTAACCAAAACAGCATGGTACTGGTACCAAAACAGACATGTAGACCAATGGAGCTGAACAGAGACTTCAGAAATAACACCATACATCTACAACCGTCTAATCTTCAACAAACCTGACAAAAATAAGCAATGGGGAAATGATCTCCTATTCAGTAAATGGTGCTGGGAAAACTGGCTAGCCAAAAGCAGAAAACTGAAACTGAACCCCTTCCTTACACCTTATACAAAAATTAACTCACGATGGATTAAATACTTAAATGTAAAACCCCCAATCATTAAGAGCTCTAGAAGACAACCTGGGCAATACTGTTGAGGACATAGGCATGGGCAAAGACTTCATGACAAAAACGCTAAAAGCAATTGCAACAAGAGCCAAAATTGACAAGAGAGATCTAATTAAACTAAAGAGCTTCTGCATGACAAAAGAAACTATCATCAACATACAGAATGGGAGAAAATTTTTGCAATCTACCCATCTGACAAAGATCTAATATCCAGAATGAACAAGAAACTTAAATTTACAAACCAAATAAACAGCCCCATCAAAAAGTGGGCAAAGCATATGAAGACACACTTCTCAAAAGAAGACATTTACGCAGCCAACAAACATGAAAAAAAGCTCAACATCACTGATCACCAGAGAAATGCAAATCAAAACCACAATAAGATACCATCGTCAGTCAGCAAGGCGATTATTAAAAAAATGTCAGGAAACAATAGACGTTAGGAAGGCTGTAGAGAAATAGTAACACATTTACACTGTTGGTGGGAAAGTGAATTAGTTCAACCATTGTGGAAGACAGTATGAAATTCCTCAAGGATCTAGAACCAGAGATACCATTTGACCAGGCAATCCCATTACTGGGTATATACCCAAAGGAATATAAATCATTGTACTATGAAGACACATGCACATGTATGTTTATTTCAACACTATTTACAATAGCAAAGACATGGAGCCATGAATAACAGAGTGCATAACGAAAATGTGGTACATATACACCATGGAAAACTATGCTGCCATGTAAAGAAATGAGATCATGTCCTTTGCAGGGACATGGATGAAGCTGGAAGTCATCATTCTCAGCAAACTAACACACGAACAGGAAATCAAACGCCACGTGTTCTCACTCATAAGTGGGAGTTGAACAATGAGAACACATGAACACAGAGAGGGCAATGACACACAACAGGGCCTGTTGAGGGGTGGGATGTGAGGGTAGGGAAGACGGGTCAATAGGTGCCGCAAACCACCATGGCACACGTATACTTATGTAACATACCTGCACATTCTGCACATGTATCCTGATTGTTTTAGAAAAAATAAAAAAAGAAAATATAGAAAAATGTATTTTTCACTGATTATTTTTCACTGATTACAATTATATATGAATGCAACCAATTATGAGGTAACAAGAAAAAGAAGAGCAGCTCTGGTAAATATTTATGCCTGTAATTAAGTACTCAAATTATAAATTGTCTGTAAGAATTTGTGTAATTTATTATAAATACATATATATAATCTCAACTTTATATTCATTAATGAGTTTTATTAAAAACTAATTCATGCTCACTAAAGAGTTTAGGAAAATAGGGACAAAAATAATAAAAAGGATCATATTCCTGCAACTGTTAAAAAAGCAGCAAACTACTACTATTTTAACATGTTCTCTTTTGGGCTTCTTTTTAAGTCACACATAATGGTTGTATTAGAGAATGTTTTTATAGAGAGACAGAACTAACAGGCCAGATGTATATACAAGGAGGTGTTTATTAAGGAGCATTGACTCACGCGATCACAAGGTGAGGTCCCACAACAGGCTGTCTGCAACCTGAGGAGCAAGGAAGCCAGTATCCGTCCCAAAGTTGAAGAACTTGGAGTCTGATATTCGAGGGCAGGAAGCATCAGCATGGGAGAAAGACGTAGGCCGGGAGACTAAACCAATCTAGTCTTTCCATGTTCTTCTGCCTGCTTTTATTCTAGCCATGCTGGCAGCTGATTAGATTGTGCCCACCCAGATTGAGGGTGGGTCTGCCTTTCCCAGTCCATTGACTCAAATGTTAATCTCCTTTAGCAACACCCTCACAGACACACCCAGGAATAATACTTTGCATCCTTCAATCCAGTCATGTTGACATTCAATATTAACCAACACAATGGTTTTCCTTTTCTTTCTTCCCTGTCCCAATATAACTCGTACATACCAATATAATTGGCAACATTAAATTTCATGTTAAGTTCTAACCAGTGGAACAGTTTTTTCCAGATGGTTATATGTGCCCCACTACATGGTTATTTCTCAAATAAAATATACTAAATTACAATAAGATTGTTTACATTATTTGTTACTAAATTAGAGCCTCAATCTCTTCATATGAGTGCATTGTGTATCAAATTTCATCATGCATAATTACATTAGATGATGGCTCTTCTCAGAACTATGCATAGTTACAGATCAGTAAAGTAGTTCAAAACAATGTTGTTGCTTCTACATCATCTTCTAAAATTGTTTTACTCAGAGGAGGCACTTTTGTTTTGTTTTCTCTTTTGCTTTCATTTGTGTTTTTTCTCCATTCCTGACATTAAGTGGAAAAAATGAGTTACATAATATTGCAGTGTTGAATTAACTTGATAGATATAATCCAGAAAGTAGCAAAAATTTACATTCAAACATGAATCAGCTAAACCTGAATTCCATTCATTTTATATTACAAATTTAATTAAATAAATAATTTACTGAAAACAACATAAAAATATATCAGCAATTGTTTCATAGCTTTTTAAAGATTCGCATCGGTTGAGGTATTCGAAGTTCTTCCTTTCTGTGAGAAATTTAATTTTCTTATGTTCTTCAAAATCTGCTATTTCTGTTCCCAAAAAGAAGGTGGTGCTTGATTATAGATTCTATACATCTGATTGAACTTACAATAATAAATAAAACTCAGCATAGCATATGCTTTAATAATTTTTATGCAAAATGTAATGATTTTACTCAATATATAATGTTAAATAATAAAACATTAAATCATAATCTCAACTTTGACTTTTTCACACTGTCATGCTCTTAAAGATATGTCAGATAGAGGAGAGGTGAGGGATGGTGAATTAAATTCTATAGCAATTATCCCCCTGCAGAAGAGTCAATTTGAATAACTATTCACCTGTGGAAATATATTCACAAGAGCAGAAAAAAAAAAAAAAAAAACAGAAGCAATCACAGTGCCTGGTTGTAGCATAATAAGAAGAACACATGGATTTAAGAGGGTAGAAAGAGCAGTTTTACGTTATTTGTACCACCCCATCTCTATCCAGGCAGGACATCATGGAGAGAGTTATTATCCACTTAGGAGAAAGAGAGGAAAGTGAGAATAGGAATTTGCCTAGAACCCCAGCACTGGGCCAGCCACAGTAAAACCCAGTGCCAGGCAGATCCTCGTGATCCCATATTCCAGCCCAGTATCCATGGACCGAGACTATGGACCTGCCCTGGCACCAGGCTAGCCCACAAAGCCCTAGGTTTCAGGCTTATGTGGTGAAGTTGATCTCCAGCCTGCACTATTACTAGACCAGTATCAATGGCCCTGGGCTCCAGAAAGCCCTCAACAGAAGGAAGGCATCAGCAGTCTTCAGCAGTCCTAGGACTCTGGCTAATCTCAGCAATTTACCTGCCATAGCAGCTTCAGGTTTTTGATGCTGGTTGGAGCTACACTGGGCTTCTGTTGCACCCTGGTGCCACACTGACTGCAGGGCTTTCCCAGAGAAAGCCAGTCTGTGAAGGCTAATAAAAAATTAATAGAGAGATTGAAATAAAAATTATAAAAATCAAAAATCAAATAGGAATACTATAACTAAGAAAATACAGTAAAAAATAAAACTGCAACAGGAAACATCAGTGGCAGAATTGATCAGACAGAAGAAAGAATCTGTGAACCTGAAGAAAACTTATCTGAAAATGTAAAGTCAGAGGTGAACAAAGAACAAAAGAACGTCAAAAGTGAAAAAAACTTATAGGACTCATGGGACGACAACAAAGGAGTAAATATTTTACTTACAAGAGTTAAAAAAAGGAAAAGAGAAAGGTAAAGAGGCAGAAACTTGTTTGAAAAATAGTAGCAGAGAATTTTCCAAACCTGAAGATCTAAATGTAGAGGTAGAGGAAGGTCAGTGGTATCCAATCTAATTCACTTCGAGGGGGATTACCTCTAGACATATTACACGTTGCATATTCTTTGTTCAAAATAATTGGGACCAGAAATGTTTTGCATTTCTTATTTTTAAGAAATATTTATAGATAACATACTGGTTGAATATTAATAATCTAAAAATCCAAAATCTAAAATGCTGTGATGAGCATTTTCTTTGAGCATCATCTCAGCACACGACAAGTTTTAATTTTTTTAAAATGTTATATTTTAGATTTTTGAAGTAAGGGTATTTAACCCATATAATCAGATTTTCAAAGATCAAAGACAAAGAGAGAATCTTGAAAGCAGCAAGAGAAAATAAGCAAATAATATATAAGAGAGTTTCCATATGGCTAGTAGCAGACCTTTCAGCAGAAACCTTATACTCCAGAAGAGAGTGGGAAGATATATTCAAAGGGCCAAAGGGATGCACACACGCACGCACACACACACAAACCTGTCAACTAAGAATACTGTTCCTAGAAAAATAGTCCTTTAGAGCTAAAGAAAAGATAAAAACTTTCCTAGACAAAGACAAGCTAAAAAATTATCACCACTAGATGTATCTTATAGGAAGTGTTAAAGGGAGTTCTTCAGGCTGAAAGAAAAGGACACTAATGAGTAACACAACAACATCTGAATGTATAAAATTCACTGGTAAAAGTAAGTGCACAAATTTATAATATGCTAACAAAGTGATAAAGGTGTATAAATTATGATATATTTGGTATAAAGTTTAAAAGACAAAGCTATTAAAATACTAATAGCTAAAAGTATTTGTTGAGGAATATGCAATACAAAAAAATTAAATTATGACATTAAAAATTTTAAATGTGAGAAGGGAAGTAGAGTAAATTTGTAGAGTATTTTTGTTTTTGCTTTGTTTTAGTTTCTTTTTTCAATCAAAGTTAAGTTGTCATCAGCTTGAAATAGCCTATTATAACTATAATATTTATTTAATACATTTCATAATCAACACAAAGCAAAAATCTGGAGTAGCTACACAAAAACAAAAGCAAGGAATCAAAACACTGCAATAGAGTATATCACTTAGCCACAAAGGAAGACAGCAAGACAGGAAAAAAGGAACAGAAGATATTTAAAAAAAAAAAAAAAAAACTAAAAACCAATTTACAAAATGTACTTACCCATGAATAATTACCTGGAATGCAAATGGATTAAAATTACCCAATGAAAAGGCACAGATACAAAAAAAATAGACCCAGATATATACTGTCTACAAGATACTGATTTCACTTGTAAGGAAACAGATAAATTGAAAATGAAAGGATGAAAAAAGATATCCCACACAAATGGAAAACAAAATAAACCAGGAATAGCCATACTTATATTAGATAAAATAGACTTTAAGTCAAAAACTGTAAAACAAGACAAGAAAAGTCATTATAGAATGAAAAAGTAGTCAATTCAGCAAGCTGACATAACAATTGTAAATATATATGCACCCAACATTAGAGTACTTAAATATATAAAGTAAATATTAATACATTGGAAGGGAAGAATAGAATATGAGGCAATATCAATATGAAATTTTAACATCCCCACTTTTAGCAATGGACAGATCTTTGAAACAGAAAAAAAAAGTTAAGCTTAAAGTACATTTTATACTAAATGTTCCTAACAGAGATATACAAAATCTTCTATCCATAGCTGCAGAATACACATTTTTCTCATTGACACATGGAACATTCTTCAGGACAGAGTATATGTTAGCCCACAGAAAAACTCTTAAGGAATTTAAGAAGATTAAAATTTTATAAGTTTATTTTCTGATAATAATGATGTAAAATTAGATATCAGTAACCGGATACATTCAGAAAATTTGCAAATACATGGAAATTAGATATGCTCCTGAAAACCCAGTATGTCAATGAAGAAATTAAAAGGAAAATTTAAAAAATTTCTTAAGACAAATGATAATGGAAAAACAAAATATGACAACACATGTGAAACAGCAAAATAATTTCTTTCTTTTTACCTCTATTACTTTTTTTTCTTTCCAACTTTTATTTTAGGTGCAGCAAAGTACATGTGCAGGTTTGTTATATGGATAAAAGTACATGTTGCAGGGCTTTTGTGTACAGATTATTTTATCACCTAAGTAACGAGCAAAATACCTGATAGGAAGTTTTTCAGTTCTTACACCCTTCTTACCCTCCATCCCCAAGTAGGCTCTGGCATCTATTATTCCTGTCTTTGTGTAGAGGTATACTCAGTGTCTAACTCCCACTTATAAGTGAGAACATGTGATATTTGGTTTCCTATTCCTACATTAATTCACTTAGGATAATGGCCTCTCCAGCTCCAACCATGTTGCTGCAAATGACATAATTTCATTCTTTTTTATGGCTGCATAGTATTCCATGATGTATTTGTACCACGTTTCATTTATCCAGTCAACCACTGATGCACATCTATGTTGATTCCATGCTTTTGTTATTATAAATGGTGATGTAATGAAAATGTTCATGCAGGTGTCTTCATGGTAGAATAATTTCCATTTCTTTTGGTATACACTTAGTAATTGGATTGCTGGGTCAAATGGTAGTTCTATTTTAAGTTCTTTGAGAAAGCTCCAAACTACTTTCCACAGTGACTGAACTAATTTACATTCACACCAGTAGCATATAAGCATTTCCTTTTCTCTGCAACCTTGCCAACATCTGTTATTTTTTGAGTTTTTAATAATAGCCACTCTGTTGTGAGATGGTATCTCACTGTGGTTTTGATTTGCACCTCTCTAATGATTAGTGATTTTGATTAATTTTTCATATGTTTCTTTGCTATGTGTATGCATTCTTTAAAAGAGTGTCTGCTCATGACTTTTGTTCATTTCTTAATAGGATAGTTTATTTTTGGCTTGTTAATTTTTTAAAGTTCCTAATGGGGTATAGATAGTATACCTTTGTCTGATGCATAGCTTGCAAATATTTTCTTCCATTTCATAGGTTGTCTGTTTACACTGTTGATAGTTTCTTTTGTTGTGAAGAAGCTCTTTAGTTTAGGTCCCACTTGGTGATTTTTGGTTTGGTTGCAGTTGCTTTTTGGAGACTTTATTATAAAATATTTGCAAAGCCCTACATTCTAGATGGTATTTTCTATGTGTTCTACTAGTCTTTTTTTTTTTTTTTTTTTTTACTGTTTTAGCTTTTACATTAAAGTTTATAATCCATCTTGAGTTCATTTTTCTCTATAGTGAAAAGAAGGAACCCAGTTTTAATCTTCTGCATATAACTAACCAGTTATAGCAGCACCATTTATTGACTAGGAAGTCATTTTCTCATAGCTTGTTTTTATTGACTTTCTTGAGGATCAGATGGTTGTAGGTATACAGCTTTCTTTCTGGGTTCTCTAACTTTTTCCATTGGGGTATCTCTTTTTACACCAATACCATTCTATTTTGGTAATTGTAGCCTTGCAATACAGTCTGAAGTAAGGTGGTGTCATACCTTCAACTTTGTTCTTTTTGCTTAGATTGCTTTGGCTATTTGAGCTACTTTTTGTTAAATACAAATTTGAGAATATTTTTCAAATTCTGAGAGACATGTTAGCCTAATACTAGGCTGACAGGAATAGCATTAAACCATGAAGAAATTCAAAACCTGAATAGACCAATAACAATCAATGAGATCAAAGCTGTAATAAAGTCTCCCAGCAAAGGAAAGCCCAGGACCTGATGGTTTCATTGCTGAATTTTACCAAATATTTAAAGAAGAAGTAATACCACTCTTACTCAAAATATTTGAGGAAGAGGGAATACTTTCAAATCCATTTATAAGGGTAGTATTATCTTGATACCAAAACCAGACAAAGACGCATTAAAAAAGAAAACTACAAGCCAATATTCATGAGGAACATTGATGTCAAATTCTCAACAAAATAATAGCAAACCAAATTCAACAACACAATAAAAATATCATTCAAGGCCAGGTTTAGTAGCTTGCTTCTGAAATTCCAGCAACCAGGAAAGTTGAGGCAGAGGGTTACTTGAACTGAAGAGTTTAAAACCAGCCTGGGAAAAGTAGGGAGACCCCATTTCTCCAAAACTGAAAAAAATAGCTAGCGATGTTGGTGTATGCTTGTAGTCGCAGCTACTCAGGAAACTGAGGTAGGAGTATTGCTTGGTCCAAGAGCAGTGATCTTGCCATTGCCGCACTACAGCCTGGGTAACAAAGCAAGACCCTGTCTCAGAAAGAATAAAAACGTAAGATAATTCCTTATGACTAAGTGGCATTTATCTCAAGGATGCAAAGATAGTTCAACATAAGGAAATCAATAAACATTATACATTATATCAACAGAATGAAGGACAAGAACCATATGATCATTTCTATTGATCCAGAAAAGCACTTGATAAAATTCAACACCCTTTCACAGTAAGAACCCTTAAAAACCTGGGTATTGAAGGAGCTTATACCATCACAATAAAAGCCATTTATGGCAGACTCAGAGCTAATATCATACTGAATGGGAAAAACCTGAAAGCCTTTCCTGTAAGATCTGTGAAAAGACAAGGATCACCACTTTTACCACTGTTACTCAATGTGGTACTGGAAGGTCTACCTAGAGCAATAAGACAAGAGAAACACAGACATGGCATCCAAGTTGGAAAGAAAGAAGTCAAATTATCCTTGCTTGCAGGTGATATGATCTATATTTGGAAAAACGTAAAGACTCCAAAAAAATTACTGGAACTGATAAATTCAGTAAAGTTGCTGATACAAAGCCAACACACAAAAATCACTAGCATTTCTCTATGCAAACTGGAAACTAATTGAAAAGAAATCAAGAAAGCAATCCAATTTACTGTAGCTACAAATAAAATAAAATATCTAGAAATAAACTTAAAGAAGTGAAAAATCTCTACAATTAAAAGTATAAATCATTGATGCAAGAAATTGAAGAGGACCCCAAAAAAGAACACTATTCTATGTTGAATTTAAAACACCAATATTGTTAAAATGTCCATAGTATCCAAAGCAATTGACAGATTCAATGCAACCCCTATAAAAACACCAATCAATGACATCAATGACGTTCTTCACAAACATAGAAAAAATAATCCCAGAATGTATATGGAACCACAAAAGACCCAGAATATCCAAAGACATATTAATCAAAAAGAACAAAACAAAGGAATAACATTATCTGACTTCAAATTGTACAACAGAGCTATAGGAACCAAAATAGAATGTTACTAGCATAAAAATAGATATAAAGACCAATGGAACAGAATAGAAATCTCAGAAATTAATCCATATACCTACAGTGAACACATTTTCAACAAAAGTGTCAAGAACTTGCATTGCAGAAAGGACAGTCTCTTCAACAAAAGATGCTGGGAAAACTGGATATCTACATGCAGAAAAATGAACCTACACCCCTATATCTCACCATATATAATAAACAATTAAAATGGATCAAATACTTAAATACCTGAAACTGTAAAACTACTAAAAGAGGACATTGGAGAAGCTCTCCAGGACATTAGTCAGGGCAAAGATTTCTTGAGTAATAGTCCGAAAGCACTGGCAACCAAAGCAAAAATGGACAAATGGGGTTACATCAAGTTAAAAAGCTTCTGCATAGTAATGAAAGTAGTCAACCAAGTGAAGAGAAAACCCACAGAGTTGGAGAACGTATTTGTAAACTATCAATCTGTCTATTGATTTTTAATCAAAATATATGAGGAGCACAAACAGTGGGAAAAAAATCTAACAATCTGACTTAAAAATGAGCAAAAGATCTAAATAGACATATAAGAAGACATATAGATGGCAAATAGTGCAAAGGTGTTCTACATCACTGATTATCACAGAAATGCAAATATAAACTACAATGAGATATCATCTTCCTAGTTAAAAATTCAAAGAACAGACAGAAACAAATGTTGGCAGGGATGTGGAATAAAGGGAACTCTGTTACACTGTTAATGGGAATGTACATTAGTACAGCCACTATGGAGAACAGTTTGGAAGTACCTCAAATAACTAAAAATGGAGCTATCATTTGATCCAGCATTACCACTCCTAGATATATACCTAAAAGAAAGTATATCAAAGAGATATCGGCACTGCTATGTTTATTGTAGCCCCCTTCACAATAGCCAAAATTTAGAAGCAACATAGTTGTCCACAAGCAGACGAATGGATAATGAAAATGTGGTACGTCTACACAATGCAGCGCTATTCACCCACAAAAATAACAAGCTCCAGTCATTTACGACAACATGGATGGAACTGCAGGTCATTCTGTTAAGTGAAATAAGCCAGGCACAGAAAGACAAACTTCACATGTTCTCCCTTATTTGTGAGAGCTAAAAATTAAAAATAACTGAACGCATGGTGATACGTACCATGCGTTCTACCAGGGTAGAAGGATGGTTACCAGGGTTTGGGAAGAGTAACAGCGGTGGGCAGCCTGGGGATGGTTAGTAGGTATAAAACTATAGTTAGATAGAGTGAAGAAGCTCTAGTATTTTATAACAGAGAAGAGAGACTACAGTCAACAATAACTTATTGTACATTTAAAAATAATAAATGAGCATAACTAGAATGTTTGTAACACAAAGAAAGGATAAATGTCTAAGGTGATGGATACCGCATTTACTCTAATGTAATAATCACACATTATATGCCTATATCAAAGTATTTCATGTACCTTGTAAACATATATATCTACTATATTCCCATCAAAATAAAAATAAACATTTTATAAAAATTCTCATATTTAACTGTTGTTTTTCTTTATTTGCCTGCTTGAAGCTATATATGTTATATGTAAAATTCAAAATAGTAAAATGAAATAAATTTAAGCAATCGAACTCTTGACATATTCTTTTTTATGTTTGTACATTTATATTTCTAAATTTTTTGAGACTTGGGACTTTGCTATGATTTTGCAACATTCTCTACAGAGTTGTCTATTCTGATTTTTAAAAAATAGGTAACTATTTTGTCTTTTACTATAGTTTGTGATAACCAGTAGTACCTGCTTACTCAATTCTTTATTGAATTCTTTTCTCAAACAAATACTTTGTATATAAAACATGAAATTGTTGATTTATATAATTGAAGAAAACTATTTCTTGTGTGTGATGCTATAAGACTATAATCTTAACTTTCTGTTTATAATTACCAGGGGTCAGAGAAAATTATGATCTATATTGCCTATGGTAGAAGTTTTCCCCTCTTTTATTTTGCCTCTTGATTTCTACTCTTAGATATTCACTTTATTATACTGTCTGAAACTTTTTCCACTACCTGTTAAGAATCTTTAAAATATTAGTAGAATAAGCACATTAGTTGCAATGTCATTTCAAACTTGCCTGGTGATATGACTATGCAGAACATGTTAGAAAGTTATGCTGCCATTTAATGTACTAAAAAATGAAATAGTTAAAATTGGTGCTATAAGAGATAGAATTATTTGGGAATATAGATTGCTTAGGAATATAAGAATTTTATTTCTGACTGTGCAAGCAATAATACAATCAAGGATAATTTAGAAAGGAATTAATGCTTCTATTTGCCAAAACTGGATTTATGCAATCATTAAAATCACTTGGGTTTCCCTATATAACTCTTCCTTTCATTGGTATCAAGGCTGAATCTATGGCAGGATGGTTTTCTCTCTAGGTCTCCTTGTAAAAAAAGCATGTCATCTTCCAGCAAAATGCATTTCATTTTGAGGTGAGTTTTATAATCAGAATTCTAAAACTCCTTAGTTTTTATTCTGGCTGTTGTGGGTTATTCCTAGTCTTCAGTGTGATTTTTAAATCATTCTGATTTTTAAAAGCCTAGGTTCTAGTCCCACTTTTAACTTTAGTTAGTTTTGATATTAGGCAAATATTTAGCTTAAAAGAACCACAGTTTTCTATAAAGTCAAGGGTTTAGATTTGATATTCTCTAATTTCCAGCTTTCAAGTCCATGATTCAGTTTCTTTTCACATTTAGTAAATATTTCATATATATTTAAGGAAATATGTCATCCATATGTATTATTATAATGAATGAATTTTTATATTTTCTTCTCCAATATCATCATTCATGGTCAACACAGATAAAATAAGCCAAGTTAATTTTAACTTTGTCTTCCTTAGTTAGTGTCTCACAGGAGAATTTAAACTTGGAATGTTAAGAATCACATAGGCTAATAATCATTACTATAGTATATATTTCTAAGACATGATAAATGAAACACGCTCTTTTTTTCAGCAAATAACTCTTTTATGTAGGATCCTATATGCTAATATATGCTATATAATATGCATTTGACATATCCTATTAAGTCAGATTGTAAAATCTCTATTGATTTTACAATTGAAAACTGCAGATATAACTTCAGCAAGTTTAGTGAAAGTACATGCAACATTGAGTCCCTATGATATGATTTTAGTTACAGATGATGCTTAATATCACTCCTAATTATTTCAGCATCTGTCATATTATACAGATCTTCTACCACTGTTAACCCTCTTGACGCTAAAATACAGATAGGGCTTCAGGCCAAGCATGGTGGCTCACGCCTGTAATCCCAGCACTTTGGGAGCCTGGGCGAGCACATTGCTTGAGGTCAGTAGTTTGAGACCAGCCTGGCTAACATGGCTAAACCCTATCTCTACTGAAAAGACAAAAATTAGCTAGGCGTAGTGGTGCATGCCTGTGGTCTCAGCTACTCTGGAAGCTGAGCCATGAGAATCGCTTGATTCCAGGAGGCACGCGGAGGTTGCAGTGAGCAGATATCACACCACTGCATTCCAGCCTGGGCAACAGAGAAGACTATCTCAAAAAAAATACACACACACACACACACACACACACACACATATATGTATGACTTCAATATAAAAGATTTAAAATGAGAAAGAGTAATGTGGAAAAGCCAAATTCAGAATTTCCTGATAGCCATACAGCTAACTGGGTAAGTGCCTAGAGTCTGAAATTGTATGGTTATAGGTTTAATTCAATCTTAACCACTTATTATAAGTTGTTTAATTTTACTAAATGTCTATGCTTTTATCTACAGAATGATAATAATTATACCTCACCTTATAATAAATTACATTATATAAGAAGATTAGAAGACTACCTGATGTATGGTAAATTATCAATATATTAGGGATTGTATGGGTTTATATTACTATTTTGGGGGCTTGGAATGTTGAAAACAGAAATAATTTACCTTAGTCTGGTTCTGATGAATTTCCGTATAACTTGAAGCTAATGTCTTAGTATATTCTTTGCAAAAGTGAAAGCTCTTTATTAGAACATTGCTAAGAACAGGCTGGATTATTGCAGTGAAATTGCTACATCCAGCATTGCCTTGTCTGGAATCTTATGTTTCCTGATGAAAGGAAAGAAACCATTCACTGGCAAAAAGAATAATTTCTGGGTCTTTGATTATTTGACTGTAATATTTCTTTTATCACACTCTGGATTGGCAGCCCTGAAACATTCATTACATTGTTCTCACAAAGTTATCTCTAAAAATTATTTATCATCAAGTTGTGGCTTGATTATAGGACCTTCATTCATCAGCTATTATCAGTAAAATCGTACATTCATCAAATGAAATATTTTGCTTTGCTTGGCATGGTAATTTGCATATATTTTTAATCGCTTTGGTAGATGTTTGCTGAAAACAAACATCTTTACTCAAAACATTATTAAGAAGAAATTATATCACAATGCTTTCTGGGTGTCCATTCTTCTTATTGTCTTTTTAGTTTAATATTCTTATTTTTATTTCTTAAAAATATTATTTCTATGTATTTTCTGAGGCCTGAAAGACCTCATTGTGTCTCTTGTCTAAATAACTCATGAGCTTGTACAATTCTAGTTTTCGTTGCTCTATTTTAGACTCTAGCATTTTCTTAATTTCCTTCAGTTCATTCATTAAATATTATAGTACAATTTTCCACAATTTTTGGCCATTTTTTTCTGATGTGTCTTTGTTTTCTTTAACTATGTTTCACAGATACTTACTATCCCCTCTTCTTTGTAATATATTAAAATATAAATGAACAACAATCCTTTAGGGGATGGTGTAGTCCAGCTCCATGGTTCTCATTCTTCCTCTTTTCAACTAAGATATCCAGGACACCTCTGTTCATAAACTCGAAAAAACAGAGGAGCTGTATTTCTCCTGTATCACCAGAATTTCTGTCTCAATCATTTCGTGTGCTATGTTCAGCAGTTACTCCTCAGTGAGTGGCTCTTTTGTGAAGTATTTCTGAAAGCAGAGGGCCTAGTACCTTCAAGCTTTCATATTTCATTCTTTCAATTATCTTCCTGTAAAACAAAAGCCTTTGAAATTGCCTTCTACTCTTGATTGTTAACCAGAGATATGCCAATTGATTTCACCAATGAATTAGTTTATTTTCTTTTAGGATAAGTACTTTCAAGAAATTGCACAGCTGCTGTTTTATGAACTCTTTTGTATTTCATTTTCTCCTATGTGTCTATTGAGGTTTTTAATAATACAATTTGACCTATATTTGTTGAAAATATCATCCAGGAGTTGTACCTTTTGTTAGCTTTGAGGCTGTCTCATTTTGAGAAGCATTAAAGAGATTAAAAGTGTTTATTCTTACGGCCACAGCTGTCTTTTCTGTGTTTGACCAACAATTTAAAAACTTGTATACATAGGTTCCTGACTAAAATTATATTCAGATTGAAGTGAACATTGCTGATATATTCTTGATGTAGGTTAATTTGCATATTTACTACCTATTTAAATCTATTATTTTAAGCAAAACTGAGTCAACACAGATTAACATAATGGATAAAACCATCTGAACATGATTAAAGCATTTTAAACTCAGGGAGCTTACAAACTCATGAGGGTGATTGAACACCAACACGTAAAATAAAAAACAATTTTTTAGATAATAGTAAATACTGCAAAGTAATAAAACATAGTGTGTGAGCAATTGTGTGTATGTGTGTGTGTCTTTGTAATATTTTAGATGGAATCATCAGAAAATTTTTCTCAGAAAAGATATTTAAGCTAAAATCTAAAACATGAGAGATAACTGGTTATAAAAATTTTTGAGTAGTAGGATTATTTCAGGAATAGCAAAAACCCTAATATAGGAAAAAGCTTTTTTGCAAAGTAAGAAAGACCAAAAATAACAGTATGGCTGGAGCACAGATGGGGGCAGGGAGACAGGTGCAGTGTGAAGTGAGGTTGGAGGGGTAGACAGAGGTCAGTCTTATATGGCTCTGTGGGGCTAGTAAGACAATTGAATGTTTTTCCGAGTACAGAGTGTATTGGTAGATTTCCTGACAGGAAATCAAATTTACATGATGCAAGGTAAGTTTTACTATTGAATTTACATACACTAGGAATGTGTTTTTACATGTATTTAGGAATATATACCTTACCATTACAATAATAAATATCTATAATATATATACACAGATATGTAAAGATATATGTAGCTATTTATAAATATATATAAAAAATATAGCTCTCTCTCTCTTTCCATAAATACATGCATATATATATGGAGAGAGAGAGAGAAAGAGAGAAAATGTGCCAAGGAGTTGAGGAACCCCTAAAAGATGGGGTTGCCCTTACATTAAAAACCTTCATCCAAAGCACCAGGAAAGGCTTTTATGAAATGCTAGATATGGTTTCACAATGCTTTAAACTCAAATAAAACAAAGAGTTGGACAGTGTTTAAAAAAAAACAATAAAACTGGTGATTGGTTGTGGAAGAGTAATCAGCTTATGTTCTAAGTGACAACCCACTTCATATCCCCACACCTCAACTGCACCTGCACTCCTCACTCTCCTCATCCCTTTCCTTTTATCAAGAGGTACTTGTCACAGAGAGACTGAAATCTTCTTCAGTCAGAGAGAATGACATGGTAGGAGCTAAGTGAGACTTTTAACCAGAAGAACATGGACTTCCAGTCCCAAAGATGGGTTACTGATTTATACTCTACTCTTGGCATGCCTTGTAACTTCCTCAACATCATCAGGGATACCTTAAATATTATCTACATATTATTCTAATCATCGCAGTCATCAGAGACATCTTAAATATTATTTACATATTATTCTAGTAAAGCCTCATAACCTCTATTTAGTAAGGAGAAATAATCAGACAACCCCAAATTGAGAGAAATCTAATGATACATAGCAATTCTCCTGTACTCTTCTTAAACGTCAGTGTCATTATTTTTAGGAAACACAATGAAGTATCTGAAGGTGAAGTTTCACTATATCTGCAGACTAGTTTCCTAAGATTCAGTGAAAAAAAAAAAAAATGAAAGAGTTATAAAACAATGTGGCAAAATGGTGACAATTGGGGAATCTAGATAAGGAGTATATGTGATTTATTGCAGGGTCCCTTAAACTTTTTGAGTAGATTTAATATGTTTCTATATAAAAATGTTGAAAAATAAAATACTATTTACACCATGTGTATTCTTAACCTGATAATTTAAAAATTTTAGAAAATGTGCTATCCATTAAAATTGAATAATATGTGTAAAATATACTACTACTTAACTTCCTGGAGCTGATATAAAAATGATCACAAACAGCCTGGCACGGTGGCTCATGCCTGTAATCCCAGCACTTTGGAAGGCCGAGGTGGGTGCATCATCTGAGGTCAGGAGTTCGAGACCAGCCTGGCCAACATGGTGAAATCCAGTCTCTACTGAAAGTACAAAAATTAGCTGGCTCTGGTGGTGGGCACTTGTAATCCCAGCTACTCAGGAGGCTGAGGCAGCAGAATAGCTTGAACCTAGGAGATGGAGGCTGCAGTGAGCCAAGATCACATCATTGCACTCCAACCTGGGGGACAAGAGCCAGACTCCGTCTCAAAAAAAGAAAAGAAAGAAAAAAAAAGAAATCACAAACATGGTGAATTAAAAGAAATTTATTCTTTCACAGTTGTGGAGATGTGAGGTCCACTATCAAGATGTCAAGATCAGACACCTTCCTAAGATCTAGAAAATAATCCTTCTTTTTCTTTTCCTGCTTTTGACAGCTCCAGGCATTTCTTGGCTTAGAGCTGAATGATTCCAATCTCTACCTGCATCTTCACAAGGCCTTCTCCTTGTGTGTCTCTATATATCAAATCTCCCATTTTTTTTTTTTTTAATTTATCGGGACACCTTTCTTGGACGTAAAATTCATCTTAAATTCAGAATAATCTAATCTCAAAATTCTTAATTACATCTGCAAATACCTTATTTTCTCTAAGATCACATTCACAGGTGCTGGGAGATTAGATTTATACACATCTTTTGGGGGGACATTTAGCTTACTACAGACACCTATATATCTTTGGAAAATATGTTTATAATAAAATTATAACGTGCATATATTTCGACTGTGATTTTTCAGTCAACTATTTAAATGGAATTGTTCATATACGGACAAAGACGCATATAAAGGCATTGTAATACCATTCTATTTATAGTAGTAGTAACTTGGAAACTATTTGTCTACATGGAATTGATCAAATAAACTATAGCATATTCATAAAATATAAAATTATGCAGTTACTAATAAAGATGATGATTACTATAGTTTGGCATGAACTAATGCCCACGAGAATTTTAAAAGGAAACAAAAATACCATGAAATATGTATCATATGATCTCATTTAATTTCTTAAACTTATAAAATAAGATTAAGGGTAATACATAAATAAATAAGTAAATCTATACAAAAACATTACTGAAGAATATGTATTTAAAAGAAAACTCTGTTGACCTTTGAGGAAAAGAGAGGACTAGAGAGATGAGCCTATGGTAGTGAGAAAGTTCTTTTTTCAAGATAAATGTTGAATATACTTCAAGATAAATGTTTTGAAATATAATCTTCTCTGAGCAAATAAAGCATGAGACATGAACCCATTATCATAACTGACTGAAGAGTAGCATGCAGAGAAATGTGGTGGTAGCTGGAGCTGCCTTGGCTCCCAGGAAAGAGTTTGATTTGTTTGCTTTTTAAGAACACATTTGGAAGATTATGAGAATGATCTATATGGAGTAATAAAATAATGGCACAGGAGATGGAACTGATTAGTTTGAATGGGAAAGTGGAGAGCTTGGTCTTGAACAGGAGCAGGGATAGTTCCTTTATTGAAAGCAAAGTGTAGAAGAGAAAATGAGTGAAGGTTCAGGTAAGCTGTAACATTTGTAGTGGAAAGATAATGGAGTTTGTATCAAATAGTTACAATGTTTCAGTTTTTGAAATACAGGATGTTGGAAGTCATTGGCTGAAATTAGAGTTGTGAAGGTACATGGAAGTTTGAGCAAAAAGGATATTATAAAGTGGTCATCTAGGAAAGTAGAATATAAACCTATAGTGACAAATCACAGTGAGACCAATTACATTTATTGTGTGTTTCCCTCTCCCTCCTCCTCCTCCTCCTCCTCAACCTCTTCCTCTTCTCCCTCCTCCTCCTTCTTCTTTTTCCTCCTCTTCTTCTTCCCGTATTTAGCGACTAAGCCACTGTCATATATAATTAAGTAGTCAAATTATATATAAAGATAAGAGTTTGCTAGAAGAATAGAAATGAATAATTTCGGAACAAGAAAGGAAAAAAGAAATTACTTTTACAAAGGGGTGATAATAAGTAAGACTAGAATCCAAACTTTAACAAAGTGGATCTAGGAAAAAGCTGACAGATACTGACATAATTACTGAATAAATGGACTAGTATTGGCAATCAGATTAAATTGGTGTTGTCCTTGAGTAAGTGGGATAGGAGGACAAAATGACCTTTGAAATTAAGATTTTAAGGTTTACCTTTTCTGGTGATGACAAGTTCAAGATTTAATCATGACAACACATGAGAGATAAATAAAAGGAAAAAAGTCATTGTACATAAAAAGTCTAAGACATGCTTAGATTGGGGATTCATGGTTTATTGATTATAAGGTTACATTTTCGAAAAATATGGACAGGAGTTATTATAGTTTAATTTGTTAGTAATTAAAAATACCTGACACAGGCTGGGTGCAGTCACTCATGCCTGTAATCCCAGCACTTTGGGAAGTCAAGGAGGGTGGATCACTTAAGGTCAGGAGTTTAGGACCTGCCTAGTCAACATGGTGAAACCTCGTCTCTACTAAGAATATAAAAATTACCTAGGCGTGGTGGTGCACACCTGTAGTCCCAGCTACTTGGGAGGCTGGGGCAGGAGAATCACTTGAACCTGGGAGGCGGAGGTTGCAGTGAGCTGAGATTGCACCACTGCACTCCAGCCTGGGTGACAGAGTGAGACTCTGTCCAAAAAAAAAAAAAAAAAAAAAAAAAAAAAAAAAACCTGATACATAAGTACAAGAATAAATTTATAATAGAAAGTGCAGGGAAACTTCATTGGAGCACTGTGGTATACATTCATCAATTCAGTCACTAAGCTTTTTAAAGAACTATTTATTGAGTACCTACAATACCACATATCAAGAAGAGTGTTAGCCTTTAATAATTCATCTTGCTATCTCTGAAATTTCTGTTCTAAAACTTATTACCTAGTGGTGATTGTTAACTATTGCCTCTAACTTTACAGTGGGCTTGCAGATGTAGAAAAAACTCTGATGTCCAGGATATACAGAATAAACTACTTTTTCCAAATCTCTACATTTCATGATTATGTAAAGAGAAGTTCAAAATAAATAATGCATCAGCATAATTTCAAACATTTGTTTAAAAGTATAAATTAATTTAGGAAAATAGAAAATACAGATAGCATGAACAGATATTTAAAATTTGTAATCCTTTTAAATTAAAATTATAGGTAAGATGGCTAGACTAAGGTGAATGCACACTGTCGAATATTAGATTTTAATAGGCATTGGTAATTTGCCTTCCGGAAGATATTATCACAAATTAAGACTTTAAATGATTTAAAAGCTGAAGGGAAATATAATTAAAATGTGATATTATCATCCCTGTGAAAATTTAGCCCTACTTTTCCTTAAAATAAATTTTCCTTTAAAATTCTAATTTTTAGTTGAGTATTCAAATATGTGAGATACAGAAACACAAAGTAAATATTTTTGTATATAGTCTTACATGTGGGCTACATATTGATAATTAATTATATATGCCTTTGAAAAGTAAAGAGAGTTTAGTTCTGGTGTAGAACTGAAAACTGTAATCTGCTCCTTTAGAATGAAATGACAACCATATTTAAGCAAATGCGGTTTGCAATAATTAATGTAGTGGAAGAGGATTTTGGAAAGATGGAAACTCATTCACTAAATGATTCTGGATGAATGATGCAAAGAAATGATTATTATTTTATTATTCAGTATTGCTGCCTTTAAGAATTTTGCATTTTCAATAGTTGTTAGTCAAACAAACTAAATGTGTTGCACAAATTCTCTCTTTATCATATTTTAAAACAATACTATTTATACCCAACAAACCTATCTTTCAAAAATGAAAAGGGAGATGAAAACTTTTTCAGATAAACAAAAGGTGAGGGAGTTCATTAATCACCATTAGACTTACCTTACAAGTAATGCAAAAGGGAGTTTTTCAAGTTGAAACGAAAGGACAATAAACAGCAACACAAACGCATAAGAAACTATAAAACTTGTTGGTAAAGGTAATTATATAGACAAAAACAGAACCTGTGTTACTATAATAATGGGTGAATTGCTTTTAAATATGAGTTAAAAGATAAAAATGTCAGAACTAACTATAACTAAATGATTTTAATGAATACACAATATAAAAATATGTAAATTGTGACATCGATAGCATATGATATTAAGAGAGGAGAGGTAAAATTGTACAGTTTTGCTATGCAAGTGAAGTCAACTTAAAAGAGACTGTCATAACTATAAGATATTCTATGTAATCTTATAGTTATGGCAATCACAAAATACCCATGGAAGTTACACAAAATAAAAAGAGAAAATGAGTCCTGAGATTTGGAATACTACGCAGCCATAAAAACGAATAAGATCATGTCTTTTGCTGAAACATGAATGGGGCTGGAGGCTATTATACTCAGCAAACTAACACAGGAACAGAAAACAAAATACTGCATGTTCTCACTTAAAAGTGGGAGCTAAATGATGAGAACTTATGGACACAAAGAAGGAAACAACAGACACCAGGGTCTTCTTGAGGGTAGAGAATGAGAGGAGGCAGAGGATCAGAAAATATAACTATTAGGTACTGGGCTTAATTTCTTTATGATGAAGTAATCTGAAAGAGCAAACTCCTGTGACATGAATTTACCTATGTAACAAACCTTCACATGTATCCCCGAATCTAAAATAAAAGCTAAAAATAAAAATGAAAAAAAAGGAGAGAGGAGAGAAAACAAAGTCGATCAGTACCAAAACAACAGCAACGACAACAATGAAATGTAAAGGAAGATTTAAAGAGAGAAAAATAAGTACTAAAGAACTATAAAACAAACAGAAGACAGTTAACAAAGTGGCAATAGTATGCATTTCCCTATCAATAATTATTTTAAGATTAAACGAATTAGACTTACAAATCAAAAGATAAAAAGTGGCTGAGTAGATTAAATTTCAAAACACTTTTAGGTATGATGTTAGGTGTAGGCTTTTTGTAGTTAAGTTTCATTAAGTTGAAGTTTCCTTTTATTCACAGTTTACTAAAAGTTGGATTTTGTAAATTGATCTTTCTGCATCTATATGATCATGTGATTTTTCTTGCTTAGCCTGTTGATATGATAAACTATGTTAACTGATACTTGCATGATGAATCAGACTTGCTTATATGGAATGAATCCTACTTGGTCAAGGTAGAATTCTTTTTACATATTGCTGGATTCAATTTAATGTTATTTGGTTGAGGAATTTTGCATCTCTGTTCATGAGTAATATTGATCCGAAGTTTTCTTTTCTTGAAATCTCTCCTTCTAGTTTTGATACAATGATATTGCTGGCCTCAGAGACTGAGATAGGAAGTATGCCTTTTACTTATGTCTTCTGAAAGGAATGGTAGAGAATTGGTATAATCTCTTTCTTAAATTCACTGATGGACCCATCTAGGGCTTGTGCTTTCCGTCTGAGAAGGTAATTAATAATTGATTAAATTTGTTAAATTGACATGGGCCTATTCAGATTTTCTTTTACAAGTTTTGGTAGATTCTATCTTTCCAAGAATTGATTCATTCGTTTATCTAGGATATCAAATTTGTGAATGAAGACATGTTCACAGTATTTCTTTATTATTCTTTTAAGGTCTATTAATATGTAGTGACGGCCTTTCTTTTATTTTTTTATCAGGAATTTTTGTCTTCTCTCTCTGTCTAATTAGCCTGGCTGGAGACTTATCAATGTTATTGATCTTTTCAATCAGATTTTTGTTTCCTTGATTATATCTATTGATTTCTTTCAATTTTATTGATTTCTGATTAAAGTTTTAGTATTTATTTTCATCTGCTTACTTTGAATTAATTAGCTCTTGTTTTTCTAGTGTACTAGCCTGTAAGATTAGTCTTGCTATAAATTTCCCTCTAAGCGCTGCTTTTGCTGTATCCCACACATTTTAATAAATTGTGTTTTCATTTTAATTTCCTTCAAAATATTTTTAAATTCTCTTGAGATTTCTTTTTTCACCCGTGTGCTATTAAGAAATCTTTTAGGTGATCTCCAAGTATTTTAAATTTTTATCAGCTATATTTCTGTTATTAATTTCTAGTTTAATTCCACTGTGGTCAGAGAGCAGACATTGTATGATTTCCATTCTTTTAAGCTTTTTAAGGTATGTTTTATGTCCCAGAATGTGATCTGTGTCACTGAAAATTACATGTAAGCTTGAGAATAACAGGTATTCAGCTGTTATTGGATAAAGTAGGCCATATACACCTAGTATATCCATTTAATTGATAATGTCATTGGGTTTTAATAATATTTACTGATTTTCTATCTTTTAGATCTGCCTCTTTCTGAAAGGAAGCTGTTGCAGTCTCTAACAGTGAGTTTATGTATTTCTCCTTGAAGTTCTATTAATCTTTGCTTACATATTTTGATTTTTTGTTGTTAACTGTGTACACATTAAGGATTGAACCCTTTAATTTTGTTGAATGCTTCTGCTTTCCTTTGATTAATATTAGCGTAGTATATTTTTCACCATCCATTTCCTTTTAATCTATATTTGTCTTATATTTAAAATGGGTTTATTGTAGACAACATGTAATTAGGTCTTGTTTTTTTATCCACTCTGAAAATCTCTATGTTATAATTGATTTATGTAGAACATTAACATTCAAAATGATTACTTACATAGTTGGATTATTATATATTTTATTTTTAATTCTTTCTATATGTCTTTGTTCTTTGTTCATCTTGTTGTCTTCCATTCTTTTTCTGTCTTTCGAACATTTTATATGTTTCCATATTCTTTATATCTATGACTTTCTGTAGTTTGAAAATAATATGACTTTCTGTAGTTTGAAAATAATATGCCTAATATCTTCTGGCACTTATCCTGCTTGGTGTTCTCTTCAACCTCTGAAATCTGTGGTTTGGTGCCTATCAGTTTAAAGGAAATGTTTGATCATTATTGTTCCAATATTTATTCTGTTTCTTTTTTTTTCTCTTCTCCTTAGGTAGTCTCATTATGTGTGTTTATACATTTTATAATTGTCACATAGTTCTTGAATATTCTTTTCTGAATTCTTTTCAGTCTTTTCCTCTTTTTAGTTTTAGGAGGTTCTATTGAGATATCCTCAAGCTCAGAGATTATTTCATCAGTTGTGTTCAGTCAACTAATTAAGTTTTCATAGGCATTCCTAATTTCTCCTATGGTTTTGGATTTCTAGAATTTCTCTTTGCTTCTTTATGAGAATTTGCACCTCTACTTGCATTGCCTATCTGTTCTTACTTATTATGTACTTTTTCCGTTAGTGTTTTTGGTATATAAACCATACTTGCTTCAAATTATTGGTCTAATAATTCCAACATCTTTGCCACATCTTAGTCTGGTTCTAATGCCTGCTTTGTATATTCATACAGTGTTTATTGTCATTTAGTATGTCTTCTAATTTTTTTACTTAATAGTCAAGCGTAATGTACTCAGCATTGATTCCCATGGAGGTTACTACTCATGAGTTTCTGCTATTGTAAATGATGACTCTGTATTCGTTTGATAGTCTCTTCAATTTTGTGGGTAGCAATTTGCCTGTGGCCTCACTTCTCTTGTGGACATAAGAAGTTGTTACTTTCTCAGTATTTTTTAAAGTTTGTACTTGTTAGGATGGAGTGGCTGCTTTCAAGATTCCTGTATGCTGCACCCCTCATTCAGTTTTTAAGAAAAAAGTAAGTTTAAGGAGAAACTTTTTCTAACTATGGCTAATATTTCTGTAATCAAAAATCACAATTTTAAATTAATTCTAATAAAACTTTGCTTTTGGTTATTGTATTACAATGTGATGTAAATACTATTTTTGGTTTCCAGTTACGGGAGATAATTTTGACATAAATAATTATAATACATATTTGCTAATCTTGTTAGTAAATATTTTAGATATTAGATATTAGATATTATTTAGTCTGAATTAATTGATTTATATTTTTATGAACCATAAAAGTTTTGTATTTCTAATTAAAACTAAAAGTTTAAACCAAATTTAATAATTAAATTATTCTGTTTTGTCAAAGGCAAATTAAAACTGCACACTAAAAACATTATTTCCACTTTGAGACAAGCAAACATTCTGAAATTAAAAATTATCTAGTTATATCTAAAATATTCTTACATGATATACCAGTTAATAAACTTTGAGGTTTTGAACTTTCAAAATAATAGTATTACATTTTCAGTAGAGTTTTCCCTGACTTCTTGAAATATGTACAGATCTAAGATGTGAATACCCAGAGAGATGAGTGGAAATCAATGTCATGAACCATGGAATTGTGAACTCATAAACTTGAATATTTATAGTACTAGGAGGCAGCAATCCCTTCATGGGCTTGTGAGTGTGGATTCTGAAGTCAGGCTGCCCAAATTATTACTAAAAGATGTTAAAGCAAATTATTTTAGGTCTTATAACCATGATAAATTTATCTGCTTTTTTTTTTTATTTCTTAGTTGTTTCAATAGTAAATTGGTGAATTAAAATAATTTTTTGAAAGAATTACTTGTAGTATTAAGAATATCTGCAAAATGCTTAAAACAGTACCTGTCCATACATTTTTCTATAAAATATAATTATTTATGTTCACATAATATGTCTAGCACTGACAGAATTTAATGTTGATACACTATTAATTCAAAAATATTAAATGGTGAATATCTTTGATAGTAATATGTTATTACAATACACTACTAAACAACAGAAAGAGGAATTATTTTCATTCATTAATTTCCAAATAATATTCAATTTTTAATTCTCATTTTTTTCTTCCTATATTCACTTTTTAATAAAAGTAATAATTATGCTCTTACTATTTTTAAAAATTAGTTTTTAGATTGGAACCTCCTCCAATTTGTTGAAGGCAGTCTGTTTAAATTTTCTTAAAAATGTTATAACATTTACTTTGAAATGGAATTTTCTTTTACCAAAAAGTGAGACTAACAATAAAACTATTTTATATAATTAACTAGCATATGCTTAATTAGGACTTATCTTAAAATAGCAGAATGTAGTAGAAAAAAATGAAAGAGTTAGTGCTGTTTCAAAGTTTTCATTCACAGCTTTCTTCATCTTGATGAGAAAGATATACTTTTGTATTATTAGAGAGCTTAAAGCTCCTTTGCCTGTGTGAGTTTTGTTTTCTCTCTACACATAATGGAGAAAAATGCATAAGTTTAGGCATAACATGAAATAATATTTTAATTTGACAGGACTAATTAATCTAGATAAAACTGAGATTACATTTAGAATAAATATTATTCCTCTTCCAAATTTGTTATGTGACAAAATTGTAGATTTTGCAGTTCCAAGAGGACATCAAAATACTATGTTTGGATTCAAGGTAAGATTAAGTAATTGCTAAAATTACCTCTAGTTTGCAAAGTAAACATTATGAAGATACAGATAATTAAGTCTGTGGTCTAGGGTATAAAATAACTACCTCTGGAGAGAAAGATTAATAAGCTACATCCTCACCACACAGTTTTCACACATCATACTGAAAAAAAAATCAGTATATTCTTCATGTGCCTTAGGAGATCATTTGTAGTAATAAAATGAGAAAAAATAGTGTTATCTAAATTATTCTTACATAAAATACATATAAAATATTATACATAGTACATATGCATTATATGCATGATGTATGTGTGAGCATTAACCCTTCAGATATGTACTTCATAAAGTAGGTTTTGAAAAGAGACCTTGAAAACAAATCTATCTGCTATTTAGCACAGAAATTTCCATGAAAAAATTTCAAGTAAGTATGTTTCATTGAAAATATATGACCACTCTGAATATAAGTTGTGCTAAGTAAGAGTATGGAAAAGATAGCCATAAGTCAAATTTCTGTTTTTTAAAAATCTTTATTATAGATACATAACAGTTATACATACTTATGGAGTACATGTGATATTTTGATACAAGCATGCAACATGTAATGACCAAATCAGGGTGATTGGGATATTCATCATCTCAAGCATTTATCATTTCTTTGTGTTAGGAACATTCTGATTTCACCTTTTAAAATTATTTTGAAATGATGCATTATTGTAAACTGTAGTGGGCCTATTTTTCTCCTGAATACTAAATTTTAATTCTTCTATCTAACTGTAATTTTGTTTCCATTAACCATCCCATTTTTATTTCCCACTCCCAGTGCTCTTCCCAAGCTGTGGTAACCGTCATTCTACTCTTTATCTCCATGACTTCATTTTTTTTCTCTTTAGCTCCCACATGTAAGTGAGCATATGTAGTATTTGTCTTTCTGTGCCTGGCCTATGTCACTTAACATAATGTCTGCCAGTTCTATCCATGTGATTGCAAATAACAGGATTTCATTTTTTATGGCTGAATAATATTCCATTGTGTATTTGTACCATATTTTCATTGTCCATCCACTGGTTGCTGGAAACATAGGTTCATTTATATCTTGATGAACTTGAGCATTGTGAGTAGTACTGCAATAAATGTGAGCATACAGGTATAAATTTGCCATGCTGATTTCTTTTCTTTGGACATATATACCCATCTGGGGAATTGCTGGCTCTATTGTATTTCTATTTTTATTTTTTTGAGAAACCTCCATACTATTATCCGTTGTGGCAGTATGAATTTACATTCCCATAAACAGTGTATATGTATATGGGAATTTACATTCCCATAAACATTCCTGCCATCAATCGTTATTGCCTTTTTAAAATAAAAGCCATTTTACCTGAGGTGAAATAACATATTTTTAATTTTGATTGAAATTTCTCTATAATTAGTGATACTGAGCATTTTTTCATTTATCTGTTGACATATGAATATGTATACATATTCTTGTATGTCCTCTTTTGATAAGTATCTATTCAGGTCTTTTGCCCATTAAAAAAATAAGATTTATTTTTGTTTCCTATTGAGTTGCTTGAGCTGCTTATATATTGTGGTTATGAATCCCTTGGCATATGAGTAGTTAGCAAAATCGTCTCGCATTCTGTGGACCATCTCTTCACTTTGTTGATTGTTTTATTTGGTATGCAGTAACTTTTTAACTTGATGTGATCTCATTCGTCCATGTTTTCTTTGGTTACATGTGCTTGTGGAGTATTACTCAAGAACTCTCTGCCCAGTCCAATGTCCTGTAGGGTTTTCCCAAAGTTTTATTTTAGTAGTTTCATAATTTGACATCTCATGTTTAAATATTTAAAACATTTTTATTTTACTTTTGTATATGGTGAAAGATAGGGACTAGTTTCATTGTTTTGCAAATGAATATCCAGTTCTCCCAGCATCATTTATTGAAGAGATTGCTCTTTCCCCAATGCATGTTCTCGATACCTTTGTAAACATGAGTCCACTGTAGATGTATGGAATTATTTCTGGGTCTACTATTCTGTTCCATAGGTCTGTGTGTCTGTTGTTATGCCTGGGTCATGTTGTTTGGGTTCCTATAACTTTATATTGTATTTTTAAGTCATGCAATGTCTCCAACTTTGTTCATTTTGTTCAAGATCTCTATGGTCTTTTGTGATTTCATATAAATTTCAGAAACATTGTTTCTGTTTCTATGAAGAATCTCACAGACATTTTGATAGAGATTGCATTGAATTTGTAGATTGATTTTGGTAATATGGGCATTTTAATAATGTTGATTCTTCCAATCCATCAACATAGAATATCTTTCTATTTTTTGTATCATCTTCATCAATTTCTTGCATCAATGTTTTATGGTTTCCAATGTAGAGCTTTTTCACTCCTTTGGCAAAATTTATTTCTAGTTTTTAAATTTTATTTTTAGCTATTATAAATAGGATTACTTTCTTGGTTTCTTTTCTAATTTGCTATTGGCATATAGAAAAGCTAGTTATTTTTGTATGTTGATTTTTGCATTCTGCAACTTTACTGAATTTTTTTAATCAGTTCTAACAGCTTCCTGATGGAGTTTTTAGGTTTTCTAAATATAAGATTAGATTTTCTGCAAACAAGGATAGTTTGACTTCTTCCTTTCCAATTCAGATGCCTTTTATTTTTTACTCTTGTCTAATTTCTCTGGCTAGGATGTTAAATACAATGTTGAATAATAACAGTGAAAGTGGGCATTCTTGTGTTGCCGGACATGTCAGAGGGAAGGCTATCAGTTTTTCCTCATTTAAAGTAATACAGGCAGTGGGTTTCTCATATAGGCTTTTATTGTGTTGAGGTATTTCGCGTCTATTCCCAGTTTGTTCAGAGTTTTTGTCATGAAAGGATGTTAACTTTTTTGTGTGCTATTGCAAAGTTCATATGGCTTTTGTCCTACATTCTGTTGATGTGATGTAACACATTTATTAATTTTCATATGTTGAATCACACTTGTATCCCCAAGATTAATTGCACTCGATTATGATGATCTTTTAATGCGTTATATTCAGCTTGCTAGTATTTTCTTGAAGAGTTTGCATCTATGTTCTTCAGGGATATTAGCCTGTAGCTTTCTTTTTATGTTGTGTCCTTGTCTCATTTTTCTGTTAGGATAATAGTAGCCTCATATAGTGAGTTTGGAAGTGTTCCCTTTACCTTGAATTTTTTAAAACTAGTTTGACTAGGATTTGTATTGCGTCTTCTTTAAATGTTGGCAGAATTTTTAGCAGTGAAGCCGCCAGGCCCTGGGATTTTCTTTAATGGAAAATTTTTATTACTGCCTTTATCTTGTTATTTGTTATTGGTATATTCAAGTTTAAGATTTCCTCATGGTTCAGTCTTGGTAAGTTGCATGTATCTAGGATTTTATCCATTTCATCTAGGTTTTCCAAGGTATTGACATATATTTGCTCATAATAGTTGCTCATAACAATCTCCAATTTTTTTTGAATTTCTGTGGTATCAATTGTAATGTCTCTTTTTACATGTCTAATTTTATTAATTTGGGCCTTCTTGCTACAAAAAAGTAGCAAGACTATTAAAAAACTATTTTAAAAAATAGTTTGTTGAAAGTTTATCTTTTCAAAAAAAACAAATTTTTAATTTGATCATCTTTTGTGTGTGTTTTTTTTTTTCAATTTCAGTTTCATATTTATTTCTGGTCTGATATTTATTGTATCATTCTTTCTAGTAATTTGGGGTTTGATTTGTTCTTCCTCTTCTAGTTCTTTAAGATATACTCTTAGGTTGTTTATTTAAATTTTTCTAGTTTTTAAATTTAGACATTTACTGCTATAAACTTTCCTCTTACTAATGCTTTTGTAGTATTCCATAGATTTTGGTATGCTGTGTTTTTATTTTTTTATTTGTTGGAAGAAATTTTGAAATTTTCTTAATTTCATCATTGACTCAATAATCATTTGGGAGCATATTGTTTAATTTTGGTTTGGTTTTATTCTGTCCAACATTCCTCTTATTTGATTTTGTTTTTTTCAATTGTGGCTAGAAAACATAATTGATATAATTCTAAATTCTTTTGAATTTTTGTGACTTATTTTGTTCCCTAACGTATGGTCTTTCAGAACCTTCCATGTGTTGAGAAAAAATGTGCATTATGTTGTTTTCAGATGAAATGTTCTGTAAATATCTATTAGGTCCATTTAGTGTATGCTTCAGATTAAGTCCAGTGTTTCTTGGTCAAATTAGATGATCTATCCAATACTTGAAGTGGGTTGTTGAAGTCCACATCTGTTATTGTAATGGCATCTATCTCTCTCTTTAATAATAATCCTTGCTCTATATATCTGGATGTTCCAGTGTTTGATGCATATACATGTGCACTTGTTATATTTTCCTGCTTAATTAATCCTTTTATTATTATATAACAACCATTTTGTACATTTTTACAATTTTTGTCTTAAAGTCTATTTTATGAGAAGTAAATATAGATACTCCTGCTGTATTTTGACTTTCATTTGCCAAAATGTCCTACATTCTGGACATTTTGTGTTGTGTACCTGGTTTTAACACAATAACAAAGAAAAAGGCCTTGTTCTTTTTCTTTTTCTATCCCTTTATTTTCAGATTATGTGTGTCTTTATAGGTGAAGTAAATTTCTTATAGGCAGTATATAGTTGAGTCTTGTGTTCTTTATTTTTTTCCATGTAGCTACTCTATGTCTTTTGTTTTAGAATTAGTCTATTTACATTCAGTGTTGTTACTGACAGGTAATGACTTACTACTGTCATTTTGCTGTTTGTTTTCTGATTGTTTTGTTGGTCCTCTCTCTCTTCCTGCCTCTTCCTTCATGTGAAAATGATTTTCTCTGGTAGATATTTTAATTCCTTGTTTTTTACTTTTTTTTTTTTTTTTGTGGATCTATTATGGGTTTTTTTGTGATGATAAGACTCGCAAATAACATATTATAACCAATTATTTTATACTGGTGACAATTTAATTCTTATCACAAAGAAGAAAAATAAGCAAAGAGACAATTAAAATACTTGCCACTTTAACTTCTTCCTTACTTTTAGGCTTTCTGCTGTCTCTATTTATATTGTTTTGTACTGTCTGTCTCTTGAAATGTTGTAGTTATTATTTTTGATGGGTTTATCTTGCAGGGTTCCTACTAGAAATATGAGTGAATTGTAAACTGTAATTGCAGTGTTAAAGTATTCTGTATTTATCTGTGTCTTACTCATAACATTGAATTTTACACCTTCAGATGACTTCTTATTGTTCACTAATATCTTTTTCTTTCAGATTTAGTCAGCAGGTGGTGAATCCAGCCAGGGCTGGGTTTGTCCCTTTAGAGCAGTGGATTCCCTTATAGCCAAGGTTTGATCTAGAAATGCCATCCAGCAGCTAAGACCTGGAATCAGGGGCTTCAGGAATCTGCCTGTTGCTTTATTTTACTGTGGCTAAACTGGTTCCTACATTGCCAGATAAAGTCCTCTGTATTCTTCCCTCCCCTTCCTGGAAGTAGAAGAAGACTGTCCTTGAGTGGCACTGCCTGGAGTTGGGGTAGGGGTGATACAGGCACTCCTGTGTCTGCCACAGTTGGTGTCACACTGGGTTGCACCCCAAATTCATTGCCTATGTATGAGACCACCACAGCACCTGAGCTTGCCCAAGAACTACAGTCATTATGGCCTAACTAGCTCTCAAAGTTACATGGGGACCCAGGCCACTTTAGTCAGTCAGTGGTAAAGCTGACCAGGACTCAGTTTTCTTCTGCTAAATTCTCCCGTCACGGGCACCTCTGCCAGAATTCTGCCCTGTTTTGTATTTTACCATGACAGGAAGCACTAAGTTCCAATGCAATGTCCCGTACTCCCACTTTGCTTTCCATCCCCAAAGCATATAAATTCTCTCCATGTTTTACTGCTTAGGGTTGTGGAAAGGGTGATGTAGGCAATGCAGGACTGTCCTTCTGCCTCCTCAATGCCTTTTTCTTTGTTATTGTGTTAAAATCAGGTACACAGCACATATCTGATTTTATTTTTTGTTCTTATGAAGGTGCTTTTTCAAGTGGGTAGCTGTTCAGTTTGGCGTTTCTTCAGGGGGCCAATCAAGAAAAGGTTCGATTCAGCCATTTAGCTCTGCCTCCTGCCCTTTAGAATTTCAGTCCAATTTCTTACTAATCAGCTGTGTAAAACGTGGTAAATACCGTATGAAACACGAGAAATGGAGAGCTATAGTTCTACCCTGATGTTTCTGGTAAAAATGAAATAAACTTATGAAGCTGAACCACATGTGGATTATGCTTTCTTAGAGAAAATGGTTATTCCCTCTGGAGGAGAATTGTTTAGTGTGTAGTAGAAGCTATGGTGAAAATGCAATAAATATTATTTGATGTAATTATTCAGTTATCTTCTATGTTTTCACTACTTAGGCCATATTATCAACTTATGCTGAGAAATGAATTATATGAAAATGCAGTTTAAAATGGAATTCAAGTAACATTTTAATTCAAAGTTAGATATTCTAATCTGTAACTCAGTTTGTATTCTCATAAAGCAAAAATAAATTATCAAGAATAAATATTTCTGATTTTCCAGTGAGGAAGTTGATGAAGTAATACAGAAATGAAATATTAGTATGATCTTTATTGTAATAGCATATCCAAAATATTTGCTTCAAACCATTTTTCTTGATATGTGTCTATATCTACCTACCTACTACACCAAATTTATTGATTTCTATTAAAAATTATTTGGTGTTTATTTGTTCATACTAAATAAGATTCATATAATATCTGTTTTTCTTAAAAAATACTTCCAGAGTAGTCAACTTGAGGGAGAAAATTGTGTTCAAGTCCAATTATAAATATTTGAAAATATAATAACCTATCTTAAGACTTGTGACAATCGATTGTTTAGACTAGTGAGCATTTCCTGCTATAATAATGCTCTATTATGCACTTAATTTGACTTACTATACATCTGAAAATATACATTTATGTTATGTTGAGTTATTTAAACCTCTTAGCTAAGACATTCCTACACTTTCCCTGCCTCTATGAATTCAACATCTTCCCAGAAGGACATGCTCTAATGTAATCTCTCATCTTCCACCTGCTCTTCAGGATTTCTATAAGCTCTAGATTCTGTTTCTCTCCATTTGTGTCCATCTAATCTATCAATAAAATCAATCAAATTAAATATAATCTAAATTTTGTAATATATTCTATAAGGAAAGTTAAACCAGAGAATTTTGTAATTTACACACCTCAGAACTGAAAAAAAAGTAACACTTCTATCCTTTTCTACTGTTTGTAGGGATGAAATTAGAGGAGAAATTGTATTTGATAATTGAAGGTAACAATGAGTTTTGTAGGTTAAACAATGTTTTTTGATTTAAAAGTTTCCAGACATATGCTAAAGCAATTTACATTTAAAGCATTGTTAAAAATATTTATCCCACATCCTCTTCCTACTTAGAATGGCTTCTGGTCCACATGTCTTCATATTGCCTACACACTGTTAAGACGTTGCACTAGAATTTGCTGATGTCCATCACAAGTGAACCTTTTCTTCTGTTTGCTGGTCATTGTTTACGTTATCTTCTCAGCCCTCCTCCCTTGCCTCAGTGCTTGCCATTGCAAGAGGATGTGCCCCAACATCATTTGGTGCTTTCTGACCTGTAAGCTCAGAGAAGTTTTAACTTGAAAGATTCATCTCATAATTTTTGCTTCCAGCTTGCCTTCACCATAGCCACTCATGGTCGTTCTGAAGATTTTCTACTTTTAAATACTACAAAAGTTTCCAGAAAGATAGAGGAAGAAGAAACATGTACAATTCATCCTATAAGGCCTACATTGCCTTGAAAATAAGGCCAAATTAAAATAACAAAAAAAAAAAGAAAAGTACAGATACAAATCCCTCATGAATATAGATGTAAAAATCATGAAGAAAATATTAGCTTACTAAATTCAGAAATATGTAACAGAAATTATGCATTATGACCAAGTAGCATTTATCCTAGGAATTTAAGTTTAGATTAACCTTTGAATTCTATGTAATAAACCAATTACTGCAATAAAGATCAAAAATCACGATTGTCTAAATACAGAGAAAAGTGCTGTATAGCATTTAGCATGCATTTATGAGAAAAAATCTAAACAAACTTGGACCAGAAAACTTTCTGACTTGATACAAGGGACTCTATGAGAAACTTACATCTAATTTTATAACGAAAGACTGAATGTCTTCCCTTAATATCAAGAAGAAGTCAAGACTATCTACTCTTGTTACTCCTGTTCAACTTTCCACCACAAGTTCCAGCCAGTGCAATCAGCACTGATAATCAACAGAATAAAGTATAGTCAGATTGGAAATGAAATATTGAAAGATAAAAGAAGATAAATCTAGTTTGTTTTTGCTAATTGTTTCAGGTTATGTGATAAAATATATTTAGTGCATAAAATATGGAAGAGCAAACAGTAATTATGAAGAAAAAATATTTCATATTTACAAGGCAGAGAGTGAGTCAAAGTTAACATTTTGGCAGGCTTATACAGAATTTTTTTGCATATTTTATATTGTACCATATGTGCAAGTCTTTCACGTATAATAATAAAAGTATATAGAAATAATCTAAATGTCAATTTAATTCAAATATTTTCTATTGTTGGACACTTTAGCTTTCAATGCTACTTCTATGCATTATACAATAATTAATCTATTTTAAATACATTTCTCTTATTTTAAATTAATTCCTTAAGGATCTTTCTAGAATAGGAATTACTAGAAATAAAGCATAGCTGGCACTTATTACATTAAAACACTATTGACTGTCAAGTATTTAATATTTAAATCTGCATATCTACTAACAGTATTTAATATTACAGATACCATTACACAACATCCAGTATTATGTATGAATTAATTTTTAATAATTAAACATACAAAATTGATATTATAGTATTAATTTGATGACTAATAAGGTCTAAGATTTAAGGTGTATGTATCAGGTATTTGTATATTTTAATCTTTTTTATTATGAAATAACACAAATAGAGAAACATGTAAAAACCGTTATAATATTTAAGAAATTCTAATTGAACACATACGTAACCATTACATGAGTCAGGTCAGGAAAGATTATTTACCAGCCATTAAATAAATTTTCCACAAAAATTCCATCTCTACCACTTAAGAATAACAAATAAATTGACTGCTGTGGTAATCAATTTCTCTAAACTTTTCTTCATTCTTTTACTATTGCATGTTGTGATATTTATCACAAAACCTAGTTTTTATTATGTTTTTGAGGGAACTCAATGAACCAAGACTGGGTAGGAGACAATCTTTTATATTTGAGCTTCTGTGATAATCATTATGCTTGTGGAATTCATCCGTGTGTAATGATATAGTTTATTTGTATTTCTGTGTGTATTCCCCTCTATGTATACATTATTTCTGTGTGTATTCTCCTGTATGTATACATTATTTCTGTGTGTATTCCCCGTATGTATACATTATTTCTGTGTGTATTCCCCTACACGTATACATTATTTCTGTGTGCATTCCCCTGTATGTATACATTATTTCTGTGTGTATTCCCCTGTATGTATACATTATTTCCGTGTGTATTCCCCTA